>NC_142617.1:27239696-27542727 GCF_059453375.1 Lepisosteus platostomus
GTCAACCCCATGTAAGGTATGGGGCAGTAACAGTACACTTTTCAAAACGTGTTTTTCAGCCCGAAATAAACGCGTTTTTTCAGACAACTGAATCCCCATGTAGCAGCAAGGCTCAGAAGAGCCCACACTCTCAGATCTTAACCCCAGTGTGCAGAAAGGTTCAAAACGTGTTTTTCAGCAGAAATAAACATGTTTCTGCAAGTTTGGTCAACCCCATGTAAGTTATGGGGCAGTAACAGTACACTTTTCAAAACGTGTTTTTCAGCCCGAAATAAACGCGTTTTTTCAGACAACTAAATCCCCATGTAGCAGCAAGGCTCAGAAGAGCCCACACACTCAGATCTTAACCCCAGTGTGCAGAAAGGTTCAAAACGTGTTTTTCAGCAGAAATAAACATGTTTCTGCAAGTTTGGTCAACCCCATGAAAGTTATGGGGCAGTAACAGTACACTTTTCAAAACGTGTTTTTCAGCCCGAAATAAACGCGTTTTTTCAGACAACTGAATCCCCATGTAGCAGCAAGGCTCAGAAGAGCCCACACACTCAGATCTTAACACCAGTGTGCAGAAGTTCAAAACGTGTTTTTCAGCAGAAATAAACATGTTTCTGCAAGTTTGGTCAACCCCATGTAAGTTATGGGGCAGTAACAGTACACTTTTCAAAACGTGTTTTTCAGCCCGAAATAAACGCGTTTTTTCAGTCAACTGAATCCCCATGAAGCAGCAAGGCTCAGAAGAGCCCACACACTCAGCTCTTATCCCCAGTGTGCAGAAAGGGTCAAAACGTGTTTTTCAGCAGAAATAAACATGTTTCTGCAAGTTTGGTCAACCCCATGTAAGTTATGGGGCAGTAACAGTACACTTTTCAAAACGTGTTTTTCAGCCCGAAATAAACGCGTTTTTTCAGACAACTGAATCCCCATGTAGCAGCAAGGCTCAGAAGAGCCCACACACTCAGATCTTAACCCCAGTGTGCAGAAAGGTTCAAAACGTGTTTTTCAGCAGAAATAAACATGTTTCTGCAAGTTTGGTCAACCCCATGTAAGGTATGGGGCAGTAACAGTACACTTTTCAAAACGTGTTTTTCAGCCCGAAATAAACGCGTTTTTTCAGACAACTAAATCCCCATGTACCAGCAAGGCTCAGAAGAGCCCACACACTCAGATCTTAGCCCCAGTGTGCAGAAAGGTTCAAAACGTGTTTTTCAGCAGAAATAAACATGTTTCTGCAAGTTTGGTCAACCCCATGTAAGTTATGGGGCAGTAACAGTACACTTTTCAAAACGTGTTTTTCAGCCCGAAATAAACGCGTTTTTTCAGACAACTTAATCCCCATGTAGCAGCAAGGCTCAGAAGAGCCCACACACTCAGATCTTAACCCCAGTGTGCAGTAAGGTTCAAAACGTGTTTTTCAGCAGAAATAAACATGTTTCTGCAAGTTTGGTCAACCCCATGTAAGGTATGGGGCAGTAACAGTACACTTTTCAAAACGTGTTTTTCAGCCCGAAATAAACGCGTTTTTTCAGACAACTGAATCCCCATGTAGCAGCAAGGCTCAGAAGAGCCCACACACTCAGATCTTAACCCCAGTGTGCAGAAAGGTTCAAAACGTGTTTTTCAGCAGAAATAAACATGTTTCTGCAAGTTTGGTCAACCCCATGTAAGGTATGGGGCAGTAACAGTACACTTTTCAAAACGTGTTTTTCAGCCCGAAATAAACGCGTTTTTTCAGACAACTGAATCCCCATGTAGCAGCAAGGCTCAGAAGAGCCCACACACTCAGATCTTAACCCCAGTGTGCAGAAAGGTTCAAAACGTGTTTTTCAGCAGAAATAAACATGTTTCTGCAAGTTTGGTCAACCCCATGTAAGGTATGGGGCAGTAACAGTACACTTTTCAAAACGTGTTTTTCAGCCCGAAATAAACGCGTTTTTTCAGACAACTGAATCCCCATGTAGCAGCAAGGCTCAGAAGAGCCCACACTCTCAGATGTTAACCCCAGTGTGCAGAATGGTTCAAAACGTGTTTTTCAGCAGAAATAAACATGTTTCTGCAAGTTTGGTCAACCCCATGTAAGTTATGGGGCAGTAACAGTACACTTTTCAAAACGTGTTTTTCAGCCCGAAATAAACGCGTTTTTTCAGACAACTAAATCCCCATGTAGCAGCAAGGATCAGAAGAGCCCACACACTCAGATCTTAACCCCAGTGTGCAGAAAGGTTCAAAACGTGTTTTTCAGCAGAAATAAACATGTTTCTGCAAGTTTGGTCAACCCCATGTAAGTTATGGGGCAGTAACAGTACACTTTTCAAAACGTGTTTTTCAGCCCGAAATAAACGTGTTTTTTCAGACAACTGAATCCCCATGTAGCAGCAAGGCTCAGAAGAGCCCACACACTCAGATCTTAACCCCAGTGTGCAAAAAGGTTCAAAACGTGTTTTTCAGCAGAAATAAACATGTTTCTGCAAGTTTGGTCAACCCCATGTAAGGTATGGGGCAGTAACAGTACACTTTTCAAAACGTGTTTTTCAGCCCGAAATAAACGCGTTTTTTCAGACAACTGAATCCCCATGTAGCAGCAAGGCTCAGAAGAGCCCACACTCTCAGATCTTAACCCCAGTGTGCAGAAAGGTTCAAAACGTGTTTTTCAGCAGAAATAAACATGTTTCTGCAAGTTTGGTCAACCCCATGTAAGTTATGGGGCAGTAACAGTACACTTTTCAAAATGTGTTTTTCAGCCCGAAATAAACACGTTTTTTCAGACAACTGAATCCCCATGTAGCAGCAAGGCTCAGAAGAGCCCACACACTCAGATCTTAACCCCAGTGTGCTGAAAGTGTCAAAACATGTTTTTCAGCAGAAATAAACATGTTTCTGCAACTTTGGTCAACCCCATGTAACTTATGGGGCAGTAACAGAACACTTTTCAAAACGTGTTTTTCAGCCCGAAATAAACGCGTTTTTTCAGACATCAGAATCCTAATGTAACTGCAAGGCTCAGAAGAGCCCACACACTCAGCTCTTAACCCCAGTGTGCTGAAAGTGTCAAAACGTGTTTTTCAGCAGAAATAAACATGTTTCTGCAACTTTGGTCAACCCCATGTAACTCATGGGGCAGTAACAGAACACTTTTCAAAACGTGTTTTTCAGCCCGAAATAAACGCGTTTTTTCAGACATCAGAATCCTAATGTAACTGCAAGGCTCAGAAGAGCCCACACACTCTGCTCTTAACCCCAGTGTGCTGAAAGTGTCAAAACGTGTTTTTCAGCAGAAATAAACATGTTTCTGCAAGTTTGGTCACCCCCATGTAAGTTATGGGGCAGTAACAGCACACTTTTCAAAACGTGTTTTTCAGCCCGAAATAAACACGTTTTTTCAGACTGCAGAATGCCAATGTAACTGCAAGGCTCAGAAGAGCCCACACACTCAGCTCTTAACCCCAGTGTGCTGAAAGTGTCAAAACGTGTTTTTCAGCAGAAATAAACATGTTTCTGCAAGTTTGGTCAACCCCATGTAACTTATGGGGCAGTAACAGAACACTTTTCAAAACGTGTTTTTCATTCCGAAATAAACGCGTTTTTTCAGACATCAGAATCCTAATGTAACTGCAAGGCTCAGAAGACCCCACACACTCTGCTCTTAACCCCAGTGTGCTGAAAGTTTCAAAACGTGTTTTTCAGCAGAAATAAACATGTTTCTGCAAGTTTGGTCACCCCCATGTAACTTATGGGGCAGTAACAGCACACATTTCAAAACGTGTTTTTCAGCCCGAAATAAACGCGTTTTTTCAGACATCAGAATCCTAATGTAACTGCAAGGCTCAGAAGACCCCACACACTCTGCTCTTAACCCCAGTGTGCAGAAAGGTTCAAAACGTGTTTTTCAGCAGAAATAAACATGTTTCTGCAAGTTTGGTCAACCCCATGTAAGTTATGGGGCAGTAACAGTACACTTTTCAAAACGTGGTTTTCAGCCCGAAATAAACGTGTTTTTTCAGACAACTGAATCCCCATGTAGCAGCAAGGCTCAGAAGAGCCCACACACTCAGATCTTAACCCCAGTGTGCAAAAAGGTTCAAAACGTGTTTTTCAGCAGAAATAAACATGTTTCTGCAAGTTTGGTCAACCCCATGTAAGGTATGGGGCAGTAACAGTACACTTTTCAAAATGTGTTTTTCAGCCCGAAATAAACACGTTTTTTCAGACAACTGAATCCCCATGTAGCAGCAAGGCTCAGAAGAGCCCACACACTCAGATCTTAACCCCAGTGTGCTGAAAGTGTCAAAACGTGTTTTTCAGCAGAAATAAACATGTTTCTGCAAGTTTGGTCAACCCCATGTAACTTATGGGGCAGTAACAGAACACTTTTCAAAACGTGTTTTTCAGCCCGAAATAAACGCGTTTTTTCAGACATCAGAATCCTAATGTAACTGCAAGGCTCAGAAGAGCCCACACACTCAGCTCTTAACCCCAGTGTGCTGAAAGTGTCAAAACGTGTTTTTCAGCAGAAATAAACATGTTTCTGCAACTTTGGTCAACCCCATGTAACTCATGGGGCAGTAACAGAACACTTTTCAAAACGTGTTTTTCAGCCCGAAATAAACGCGTTTTTTCAGACATCAGAATCCTAATGTAACTGCAAGGCTCAGAAGAGCCCACACACTCTGCTCTTAACCCCAGTGTGCTGAAAGTGTCAAAACGTGTTTTTCAGCAGAAATAAACATGTTTCTGCAAGTTTGGTCACCCCCATGTAAGTTATGGGGCAGTAACAGCACACTTTTCAAAACGTGTTTTTCAGCCCGAAATAAACACGTTTTTTCAGACTGCAGAATGCCAATGTAACTGCAAGGCTCAGAAGAGCCCACACACTCAGCTCTTAACCCCAGTGTGCTGAAAGTGTCAAAACGTGTTTTTCAGCAGAAATAAACATGTTTCTGCAAGTTTGGTCAACCCCATGTAACTTATGGGGCAGTAACAGAACACTTTTCAAAACGTGTTTTTCATTCCGAAATAAACGCGTTTTTTCAGACATCAGAATCCTAATGTAACTGCAAGGCTCAGAAGACCCCACACACTCTGCTCTTAACCCCAGTGTGCTGAAAGTTTCAAAACGTGTTTTTCAGCAGAAATAAACATGTTTCTGCAAGTTTGGTCACCCCCATGTAACTTATGGGGCAGTAACAGCACACATTTCAAAACGTGTTTTTCAGCCCGAAATAAACGCGTTTTTTCAGACATCAGAATCCTAATGTAACTGCAAGGCTCAGAAGAGCCCACACACTCTGCTCTTAACCCCAGTGTGCTGAAAGTGTCAAAACGTGTTTTTCAGCAGAAATAAACGTTTCTGCAAGTTTGGTCAACCCCATGTAAGTTATGGGGCAGTAACAGCACCCTTTTCAAAACGTGTTTTCAGCCCGAAATAAACGCCTTTTTTCAGACATCAGAATCCTAATGTAACTGCAAGGCTCAGAAGAGCCCACACACTCAGCTCTTAACCCCAGTGTGCTGAAAGTGTCAAAACGTGTTTTTCAGCAGAAATAAACATGTTTCTGCAAGTTTGGTCAACCCCATGTAACTTATGGGGCAGTAACAGCACACTTTTCAAAACGTGTTTTTCAGCCCGAAATAAACGCGTTTTTTCAGACTTCAGAATCCTACTCTAACTGCAAGGCTCAGAAGAGCCCACACACTCTGCTCTTAACCCCAGTGTGCTGAAAGTGTCAAAACGTGTTTTTCAGCAGAAATAAACATGTTTCTGCAAGTTTGGTCAACCCCATGTAAGTTATGGGGCAGTAACAGCACACTTTTCAAAACGTATTTTTCAGCCCGAAATAAACGCGTTTTTTCAGACATCAGAATCCTACTGTAACTGCAAGGCTCAGAAGAGCCCACACACTCTGCTCTTAACCCCAGTGTGCTGAAAGTGTCAAAACGTGTTTTTCAGCAGAAATAAACATGTTTCTACAAGTTTGGTCAACCCCATGTAAGTTATGGGGCAGTAACAGCACCCTTGTCAAAACGTGTTTTTCAGCCCGAAATAAACGCGTTTTTTCAGACATCAGAATCCTAATGTAACTGCAAGGCTCAGAAGAGCCCACACACTCTGCTCTTAACCCCAGTGTGCTGAAAGTTTCAAAACGTGTTTTTCAGCAGAAACAAACATGTTTCTGCAAGTTTGGTCACCCCCATGTAACTTATGGGGCAGTAACAGCACACATTTCAAAACGTGTTTTTCAGCCCGAAATAAACGCGGTTTTTCAGACATCAGAATCCTAATGTAACTGCAAGGCTCAGAAGAGCCCACACACTCTGCTCTTAACCCCAGTGTGCTGAAAGTGTCAATACGTGTTTTTCAGCAGAAATAAACATGTTTCTGCAAGTTTGGTCACCCCCATGTAAGTTATGGGGCAGTAACAGCACACTTTTCAAAACGTGTTTTTCAGCCCGAAATAAACGCGTTTTTTCAGACAACTGAATCCCCATGTAGCAGCAAGGCTCAGAAGAGCCCACACACTCAGATCTTAACCCCAGTGTGCTGAAAGTGTCAAAACGTGTTTTTCAGCAGAAATAAACATGTTTCTGCAAGTTTGGTCAACCCCATGTAACTTATGGGGCAGTAACAGAACACTTTTCAAAACGTGTTTTTCAGCCCGAAATAAACGCGTTTTTTCAGACATCAGAATCCTAATGTAACTGCAAGGCTCAGAAGAGCCCACACACTCAGCTCTTAACCCCAGTGTGCTGAAAGTGTCAAAACGTGTTTTTCAGCAGAAATAAACATGTTTCTGCAACTTTGGTCAACCCCATGTAACTCATGGGGCAGTAACAGAACACTTTTCAAAACGTGTTTTTCAGCCTGAAATAAACGCGTTTTTTCAGACATCAGAATCCTAATGTAACTGCAAGGCTCAGAAGAGCCCACACACTCTGCTCTTAACCCCAGTGTGCTGAAAGTGTCAAAACGTGTTTTTCAGCAGAAATAAACATGTTTCTGCAAGTTTGGTCACCCCCATGTAAGTTATGGGGCAGTAACAGCACACTTTTCAAAACGTGTTTTTCAGCCCGAAATAAACACGTTTTTTCAGACTGCAGAATGCCAATGTAACTGCAAGGCTCAGAAGAGCCCACACACTCAGCTCTTAACCCCAGTGTGCTGAAAGTGTCAAAACGTGTTTTTCAGCAGAAATAAACATGTTTCTGCAAGTTTGGTCAACCCCATGTAACTTATGGGGCAGTAACAGAACACTTTTCAAAACGTGTTTTTCATTCCGAAATAAACGCGTTTTTTCAGACATCAGAATCCTAATGTAACTGCAAGGCTCAGAAGACCCCACACACTCTGCTCTTAACCCCAGTGTGCTGAAAGTTTCAAAACGTGTTTTTCAGCAGAAATAAACATGTTTCTGCAAGTTTGGTCACCCCCATGTAACTTATGGGGCAGTAACAGCACACATTTCAAAACGTGTTTTTCAGCCCGAAATAAACGCGTTTTTTCAGACATCAGAATCCTAATGTAACTGCAAGGCTCAGAAGAGCCCACACACTCTGCTCTTAACCCCAGTGTGCTGAAAGTGTCAAAACGTGTTTTTCAGCAGAAATAAACGTTTCTGCAAGTTTGGTCAACCCCATGTAAGTTATGGGGCAGTAACAGCACCCTTTTCAAAACGTGTTTTCAGCCCGAAATAAACGCCTTTTTTCAGACATCAGAATCCTAATGTAACTGCAAGGCTCAGAAGAGCCCACACACTCAGCTCTTAACCCCAGTGTGCTGAAAGTGTCAAAACGTGTTTTTCAGCAGAAATAAACATGTTTCTGCAAGTTTGGTCAACCCCATGTAACTTATGGGGCAGTAACAGCACACTTTTCAAAACGTGTTTTTCAGCCCGAAATAAACGCGTTTTTTCAGACTTCAGAATCCTACTCTAACTGCAAGGCTCAGAAGAGCCCACACACTCTGCTCTTAACCCCAGTGTGCTGAAAGTGTCAAAACGTGTTTTTCAGCAGAAATAAACATGTTTCTGCAAGTTTGGTCAACCCCATGTAAGTTATGGGGCAGTAACAGCACACTTTTCAAAACGTATTTTTCAGCCCGAAATAAACGCGTTTTTTCAGACATCAGAATCCTACTGTAACTGCAAGGCTCAGAAGAGCCCACACACTCTGCTCTTAACCCCAGTGTGCTGAAAGTGTCAAAACGTGTTTTTCAGCAGAAATAAACATGTTTCTGCAAGTTTGGTCAACCCCATGTAAGTTATGGGGCAGTAACAGCACCCTTGTCAAAACGTGTTTTTCAGCCCGAAATAAACGCGTTTTTTCAGACATCAGAATCCTAATGTAACTGCAAGGCTCAGAAGAGCCCACACACTCTGCTCTTAACCCCAGTGTGCTGAAAGTTTCAAAACGTGTTTTTCAGCAGAAACAAACATGTTTCTGCAAGTTTGGTCACCCCCATGTAACTTATGGGGCAGTAACAGCACACATTTCAAAACGTGTTTTTCAGCCCGAAATAAACGCGGTTTTTCAGACATCAGAATCCTAATGTAACTGCAAGGCTCAGAAGAGCCCACACACTCTGCTCTTAACCCCAGTGTGCTGAAAGTGTCAATACGTGTTTTTCAGCAGAAATAAACATGTTTCTGCAAGTTTGGTCACCCCCATGTAAGTTATGGGGCAGTAACAGCACACTTTTCAAAACGTGTTTTTCAGCCCGAAATAAACGCGTTTTTTCAGACATCAGAATCCTAATGTAACTGCAAGGCTCAGAAGAGCCCACACACTCTGCTCTTAACCCCAGTGTGCTGAAAGTGTCAAAACGTGTTTTTCAGCAGAAATAAACATGTTTCTGCAAGTTTGGTCAACCCCATGTAAGTTATGGGGCAGTAACAGCACCCTTTTCAAAACGTGTTTTTTAGCCCGAAATAAACACGTTTTTTCAGACTGCAGAATGCCAATGTAACTGCAAGGCTCAGAAGAGCCCACACACTCAGCTCTTAACCCCAGTGTGCTGAAAGTGTCAAAACGTGTTTTTCAGCAGAAATAAACGTTTCTGCAAGTTTGGTCAACCCCATGTAACTTATGGAGCAGTAACAGAACACTTTTCAAAACGTGTTTTTCAGCCCGAAATAAACGCGTTTTTTCAGACTTCAGAATCCTAATGTAACTGCAAGGCTCAGAAGAGCCCACACACTCTGCTCTTAACCCCAGTGTGCTGAAAGTTTCAAAACGTGTTTTTCAGCAGAAATAAACATGTTTCTGCAAGTTTGGTCACCCCCATGTAACTTATGGGGCAGTAACAGCACACATTTCAAAACGTGTTTTTCAGCCCGAAATAAACGCGTTTATTCAGACATCAGAATCCTACTGTAACTGCAAGGCTCAGAAGAGCACACACACTCTGCTCTTAACCCCAGTGTGCTGAAAGTGTCAAAACGTGTTTTTCAGCAGAAATAAACATGTTTCTGCAAGTTTGGTCACCCCCATGTAAGTTATGGGGCAGTAACAGCACACTTTTCAAAACGTGTTTTTCAGCCCGAAATAAACGCGTTTTTTCAGACATCAGAATCCTAATGTAACTGCAAGGCTCAGAAGAGCCCACACACTCAGCTCTTAACCCCAGTGTGCTGAAAGTGTCAAAACGTGTTTTTCAGCAGAAATAAACATGTTTCTGCAACTTTGGTCAACCCCATGTAACTTATGGGGCAGTAACAGAACACTTTTCAAAACGTGTTTTTCAGCCCGAAATAAACACGTTTTTTCAGACTGCAGAATGCCAATGTAACTGCAAGGCTCAGAAGAGCCCACACACTCAGCTCTTAACCCCAGTGTGCTGAAAGTGTCAAAACGTGTTTTTCAGCAGAAATAAACATGTTTCTGCAACTTTGGTCAACCCCATGTAACTTATGGGGCAGTAACAGAACACTTTTCAAAACGTGTTTTTCAGCCCGAAATAAACGCGTTTTTTCAGACATCAGAATCCTAATGTAACTGCAAGGCTCAGAAGAGCCCACACACTCTGCTCTTAACCCCAGTGTGCTGAAAGTGTCAAAACGTGTTTTTCAGCAGAAATAAACATGTTTCTGCAAGTTTGGTCACCCCCATGTAAGTTATGGGGCAGTAACAGCACACTTTTCAAAACGTGTTTTTCAGCCCGAAATAAACACGTTTTTTCAGACTGCAGAATGCCAATGTAACTGCAAGGCTCAGAAGAGCCCACACACTCAGCTCTTAACCCCAGTGTGCTGAAAGTGTCAAAACGTGTTTTTCAGCAGAAATAAACATGTTTCTGCAACTTTGGTCAACCCCATGTAACTCATGGGGCAGTAACAGAACACTTTTCAAAACGTGTTTTTCAGCCCGAAATAAACGCGTTTTTTCAGACATCAGAATCCTAATGTAACTGCAAGGCTCAGAAGAGCCCACACACTCTGCTCTTAACCCCAGTGTGCTGAAAGTGTCAAAACGTGTTTTTCAGCAGAAATAAACATGTTTCTGCAAGTTTGGTCACCCCCATGTAAGTTATCGGGCAGTAACAGCACACTTTTCAAAACGTGTTTTTCAGCCCGAAATAAACACGTTTTTTCAGACATCAGAATCCTAATGTAACTGCAAGGCTCAGAAGAGCCCACACACTCTGCTCTTAACCCCAGTGTGCTGAAAGTGTCAATACGTGTTTTTCAGCAGAAATAAACATGTTTCTGCAAGTTTGGTCACCCCCATGTAACTTATGGGGCAGTAACAGCACACATTTCAAAACGTGTTTTTCAGCCCGAAATAAACGCGTTTTTTCAGACATCAGAATCCTAATGTAACTGCAAGGCTCAGAAGAGCCCACACACTCTGCTCTTAACCCCAGTGTGCTGAAAGTGTCAATACGTGTTTTTCAGCAGAAATAAACATGTTTCTGCAAGTTTGGTCACCCCCATGTAAGTTATGGGGCAGTAACAGCACACTTTTCAAAACGTGTTTTTCAGCCCGAAATAAACGCGTTTTTTCAGACATCAGAATCCTAATGTAACTGCAAGGCTCAGAAGAGCCCACACACTCTGCTCTTAACCCCAGTGTGCTGAAAGTGTCAAAACGTGTTTTTCAGCAGAAATAAACGTTTCTGCAAGTTTGGTCAACCCCATGTAAGTTATGGGGCAGTAACAGCACCCTTTTCAAAACGTGTTTTCAGCCCGAAATAAACGCGTTTTTTCAGACATCAGAATCCTAATGTAACTGCAAGGCTCAGAAGAGCCCACACACTCTGCTCTTAACCCCAGTGTGCTGAAAGCGTCAAAACGTGTTTTTCAGCAGAAATAAACATGTTTCTGCAAGTTTGGTCAACCCCATGTAAGTTATGGGGCAGTAACAGCACCCTTTTCAAAACGTGTTTTTCAGCCCGAAATAAATGCCTTTTTTCAGACATCAGAATCCTAATGTAACTGCAAGGCTCAGAAGAGCCCACACACTCTGCTCTTAACCCCAGTGTGCTGAAAGTGTCAAAACGTGTTTTTCAGCAGAAATAAACATGTTTCTTCAAGTTTGGTCACCCCCATGTAAGTTATGGGGCAGTAACAGCACACTTTTCAAAACGTGTTTTTCAGCCCGAAATAAACACGTTTTTTCAGACTGCAGAATGCCAATGTAACTGCAAGGCTCAGAAGAGCCCACACACTCAGCTCTTAACCCCAGTGTGCTGAAAGTGTCAAAACGTGTTTTTCAGCAGAAATAAACGTTTCTGCAAGTTTGGTCAACCCCATGTAACTTATGGAGCAGTAACAGAACACTTTTCAAAACGTGTTTTTCAGCCCGAAATAAACGCGTTTTTTCAGACTTCAGAATCCTAATGTAACTGCAAGGCTCAGAAGAGCCCACACACTCTGCTCTTAACCCCAGTGTGCTGAAAGTTTCAAAACGTGTTTTTCAGCAGAAATAAACATGTTTCTGCAAGTTTGGTCACCCCCATGTAACTTATGGGGCAGTAACAGCACACATTTCAAAACGTGTTTTTCAGCCCGAAATAACGCGTTTATTCAGACATCAGAATCCTACTGTAACTGCAAGGCTCAGAAGAGCCCACACACTCTGCTCTTAACCCCAGTGTGCTGAAAGTGTCAAAACGTGTTTTTCAGCAGAAATAAACATGTTTCTGCAAGTTTGGTCACCCCCATGTAAGTTATGGGGCAGTAACAGCACACTTTTCAAAACGTGTTTTTCAGCCCGAAATAAACGCGTTTTTTCAGACATCAGAATCCTAATGTAACTGCAAGGCTCAGAAGAGCCCACACACTCTGCTCTTAACCCCAGTGTGCTGAAAGTTTCAAAACGTGTTTTTCAGCAGAAATAAACATGTTTCTGCAAGTTTGGTCACCCCCATGTAACTTATGGGGCAGTAACAGCACACATTTCAAAACGTGTTTTTCAGCCCGAAATAAACGCGTTTTTTCAGACATCAGAATCCTAATGTAACTGCAAGGCTCAGAAGAGCCCACACACTCAGCTCTTAACCCCAGTGTGCTGAAAGTGTCAAAACGTGTTTTTCAGCAGAAATAAACATGTTTCTGCAACTTTGGTCAACCCCATGTAACTTATGGGGCAGTAACAGAACACTTTTCAAAACGTGTTTTTCAGCCCGAAATAAACGCGTTTTTTCAGACATCAGAATCCTAATGTAACTGCAAGGCTCAGAAGAGCCCACACACTCTGCTCTTAACCCCAGTGTGCTGAAAGTGTCAAAACGTGTTTTTCAGCAGAAATAAACATGTTTCTGCAAGTTTGGTCACCCCCATGTAAGTTATGGGGCAGTAACAGCACACTTTTCAAAACGTGTTTTTCAGCCCGAAATAAACACGTTTTTTCAGACTGCAGAATGCCAATGTAACTGCAAGGCTCAGAAGAGCCCACACACTCAGCTCTTAACCCCAGTGTGCTGAAAGTGTCAAAACGTGTTTTTCAGCAGAAATAAACATGTTTCTGCAAGTTTGGTCAACCCCATGTAACTTATGGGGCAGTAACAGAACACTTTTCAAAACGTGTTTTTCATTCCGAAATAAACGCGTTTTTTCAGACATCAGAATCCTAATGTAACTGCAAGGCTCAGAAGACCCCACACACTCTGCTCTTAACCCCAGTGTGCTGAAAGTTTCAAAACGTGTTTTTCAGCAGAAATAAACATGTTTCTGCAAGTTTGGTCACCCCCATGTAACTTATGGGGCAGTAACAGCACACATTTCAAAACGTGTTTTTCAGCCCGAAATAAACGCGTTTTTTCAGACATCAGAATCCTAATGTAACTGCAAGGCTCAGAAGAGCCCACACACTCTGCTCTTAACCCCAGTGTGCTGAAAGTGTCAAAACGTGTTTTTCAGCAGAAATAAACGTTTCTGCAAGTTTGGTCAACCCCATGTAAGTTATGGGGCAGTAACAGCACCCTTTTCAAAACGTGTTTTCAGCCCGAAATAAACGCCTTTTTTCAGACATCAGAATCCTAATGTAACTGCAAGGCTCAGAAGAGCCCACACACTCAGCTCTTAACCCCAGTGTGCTGAAAGTGTCAAAACGTGTTTTTCAGCAGAAATAAACATGTTTCTGCAAGTTTGGTCAACCCCATGTAACTTATGGGGCAGTAACAGCACACTTTTCAAAACGTGTTTTTCAGCCCGAAATAAACGCGTTTTTTCAGACTTCAGAATCCTACTCTAACTGCAAGGCTCAGAAGAGCCCACACACTCTGCTCTTAACCCCAGTGTGCTGAAAGTGTCAAAACGTGTTTTTCAGCAGAAATAAACATGTTTCTGCAAGTTTGGTCAACCCCATGTAAGTTATGGGGCAGTAACAGCACACTTTTCAAAACGTATTTTTCAGCCCGAAATAAACGCGTTTTTTCAGACATCAGAATCCTACTGTAACTGCAAGGCTCAGAAGAGCCCACACACTCTGCTCTTAACCCCAGTGTGCTGAAAGTGTCAAAACGTGTTTTTCAGCAGAAATAAACATGTTTCTACAAGTTTGGTCAACCCCATGTAAGTTATGGGGCAGTAACAGCACCCTTGTCAAAACGTGTTTTTCAGCCCGAAATAAACGCGTTTTTTCAGACATCAGAATCCTAATGTAACTGCAAGGCTCAGAAGAGCCCACACACTCTGCTCTTAACCCCAGTGTGCTGAAAGTTTCAAAACGTGTTTTTCAGCAGAAACAAACATGTTTCTGCAAGTTTGGTCACCCCCATGTAACTTATGGGGCAGTAACAGCACACATTTCAAAACGTGTTTTTCAGCCCGAAATAAACGCGGTTTTTCAGACATCAGAATCCTAATGTAACTGCAAGGCTCAGAAGAGCCCACACACTCTGCTCTTAACCCCAGTGTGCTGAAAGTGTCAATACGTGTTTTTCAGCAGAAATAAACATGTTTCTGCAAGTTTGGTCACCCCCATGTAAGTTATGGGGCAGTAACAGCACACTTTTCAAAACGTGTTTTTCAGCCCGAAATAAACGCGTTTTTTCAGACAACTGAATCCCCATGTAGCAGCAAGGCTCAGAAGAGCCCACACACTCAGATCTTAACCCCAGTGTGCTGAAAGTGTCAAAACGTGTTTTTCAGCAGAAATAAACATGTTTCTGCAAGTTTGGTCAACCCCATGTAACTTATGGGGCAGTAACAGAACACTTTTCAAAACGTGTTTTTCAGCCCGAAATAAACGCGTTTTTTCAGACATCAGAATCCTAATGTAACTGCAAGGCTCAGAAGAGCCCACACACTCAGCTCTTAACCCCAGTGTGCTGAAAGTGTCAAAACGTGTTTTTCAGCAGAAATAAACATGTTTCTGCAACTTTGGTCAACCCCATGTAACTCATGGGGCAGTAACAGAACACTTTTCAAAACGTGTTTTTCAGCCTGAAATAAACGCGTTTTTTCAGACATCAGAATCCTAATGTAACTGCAAGGCTCAGAAGAGCCCACACACTCTGCTCTTAACCCCAGTGTGCTGAAAGTGTCAAAACGTGTTTTTCAGCAGAAATAAACATGTTTCTGCAAGTTTGGTCACCCCCATGTAAGTTATGGGGCAGTAACAGCACACTTTTCAAAACGTGTTTTTCAGCCCGAAATAAACACGTTTTTTCAGACTGCAGAATGCCAATGTAACTGCAAGGCTCAGAAGAGCCCACACACTCAGCTCTTAACCCCAGTGTGCTGAAAGTGTCAAAACGTGTTTTTCAGCAGAAATAAACATGTTTCTGCAAGTTTGGTCAACCCCATGTAACTTATGGGGCAGTAACAGAACACTTTTCAAAACGTGTTTTTCATTCCGAAATAAACGCGTTTTTTCAGACATCAGAATCCTAATGTAACTGCAAGGCTCAGAAGACCCCACACACTCTGCTCTTAACCCCAGTGTGCTGAAAGTTTCAAAACGTGTTTTTCAGCAGAAATAAACATGTTTCTGCAAGTTTGGTCACCCCCATGTAACTTATGGGGCAGTAACAGCACACATTTCAAAACGTGTTTTTCAGCCCGAAATAAACGCGTTTTTTCAGACATCAGAATCCTAATGTAACTGCAAGGCTCAGAAGAGCCCACACACTCTGCTCTTAACCCCAGTGTGCTGAAAGTGTCAAAACGTGTTTTTCAGCAGAAATAAACGTTTCTGCAAGTTTGGTCAACCCCATGTAAGTTATGGGGCAGTAACAGCACCCTTTTCAAAACGTGTTTTCAGCCCGAAATAAACGCCTTTTTTCAGACATCAGAATCCTACTCTAACTGCAAGGCTCAGAAGAGCCCACACACTCTGCTCTTAACCCCAGTGTGCTGAAAGTGTCAAAACGTGTTTTTCAGCAGAAATAAACATGTTTCTGCAAGTTTGGTCAACCCCATGTAAGTTATGGGGCAGTAACAGCACACTTTTCAAAACGTATTTTTCAGCCCGAAATAAACGCGTTTTTTCAGACATCAGAATCCTACTGTAACTGCAAGGCTCAGAAGAGCCCACACACTCTGCTCTTAACCCCAGTGTGCTGAAAGTGTCAAAACGTGTTTTTCAGCAGAAATAAACATGTTTCTGCAAGTTTGGTCAACCCCATGTAAGTTATGGGGCAGTAACAGCACCCTTGTCAAAACGTGTTTTTCAGCCCGAAATAAACGCGTTTTTTCAGACATCAGAATCCTAATGTAACTGCAAGGCTCAGAAGAGCCCACACACTCTGCTCTTAACCCCAGTGTGCTGAAAGTTTCAAAACGTGTTTTTCAGCAGAAACAAACATGTTTCTGCAAGTTTGGTCACCCCCATGTAACTTATGGGGCAGTAACAGCACACATTTCAAAACGTGTTTTTCAGCCCGAAATAAACGCGGTTTTTCAGACATCAGAATCCTAATGTAACTGCAAGGCTCAGAAGAGCCCACACACTCTGCTCTTAACCCCAGTGTGCTGAAAGTGTCAATACGTGTTTTTCAGCAGAAATAAACATGTTTCTGCAAGTTTGGTCACCCCCATGTAAGTTATGGGGCAGTAACAGCACACTTTTCAAAACGTGTTTTTCAGCCCGAAATAAACGCGTTTTTTCAGACATCAGAATCCTAATGTAACTGCAAGGCTCAGAAGAGCCCACACACTCTGCTCTTAACCCCAGTGTGCTGAAAGTGTCAAAACGTGTTTTTCAGCAGAAATAAACATGTTTCTGCAAGTTTGGTCAACCCCATGTAAGTTATGGGGCAGTAACAGCACCCTTTTCAAAACGTGTTTTTTAGCCCGAAATAAACACGTTTTTTCAGACTGCAGAATGCCAATGTAACTGCAAGGCTCAGAAGAGCCCACACACTCAGCTCTTAACCCCAGTGTGCTGAAAGTGTCAAAACGTGTTTTTCAGCAGAAATAAACGTTTCTGCAAGTTTGGTCAACCCCATGTAACTTATGGAGCAGTAACAGAACACTTTTCAAAACGTGTTTTTCAGCCCGAAATAAACGCGTTTTTTCAGACTTCAGAATCCTAATGTAACTGCAAGGCTCAGAAGAGCCCACACACTCTGCTCTTAACCCCAGTGTGCTGAAAGTTTCAAAACGTGTTTTTCAGCAGAAATAAACATGTTTCTGCAAGTTTGGTCACCCCCATGTAACTTATGGGGCAGTAACAGCACACATTTCAAAACGTGTTTTTCAGCCCGAAATAAACGCGTTTATTCAGACATCAGAATCCTACTGTAACTGCAAGGCTCAGAAGAGCACACACACTCTGCTCTTAACCCCAGTGTGCTGAAAGTGTCAAAACGTGTTTTTCAGCAGAAATAAACATGTTTCTGCAAGTTTGGTCACCCCCATGTAAGTTATGGGGCAGTAACAGCACACTTTTCAAAACGTGTTTTTCAGCCCGAAATAAACGCGTTTTTTCAGACATCAGAATCCTAATGTAACTGCAAGGCTCAGAAGAGCCCACACACTCAGCTCTTAACCCCAGTGTGCTGAAAGTGTCAAAACGTGTTTTTCAGCAGAAATAAACATGTTTCTGCAACTTTGGTCAACCCCATGTAACTCATGGGGCAGTAACAGAACACTTTTCAAAACGTGTTTTTCAGCCCGAAATAAACGCGTTTTTTCAGACATCAGAATCCTAATGTAACTGCAAGGCTCAGAAGAGCCCACACACTCTGCTCTTAACCCCAGTGTGCTGAAAGTGTCAAAACGTGTTTTTCAGCAGAAATAAACATGTTTCTGCAAGTTTGGTCACCCCCATGTAAGTTATCGGGCAGTAACAGCACACTTTTCAAAACGTGTTTTTCAGCCCGAAATAAACACGTTTTTTCAGACATCAGAATCCTAATGTAACTGCAAGGCTCAGAAGAGCCCACACACTCTGCTCTTAACCCCAGTGTGCTGAAAGTGTCAATACGTGTTTTTCAGCAGAAATAAACATGTTTCTGCAAGTTTGGTCACCCCCATGTAACTTATGGGGCAGTAACAGCACACATTTCAAAACGTGTTTTTCAGCCCGAAATAAACGCGTTTTTTCAGACATCAGAATCCTAATGTAACTGCAAGGCTCAGAAGAGCCCACACACTCTGCTCTTAACCCCAGTGTGCTGAAAGTGTCAATACGTGTTTTTCAGCAGAAATAAACATGTTTCTGCAAGTTTGGTCACCCCCATGTAAGTTATGGGGCAGTAACAGCACACTTTTCAAAACGTGTTTTTCAGCCCGAAATAAACGCGTTTTTTCAGACATCAGAATCCTAATGTAACTGCAAGGCTCAGAAGAGCCCACACACTCTGCTCTTAACCCCAGTGTGCTGAAAGTGTCAAAACGTGTTTTTCAGCAGAAATAAACGTTTCTGCAAGTTTGGTCAACCCCATGTAAGTTATGGGGCAGTAACAGCACCCTTTTCAAAACGTGTTTTCAGCCCGAAATAAACGCGTTTTTTCAGACATCAGAATCCTAATGTAACTGCAAGGCTCAGAAGAGCCCACACACTCTGCTCTTAACCCCAGTGTGCTGAAAGCGTCAAAACGTGTTTTTCAGCAGAAATAAACATGTTTCTGCAAGTTTGGTCAACCCCATGTAAGTTATGGGGCAGTAACAGCACCCTTTTCAAAACGTGTTTTTCAGCCCGAAATAAATGCCTTTTTTCAGACATCAGAATCCTAATGTAACTGCAAGGCTCAGAAGAGCCCACACACTCTGCTCTTAACCCCAGTGTGCTGAAAGTGTCAAAACGTGTTTTTCAGCAGAAATAAACATGTTTCTGCAAGTTTGGTCACCCCCATGTAAGTTATGGGGCAGTAACAGCACACTTTTCAAAACGTGTTTTTCAGCCCGAAATAAACACGTTTTTTCAGACTGCAGAATGCCAATGTAACTGCAAGGCTCAGAAGAGCCCACACACTCAGCTCTTAACCCCAGTGTGCTGAAAGTGTCAAAACGTGTTTTTCAGCAGAAATAAACATGTTTCTGCAAGTTTGGTCAACCCCATGTAACTTATGGGGCAGTAACAGAACACTTTTCAAAACGTGTTTTTCATTCCGAAATAAACGCGTTTTTTCAGACATCAGAATCCTAATGTAACTGCAAGGCTCAGAAGACCCCACACACTCTGCTCTTAACCCCAGTGTGCTGAAAGTTTCAAAACGTGTTTTTCAGCAGAAATAAACATGTTTCTGCAAGTTTGGTCACCCCCATGTAACTTATGGGGCAGTAACAGCACACATTTCAAAACGTGTTTTTCAGCCCGAAATAAACGCGTTTTTTCAGACATCAGAATCCTAATGTAACTGCAAGGCTCAGAAGAGCCCACACACTCTGCTCTTAACCCCAGTGTGCTGAAAGTGTCAAAACGTGTTTTTCAGCAGAAATAAACGTTTCTGCAAGTTTGGTCAACCCCATGTAAGTTATGGGGCAGTAACAGCACCCTTTTCAAAACGTGTTTTCAGCCCGAAATAAACGCCTTTTTTCAGACATCAGAATCCTAATGTAACTGCAAGGCTCAGAAGAGCCCACACACTCAGCTCTTAACCCCAGTGTGCTGAAAGTGTCAAAACGTGTTTTTCAGCAGAAATAAACATGTTTCTGCAAGTTTGGTCAACCCCATGTAACTTATGGGGCAGTAACAGCACACTTTTCAAAACGTGTTTTTCAGCCCGAAATAAACGCGTTTTTTCAGACTTCAGAATCCTACTCTAACTGCAAGGCTCAGAAGAGCCCACACACTCTGCTCTTAACCCCAGTGTGCTGAAAGTGTCAAAACGTGTTTTTCAGCAGAAATAAACATGTTTCTGCAAGTTTGGTCAACCCCATGTAAGTTATGGGGCAGTAACAGCACACTTTTCAAAACGTATTTTTCAGCCCGAAATAAACGCGTTTTTTCAGACATCAGAATCCTACTGTAACTGCAAGGCTCAGAAGAGCCCACACACTCTGCTTTTAACCCCAGTGTGCTGAAAGTGTCAAAACGTGTTTTTCAGCAGAAATAAACATGTTTCTGCAAGTTTGGTCAACCCCATGTAAGTTATGGGGCAGTAACAGCACCCTTGTCAAAACGTGTTTTTCAGCCCGAAATAAACGCGTTTTTTCAGACATCAGAATCCTAATGTAACTGCAAGGCTCAGAAGAGCCCACACACTCTGCTCTTAACCCCAGTGTGCTGAAAGTTTCAAAACGTGTTTTTCAGCAGAAACAAACATGTTTCTGCAAGTTTGGTCACCCCCATGTAACTTATGGGGCAGTAACAGCACACATTTCAAAACGTGTTTTTCAGCCCGAAATAAACGCGGTTTTTCAGACATCAGAATCCTAATGTAACTGCAAGGCTCAGAAGAGCCCACACACTCTGCTCTTAACCCCAGTGTGCTGAAAGTGTCAATACGTGTTTTTCAGCAGAAATAAACATGTTTCTGCAAGTTTGGTCACCCCCATGTAAGTTATGGGGCAGTAACAGCACACTTTTCAAAACGTGTTTTTCAGCCCGAAATAAACGCGTTTTTTCAGACATCAGAATCCTAATGTAACTGCAAGGCTCAGAAGAGCCCACACACTCTGCTCTTAACCCCAGTGTGCTGAAAGTGTCAAAACGTGTTTTTCAGCAGAAATAAACATGTTTCTGCAAGTTTGGTCACCCCCATGTAAGTTATGGGGCAGTAACAGCACACTTTTCAAAACGTGTTTTTCAGCCCGAAATAAACGCGTTTTTTCAGACATCAGAATCCTACTGTAACTGCAAGGCTCAGAAGAGCCCACACACTCTGCTCTTAACCCCAGTGTGCTGAAAGTGTCAAAACGTCTTTTTCAGCAGAAATAAACATGTTTCTGCAAGTTTGGTCAACCCCATGTAAGTTATGGGGCAGTAACAGCACCCTTTTCAAAACGTGTTTTTTAGCCCGAAATAAACGCGTTTTTTCAGACATCAGAATCCTAATGTAACTGCAAGGCTCAGAAGAGCCCACACACTCTGCTCTTAACCCCAGTGTGCTGAAAGTGTCAAAACGTGTTTTTCAGCAGAAATAAACATGTTTCTTCAAGTTTGGTCACCCCCATGTAAGTTATGGGGCAGTAACAGCACACTTTTCAAAACGTGTTTTTCAGCCCGAAATAAACACGTTTTTTCAGACTGCAGAATGCCAATGTAACTGCAAGGCTCAGAAGAGCCCACACACTCAGCTCTTAACCCCAGTGTGCTGAAAGTGTCAAAACGTGTTTTTCAGCAGAAATAAACGTTTCTGCAAGTTTGGTCAACCCCATGTAACTTATGGAGCAGTAACAGAACACTTTTCAAAACGTGTTTTTCAGCCCGAAATAAACGCGTTTTTTCAGACTTCAGAATCCTAATGTAACTGCAAGGCTCAGAAGAGCCCACACACTCTGCTCTTAACCCCAGTGTGCTGAAAGTTTCAAAACGTGTTTTTCAGCAGAAATAAACATGTTTCTGCAAGTTTGGTCACCCCCATGTAACTTATGGGGCAGTAACAGCACACATTTCAAAACGTGTTTTTCAGCCCGAAATAAACGCGTTTATTCAGACATCAGAATCCTACTGTAACTGCAAGGCTCAGAAGAGCCCACACACTCTGCTCTTAACCCCAGTGTGCTGAAAGTGTCAAAACGTGTTTTTCAGCAGAAATAAACATGTTTCTGCAAGTTTGGTCACCCCCATGTAAGTTATGGGGCAGTAACAGCACACTTTTCAAAACGTGTTTTTCAGCCCGAAATAAACGCGTTTTTTCAGACATCAGAATCCTAATGTAACTGCAAGGCTCAGAAGAGCCCACACACTCTGCTCTTAACCCCAGTGTGCTGAAAGTTTCAAAACGTGTTTTTCAGCAGAAATAAACATGTTTCTGCAAGTTTGGTCACCCCCATGTAACTTATGGGGCAGTAACAGCACACATTTCAAAACGTGTTTTTCAGCCCGAAATAAACGCGTTTTTTCAGACATCAGAATCCTAATGTAACTGCAAGGCTCAGAAGAGCCCACACACTCAGCTCTTAACCCCAGTGTGCTGAAAGTGTCAAAACGTGTTTTTCAGCAGAAATAAACATGTTTCTGCAACTTTGGTCAACCCCATGTAACTTATGGGGCAGTAACAGAACACTTTTCAAAACGTGTTTTTCAGCCCGAAATAAACACGTTTTTTCAGACTGCAGAATGCCAATGTAACTGCAAGGCTCAGAAGAGCCCACACACTCAGCTCTTAACCCCAGTGTGCTGAAAGTGTCAAAACGTGTTTTTCAGCAGAAATAAACATGTTTCTGCAACTTTGGTCAACCCCATGTAACTTATGGGGCAGTAACAGAACACTTTTCAAAACGTGTTTTTCAGCCCGAAATAAACGCGTTTTTTCAGACATCAGAATCCTAATGTAACTGCAAGGCTCAGAAGAGCCCACACACTCTGCTCTTAACCCCAGTGTGCTGAAAGTGTCAAAACGTGTTTTTCAGCAGAAATAAACATGTTTCTGCAAGTTTGGTCACCCCCATGTAAGTTATGGGGCAGTAACAGCACACTTTTCAAAACGTGTTTTTCAGCCCGAAATAAACACGTTTTTTCAGACTGCAGAATGCCAATGTAACTGCAAGGCTCAGAAGAGCCCACACACTCAGCTCTTAACCCCAGTGTGCTGAAAGTGTCAAAACGTGTTTTTCAGCAGAAATAAACATGTTTCTGCAACTTTGGTCAACCCCATGTAACTCATGGGGCAGTAACAGAACACTTTTCAAAACGTGTTTTTCAGCCCGAAATAAACGTGTTTTTTCAGACATCAGAATCCTAATGTAACTGCAAGGCTCAGAAGAGCCCACACACTCTGCTCTTAACCCCAGTGTGCTGAAAGTGTCAAAACGTGTTTTTCAGCAGAAATAAACATGTTTCTGCAAGTTTGGTCACCCCCATGTAAGTTATCGGGCAGTAACAGCACACTTTTCAAAACGTGTTTTTCAGCCCGAAATAAACACGTTTTTTCAGACATCAGAATCCTAATGTAACTGCAAGGCTCAGAAGAGCCCACACACTCTGCTCTTAACCCCAGTGTGCTGAAAGTGTCAATACGTGTTTTTCAGCAGAAATAAACATGTTTCTGCAAGTTTGGTCACCCCCATGTAACTTATGGGGCAGTAACAGCACACATTTCAAAACGTGTTTTTCAGCCCGAAATAAACGCGTTTTTTCAGACATCAGAATCCTAATGTAACTGCAAGGCTCAGAAGAGCCCACACACTCTGCTCTTAACCCCAGTGTGCTGAAAGTGTCAATACGTGTTTTTCAGCAGAAATAAACATGTTTCTGCAAGTTTGGTCACCCCCATGTAAGTTATGGGGCAGTAACAGCACCCTTTTCAAAACGTGTTTTTCAGCCCGAAATAAATGCCTTTTTTCAGACATCAGAATCCTAATGTAACTGCAAGGCTCAGAAGAGCCCACACACTCAGCTCTTAACCCCAGTGTGCTGAAAGTGTCAAAACGTGTTTTTCAGCAGAAATAAACATGTTTCTGCAAGTTTGGTCACCCCCATGTAAGTTATGGGGCAGTAACAGCACACTTTTCAAAACGTGTTTTTCAGCCCGAAATAAACACGTTTTTTCAGACTGCAGAATGCCAATGTAACTGCAAGGCTCAGAAGAGCCCACACACTCAGCTCTTAACCCCAGTGTGCTGAAAGTGTCAAAACGTGTTTTTCAGCAGAAATAAACGTTTCTGCAAGTTTGGTCAACCCCATGTAACTTATGGAGCAGTAACAGAACACTTTTCAAAACGTGTTTTTCAGCCCGAAATAAACGCGTTTTTTCAGACTTCAGAATCCTAATGTAACTGCAAGGCTCAGAAGAGCCCACACACTCTGCTCTTAACCCCAGTGTGCTGAAAGTTTCAAAACGTGTTTTTCAGCAGAAATAAACATGTTTCTGCAAGTTTGGTCACCCCCATGTAACTTATGGGGCAGTAACAGCACACATTTCAAAACGTGTTTTTCAGCCCGAAATAAACGCGTTTATTCAGACATCAGAATCCTACTGTAACTGCAAGGCTCAGAAGAGCCCACACACTCTGCTCTTAACCCCAGTGTGCTGAAAGTGTCAAAACGTGTTTTTCAGCAGAAATAAACATGTTTCTGCAAGTTTGGTCACCCCCATGTAAGTTATGGGGCAGTAACAGCACACTTTTCAAAACGTGTTTTTCAGCCCGAAATAAACGCGTTTTTTCAGACATCAGAATCCTAATGTAACTGCAAGGCTCAGAAGAGCCCACACACTCTGCTCTTAACCCCAGTGTGCTGAAAGTTTCAAAACGTGTTTTTCAGCAGAAATAAACATGTTTCTGCAAGTTTGGTCACCCCCATGTAACTTATGGGGCAGTAACAGCACACATTTCAAAACGTGTTTTTCAGCCCGAAATAAACGCGTTTTTTCAGACATCAGAATCCTAATGTAACTGCAAGGCTCAGAAGAGCCCACACACTCAGCTCTTAACCCCAGTGTGCTGAAAGTGTCAAAACGTGTTTTTCAGCAGAAATAAACATGTTTCTGCAACTTTGGTCAACCCCATGTAACTTATGGGGCAGTAACAGAACACTTTTCAAAACGTGTTTTTCAGCCCGAAATAAACACGTTTTTTCAGACTGCAGAATGCCAATGTAACTGCAAGGCTCAGAAGAGCCCACACACTCAGCTCTTAACCCCAGTGTGCTGAAAGTGTCAAAACGTGTTTTTCAGCAGAAATAAACATGTTTCTGCAACTTTGGTCAACCCCATGTAACTTATGGGGCAGTAACAGAACACTTTTCAAAACGTGTTTTTCAGCCCGAAATAAACACGTTTTTTCAGACTGCAGAATGCCAATGTAACTGCAAGGCTCAGAAGAGCCCACACAATCAGCTCTTAACCCCAGTGTGCTGAAAGTGTCAAAACGTGTTTTTCAGCAGAAATAAACATGTTTCTGCAACTTTGGTCAACCCCATGTAACTTATGGGGCAGTAACAGAACACTTTTCAAAACGTGTTTTTCAGCCCGAAATAAACGCGTTTTTTCAGACATCAGAATCCTAATGTAACTGCAAGGCTCAGAAGAGCCCACACACTCTGCTCTTAACCCCAGTGTGCTGAAAGTGTCAAAACGTGTTTTTCAGCAGAAATAAACATGTTTCTGCAAGTTTGGTCACCCCCATGTAAGTTATGGGGCAGTAACAGCACACTTTTCAAAACGTGTTTTTCAGCCCGAAATAAACACGTTTTTTCAGACTGCAGAATGCCAATGTAACTGCAAGGCTCAGAAGAGCCCACACACTCAGCTCTTAACCCCAGTGTGCTGAAAGTGTCAAAACGTGTTTTTCAGCAGAAATAAACATGTTTCTGCAACTTTGGTCAACCCCATGTAACTCATGGGGCAGTAACAGAACACTTTTCAAAACGTGTTTTTCAGCCCGAAATAAACGCGTTTTTTCAGACATCAGAATCCTAATGTAACTGCAAGGCTCAGAAGAGCCCACACACTCTGCTCTTAACCCCAGTGTGCTGAAAGTGTCAAAACGTGTTTTTCAGCAGAAATAAACATGTTTCTGCAAGTTTGGTCACCCCCATGTAAGTTATGGGGCAGTAACAGAACACTTTTCAAAACGTGTTTTTCAGCCCGAAATAAACACGTTTTTTCAGACTGCAGAATGCCAATGTAACTGCAAGGCTCAGAAGAGCCCACACACTCAGCTCTTAACCCCAGTGTGCTGAAAGTGTCAAAACGTGTTTTTCAGCAGAAATAAACATGTTTCTGCAACTTTGGTCAACCCCATGTAACTTATGGGGCAGTAACAGAACACTTTTCAAAACGTGTTTTTCAGCCCGAAATAAACACGTTTTTTCAGACTGCAGAATGCCAATGTAACTGCAAGGCTCAGAAGAGCCCACACAATCAGCTCTTAACCCCAGTGTGCTGAAAGTGTCAAAACGTGTTTTTCAGCAGAAATAAACATGTTTCTGCAACTTTGGTCAACCCCATGTAACTTATGGGGCAGTAACAGAACACTTTTCAAAACGTGTTTTTCAGCCCGAAATAAACGCGTTTTTTCAGACATCAGAATCCTAATGTAACTGCAAGGCTCAGAAGAGCCCACACACTCTGCTCTTAACCCCAGTGTGCTGAAAGTGTCAAAACGTGTTTTTCAGCAGAAATAAACATGTTTCTGCAAGTTTGGTCACCCCCATGTAAGTTATGGGGCAGTAACAGCACACTTTTCAAAACGTGTTTTTCAGCCCGAAATAAACACGTTTTTTCAGACTGCAGAATGCCAATGTAACTGCAAGGCTCAGAAGAGCCCACACACTCAGCTCTTAACCCCAGTGTGCTGAAAGTGTCAAAACGTGTTTTTCAGCAGAAATAAACATGTTTCTGCAACTTTGGTCAACCCCATGTAACTCATGGGGCAGTAACAGAACACTTTTCAAAACGTGTTTTTCAGCCCGAAATAAACGCGTTTTTTCAGACATCAGAATCCTAATGTAACTGCAAGGCTCAGAAGAGCCCACACACTCTGCTCTTAACCCCAGTGTGCTGAAAGTGTCAAAACGTGTTTTTCAGCAGAAATAAACATGTTTCTGCAAGTTTGGTCACCCCCATGTAAGTTATCGGGCAGTAACAGCACACTTTTCAAAACGTGTTTTTCAGCCCGAAATAAACACGTTTTTTCAGACAGCAGAATGCCAATGTAACTGCAAGGCTCAGAAGAGCCCACACACTCAGCTCTTAACCCCAGTGTGCTGAAAGTGTCAAAACGTGTTTTTCAGCAGAAATAAACATGTTTCTGCAAGTTTGGTCAACCCCATGTAACTTATGGGGCAGTAACAGAACACTTTTCAAAACGTGTTTTTCAGCCCGAAATAAACGCGTTTTTTCAGACATCAGAATCCTAATGTAACTGCAAGGCTCAGAAGAGCCCACACACTCTGCTCTTAACCCCAGTGTGCTGAAAGTTTCAAAACGTGTTTTTCAGCAGAAATAAACATGTTTCTGCAAGTTTGGTCACCCCCATGTAACTTATGGGGCAGTAACAGCACACATTTCAAAACGTGTTTTTCAGTCCGAAATAAACGCGTTTTTTCAGACATCAGAATCCTAATGTAACTGCAAGGCTCAGAAGAGCCCACACACTCTGCTCTTAACCCCAGTGTGCTGAAAGTGTCAATACATGTTTTTCAGCAGAAATAAACATGTTTCTGCAAGTTTGGTCACCCCCATGTAAGTTATGGGGCAGTAACAGCACACTTTTCAAAACGTGTTTTTCAGCCCGAAATAAACGCGTTTTTTCAGACATCAGAATCCTAATGTAACTGCAAGGCTCAGAAGAGCCCACACACTCTGCTCTTAACCCCAGTGTGCTGAAAGTGTCAAAACGTGTTTTTCAGCAGAAATAAACGTTTCTGCAAGTTTGGTCAACCCCATGTAAGTTATGGGGCAGTAACAGCACCCTTTTCAAAACGTGTTTTCAGCCCGAAATAAACGCGTTTTTTCAGACATCAGAATCCTAATGTAACTGCAAGGCTCAGAAGAGCCCACACACTCTGCTCTTAACCCCAGTGTGCTGAAAGCGTCAAAACGTGTTTTTCAGCAGAAATAAACATGTTTCTGCAAGTTTGGTCAACCCCATGTAAGTTATGGGGCAGTAACAGCACCCTTTTCAAAACGTGTTTTTCAGCCCGAAATAAATGCCTTTTTTCAGACATCAGAATCCTAATGTAACTGCAAGGCTCAGAAGAGCCCACACACTCAGCTCTTAACCCCAGTGTGCTGAAAGTGTCAAAACGTGTTTTTCAGCAGAAATAAACATGTTTCTGCAAGTTTGGTCACCCCCATGTAAGTTATGGGGCAGTAACAGCACACTTTTCAAAACGTGTTTTTCAGCCCGAAATAAACACGTTTTTTCAGACTGCAGAATGCCAATGTAACTGCAAGGCTCAGAAGAGCCCACACACTCAGCTCTTAACCCCAGTGTGCTGAAAGTGTCAAAACGTGTTTTTCAGCAGAAATAAACGTTTCTGCAAGTTTGGTCAACCCCATGTAACTTATGGAGCAGTAACAGAACACTTTTCAAAACGTGTTTTTCAGCCCGAAATAAACGCGTTTTTTCAGACTTCAGAATCCTAATGTAACTGCAAGGCTCAGAAGAGCCCACACACTCTGCTCTTAACCCCAGTGTGCTGAAAGTTTCAAAACGTGTTTTTCAGCAGAAATAAACATGTTTCTGCAAGTTTGGTCACCCCCATGTAACTTATGGGGCAGTAACAGCACACATTTCAAAACGTGTTTTTCAGCCCGAAATAAACGCGTTTATTCAGACATCAGAATCCTACTGTAACTGCAAGGCTCAGAAGAGCCCACACACTCTGCTCTTAACCCCAGTGTGCTGAAAGTGTCAAAACGTGTTTTTCAGCAGAAATAAACATGTTTCTGCAAGTTTGGTCACCCCCATGTAAGTTATGGGGCAGTAACAGCACACTTTTCAAAACGTGTTTTTCAGCCCGAAATAAACGCGTTTTTTCAGACATCAGAATCCTAATGTAACTGCAAGGCTCAGAAGAGCCCACACACTCTGCTCTTAACCCCAGTGTGCTGAAAGTTTCAAAACGTGTTTTTCAGCAGAAATAAACATGTTTCTGCAAGTTTGGTCACCCCCATGTAACTTATGGGGCAGTAACAGCACACATTTCAAAACGTGTTTTTCAGCCCGAAATAAACGCGTTTTTTCAGACATCAGAATCCTAATGTAACTGCAAGGCTCAGAAGAGCCCACACACTCAGCTCTTAACCCCAGTGTGCTGAAAGTGTCAAAACGTGTTTTTCAGCAGAAATAAACATGTTTCTGCAACTTTGGTCAACCCCATGTAACTTATGGGGCAGTAACAGAACACTTTTCAAAACGTGTTTTTCAGCCCGAAATAAACACGTTTTTTCAGACTGCAGAATGCCAATGTAACTGCAAGGCTCAGAAGAGCCCACACAATCAGCTCTTAACCCCAGTGTGCTGAAAGTGTCAAAACGTGTTTTTCAGCAGAAATAAACATGTTTCTGCAACTTTGGTCAACCCCATGTAACTTATGGGGCAGTAACAGAACACTTTTCAAAACGTGTTTTTCAGCCCGAAATAAACGCGTTTTTTCAGACATCAGAATCCTAATGTAACTGCAAGGCTCAGAAGAGCCCACACACTCTGCTCTTAACCCCAGTGTGCTGAAAGTGTCAAAACGTGTTTTTCAGCAGAAATAAACATGTTTCTGCAAGTTTGGTCACCCCCATGTAAGTTATGGGGCAGTAACAGCACACTTTTCAAAACGTGTTTTTCAGCCCGAAATAAACACGTTTTTTCAGACTGCAGAATGCCAATGTAACTGCAAGGCTCAGAAGAGCCCACACACTCAGCTCTTAACCCCAGTGTGCTGAAAGTGTCAAAACGTGTTTTTCAGCAGAAATAAACATGTTTCTGCAAGTTTGGTCAACCCCATGTAACTTATGGGGCAGTAACAGAACACTTTTCAAAACGTGTTTTTCATTCCGAAATAAACGCGTTTTTTCAGACATCAGAATCCTAATGTAACTGCAAGGCTCAGAAGACCCCACACACTCTGCTCTTAACCCCAGTGTGCTGAAAGTTTCAAAACGTGTTTTTCAGCAGAAATAAACATGTTTCTGCAAGTTTGGTCACCCCCATGTAACTTATGGGGCAGTAACAGCACACATTTCAAAACGTGTTTTTCAGCCCGAAATAAACGCGTTTTTTCAGACATCAGAATCCTAATGTAACTGCAAGGCTCAGAAGAGCCCACACACTCTGCTCTTAACCCCAGTGTGCTGAAAGTGTCAAAACGTGTTTTTCAGCAGAAATAAACGTTTCTGCAAGTTTGGTCAACCCCATGTAAGTTATGGGGCAGTAACAGCACCCTTTTCAAAACGTGTTTTCAGCCCGAAATAAACGCGTTTTTTCAGACATCAGAATCCTAATGTAACTGCAAGGCTCAGAAGAGCCCACACACTCTGCTCTTAACCCCAGTGTGCTGAAAGTTTCAAAACGTGTTTTTCAGCAGAAATAAACATGTTTCTGCAAGTTTGGTCACCCCCATGTAACTTATGGGGCAGTAACAGCACACATTTCAAAACGTGTTTTTCAGCCCGAAATAAACGCGTTTATTCAGACATCAGAATCCTACTGTAACTGCAAGGCTCAGAAGAGCCCACACACTCTGCTCTTAACCCCAGTGTGCTGAAAGTGTCAAAACGTGTTTTTCAGCAGAAATAAACATGTTTCTGCAAGTTTGGTCACCCCCATGTAAGTTATGGGGCAGTAACAGCACCCTTTTCAAAACGTGTTTTTCAGCCCGAAATAAACGCGTTTATTCAGACATCAGAATCCTACTGTAACTGCAAGGCTCAGAAGAGCCCACACACTCTGCTCTTAACCCCAGTGTGCTGAAAGTGTCAAAACGTGTTTTTCAGCAGAAATAAATATGTTTCTGCAAGTTTGGTCAACCCCATGTAAGTTATGGGGCAGTAACAGCACCCTTTTCAAAACGTGTTTTTCAGCCCGAAATAAACGCCTTTTTTCAGACATCAGAATCCTAATGTAACTGCAAGGCTCAGAAGAGCCCACACACTCAGCTCTTAACCCCAGTGTGCTGAAAGTGTCAAAACGTGTTTTTCAGCAGAAATAAACATGTTTCTGCAAGTTTGGTCAACCCCATGTAACTTATGGGGCAGTAACAGCACACTTTTCAAAACGTGTTTTTCAGCCCGAAATAAACGCGTTTTTTCAGACTTCAGAATCCTAATGTAACTGCAAGGCTCAGAAGAGCCCACACACTCTGCTCTTAACCCCAGTGTGCTGAAAGTGTCAAAACGTGTTTTTCAGCAGAAATAAACATGTTTCTGCAAGTTTGGTCAACCCCATGTAACTTATGGGGCAGTAACAGAACACTTTTCAAAACGTGTTTTTCAGCCCGAAATAAACGCGTTTTTTCAGACATCAGAATCCTAATGTAACTGCAAGGCTCAGAAGAGCCCACACACTCTGCTCTTAACCCCAGTGTGCTGAAAGTTTCAAAACGTGTTTTTCAGCAGAAATAAACATGTTTCTGCAAGTTTGGTCACCCCCATGTAACTTATGGGGCAGTAACAGCACACATTTCAAAACGTGTTTTTCAGCCCGAAATAAACGCGTTTATTCAGACATCAGAATCCTAATGTAACTGCAAGGCTCAGAAGAGCCCACACACTCTGCTCTTAACCCCAGTGTGCTGAAAGTGTCAAAACGTGTTTTTCAGCAGAAATAAACATGTTTCTGCAAGTTTGGTCACCCCCATGTAAGTTATGGGGCAGTAACAGCACACTTTTCAAAACGTGTTTTTCAGCCCGAAATAAACACGTTTTTTCAGACTGCAGAATGCCAATGTAACTGCAAGGCTCAGAAGAGCCCACACACTCAGCTCTTAACCCCAGTGTGCTGAAAGTGTCAAAACGTGTTTTTCAGCAGAAATAAACGTTTCTGCAAGTTTGGTCAACCCCATGTAACTTATGGAGCAGTAACAGAACACTTTTCAAAACGTGTTTTTCAGCCCGAAATAAACGCGTTTTTTCAGACTTCAGAATCCTAATGTAACTGCAAGGCTCAGAAGAGCCCACACACTCTGCTCTTAACCCCAGTGTGCTGAAAGTTTCAAAACGTGTTTTTCAGCAGAAATAAACATGTTTCTGCAAGTTTGGTCACCCCCATGTAACTTATGGGGCAGTAACAGCACACATTTCAAAACGTGTTTTTCAGCCCGAAATAAACGCGTTTATTCAGACATCAGAATCCTACTGTAACTGCAAGGCTCAGAAGAGCCCACACACTCTGCTCTTAACCCCAGTGTGCTGAAAGTGTCAAAACGTGTTTTTCAGCAGAAATAAACATGTTTCTGCAAGTTTGGTCACCCCCATGTAAGTTATGGGGCAGTAACAGCACACTTTTCAAAACGTGTTTTTCAGCCCGAAATAAACGCGTTTTTTCAGACATCAGAATCCTAATGTAACTGCAAGGCTCAGAAGAGCCCACACACTCTGCTCTTAACCCCAGTGTGCTGAAAGTGTCAAAACGTGTTTTTCAGCAGAAATAAACATGTTTCTGCAAGTTTGGTCACCCCCATGTAAGTTATGGGGCAGTAACAGCACACTTTTCAAAACGTGTTTTTCAGCCCGAAATAAACACGTTTTTTCAGACTGCAGAATGCCAATGTAACTGCAAGGCTCAGAAGAGCCCACACACTCAGCTCTTAACCCCAGTGTGCTGAAAGTGTCAAAACGTGTTTTTCAGCAGAAATAAACATGTTTCTGCAACTTTGGTCAACCCCATGTAACTCATGGGGCAGTAACAGAACACTTTTCAAAACGTGTTTTTCAGCCCGAAATAAACGCGTTTTTTCAGACATCAGAATCCTAATGTAACTGCAAGGCTCAGAAGAGCCCACACACTCTGCTCTTAACCCCAGTGTGCTGAAAGTGTCAAAACGTGTTTTTCAGCAGAAATAAACATGTTTCTGCAAGTTTGGTCACCCCCATGTAAGTTATGGGGCAGTAACAGCACACTTTTCAAAACGTGTTTTTCAGCCCGAAATAAACACGTTTTTTCAGACAGCAGAATGCCAATGTAACTGCAAGGCTCAGAAGAGCCCACACACTCAGCTCTTAACCCCAGTGTGCTGAAAGTGTCAAAACGTGTTTTTCAGCAGAAATAAACGTTTCTGCAAGTTTGGTCAACCCCATGTAACTTATGGAGCAGTAACAGAACACTTTTCAAAACGTGTTTTTCAGCCCGAAATAAACGCGTTTTTTCAGACTTCAGAATCCTAATGTAACTGCAAGGCTCAGAAGAGCCCACACACTCTGCTCTTAACCCCAGTGTGCTGAAAGTTTCAAAACGTGTTTTTCAGCAGAAATAAACATGTTTCTGCAAGTTTGGTCACCCCCATGTAACTTATGGGGCAGTAACAGCACACATTTCAAAACGTGTTTTTCAGCCCGAAATAAACGCGTTTATTCAGACATCAGAATCCTAATGTAACTGCAAGGCTCAGAAGAGCCCACACACTCTGCTCTTAACCCCAGTGTGCTGAAAGTGTCAAAACGTGTTTTTCAGCAGAAATAAACATGTTTCTGCAAGTTTGGTCACCCCCATGTAACTTATGGGGCAGTAACAGCACACATTTCAAAACGTGTTTTTCAGCCCGAAATAAACGCGTTTATTCAGACATCAGAATCCTACTGTAACTGCAAGGCTCAGAAGAGCCCACACACTCTGCTCTTAACCCCAGTGTGCTGAAAGTGTCAAAACGTGTTTTTCAGCAGAAATAAACATGTTTCTGCAAGTTTGGTCACCCCCATGTAAGTTATGGGGCAGTAACAGCACACTTTTCAAAACGTGTTTTTCAGCCCGAAATAAACGCGTTTTTTCAGACATCAGAATCCTAATGTAATTGCAAGGCTCAGAAGAGCCCACACACTCTGCTCTTAACCCCAGTGTGCTGAAAGTGTCAAAACGTGTTTTTCAGCAGAAATAAACATGTTTCTGCAAGTTTGGTCACCCCCATGTAAGTTATGGGGCAGTAACAGCACACTTTTCAAAACGTGTTTTTCAGCCCGAAATAAACACGTTTTTTCAGACTGCAGAATGCCAATGTAACTGCAAGGCTCAGAAGAGCCCACACACTCAGCTCTTAACCCCAGTGTGCTGAAAGTGTCAAAACGTGTTTTTCAGCAGAAATAAACGTTTCTGCAAGTTTGGTCAACCCCATGTAACTTATGGAGCAGTAACAGAACACTTTTCAAAACGTGTTTTTCAGCCCGAAATAAACGCGTTTTTTCAGACTTCAGAATCCTAATGTAACTGCAAGGCTCAGAAGAGCCCACACACTCTGCTCTTAACCCCAGTGTGCTGAAAGTTTCAAAACGTGTTTTTCAGCAGAAATAAACATGTTTCTGCAAGTTTGGTCACCCCCATGTAACTTATGGGGCAGTAACAGCACACATTTCAAAACGTGTTTTTCAGCCCGAAATAAACGCGTTTATTCAGACATCAGAATCCTACTGTAACTGCAAGGCTCAGAAGAGCCCACACACTCTGCTCTTAACCCCAGTGTGCTGAAAGTGTCAAAACGTGTTTTTCAGCAGAAATAAACATGTTTCTGCAAGTTTGGTCACCCCCATGTAAGTTATGGGGCAGTAACAGCACACTTTTCAAAACGTGTTTTTCAGCCCGAAATAAACGAGTTTTTTCAGACATCAGAATCCTAATGTAACTGCAAGGCTCAGAAGAGCCCACACACTCTGCTCTTAACCCCAGTGTGCTGAAAGTGTCAAAACGTGTTTTTCAGCAGAAATAAACATGTTTCTGCAAGTTTGGTCACCCCCATGTAAGTTATGGGGCAGTAACAGCACACTTTTCAAAACGTGTTTTTCAGCCCGAAATAAACACGTTTTTTCAGACTGCAGAATGCCAATGTAACTGCAAGGCTCAGAAGAGCCCACACACTCAGCTCTTAACCCCAGTGTGCTGAAAGTGTCAAAACGTGTTTTTCAGCAGAAATAAACATGTTTCTGCAACTTTGGTCAACCCCATGTAACTCATGGGGCAGTAACAGAACACTTTTCAAAACGTGTTTTTCAGCCCGAAATAAACGAGTTTTTTCAGACATCAGAATCCTAATGTAACTGCAAGGCTCAGAAGAGCCCACACACTCAGCTCTTAACCCCAGTGTGCTGAAAGTGTCAAAACGTGTTTTTCAGCAGAAATAAACGTTTCTGCAAGTTTGGTCAACCCCATGTAACTTATGGAGCAGTAACAGAACACTTTTCAAAACGTGTTTTTCAGCCCGAAATAAACGCGTTTTTTCAGACTTCAGAATCCTAATGTAACTGCAAGGCTCAGAAGAGCCCACACACTCTGCTCTTAACCCCAGTGTGCTGAAAGTTTCAAAACGTGTTTTTCAGCAGAAATAAACATGTTTCTGCAAGTTTGGTCACCCCCATGTAACTTATGGGGCAGTAACAGCACACATTTCAAAACGTGTTTTTCAGCCCGAAATAAACGCGTTTATTCAGACATCAGAATCCTAATGTAACTGCAAGGCTCAGAAGAGCCCACACACTCTGCTCTTAACCCCAGTGTGCTGAAAGTGTCAAAACGTGTTTTTCAGCAGAAATAAACATTTTTCTGCAAGTTTGGTCACCCCCATGTAAGTTATGGGGCAGTAACAGCACACTTTTCAAAACGTGTTTTTCAGCCCGAAATAAACGCGTTTTTTCAGACATCAGAATCCTACTGTAACTGCAAGGCTCAGAAGAGCCCACACACTCTGCTCTTAACCCCAGTGTGCTGAAAGTGTCAAAACGTGTTTTTCAGCAGAAATAAACATGTTTCTGCAACTTTGGTCAACCCCATGTAAGTTATGGGGCAGTAACAGCACCATTTTCAAAACGTGTTTTTCAGCCCGAAATAAACGCGTTTTTTCAGACATCAGAATCCTAATGTAACTGCAAGGCTCAGAAGAGCCCACACACTCTGCTCTTAACCCCAGTGTGCTGAAAGTGTCAAAACGTGTTTTTCAGCAGAAATAAACATGTTTCTTCAAGTTTGGTCACCCCCATGTAAGTTATGGGGCAGTAACAGCACACTATTCAAAACGTGTTTTTCAGCCCGAAATAAACACGTTTTTTCAGACTGCAGAATGCCAATGTAACTGCAAGGCTCAGAAGAGCCCACACACTCAGCTCTTAACCCCAGTGTGCTGAAAGTGTCAAAACGTGTTTTTCAGCAGAAATAAACGTTTCTGCAAGTTTGGTCAACCCCATGTAACTTATGGAGCAGTAACAGAACACTTTTCAAAACGTGTTTTTCAGCCCGAAATAAACGCGTTTTTTCAGACTTCAGAATCCTAATGTAACTGCAAGGCTCAGAAGAGCCCACACACTCTGCTCTTAACCCCAGTGTGCTGAAAGTTTCAAAACGTGTTTTTCAGCAGAAATAAACATGTTTCTGCAAGTTTGGTCACCCCCATGTAACTTATGGGGCAGTAACAGCACACATTTCAAAACGTGTTTTTCAGCCCGAAATAAACGCGTTTATTCAGACATCAGAATCCTACTGTAACTGCAAGGCTCAGAAGAGCCCACACACACTGCTCTTAACCCCAGTGTGCTGAAAGTGTCAAAACGTGTTTTTCAGCAGAAATAAACATGTTTCTGCAAGTTTGGTCACCCCCATGTAACTTATGGGGCAGTAACAGCACACATTTCAAAACGTGTTTTTCAGCCCGAAATAAACGCGTTTTTTCAGACATCAGAATCCTAATGTAACTGCAAGGCTCAGAAGAGCCCACACACTCAGCTCTTAACCCCAGTGTGCTGAAAGTGTCAAAACGTGTTTTTCAGCAGAAATAAACATGTTTCTGCAACTTTGGTCAACCCCATGTAACTTATGGGGCAGTAACAGAACACTTTTCAAAACGTGTTTTTCAGCCCGAAATAAACACGTTTTTTCAGACTGCAGAATGCCAATGTAACTGCAAGGCTCAGAAGAGCCCACACACTCAGCTCTTAACCCCAGTGTGCTGAAAGTGTCAAAACGTGTTTTTCAGCAGAAATAAACATGTTTCTGCAACTTTGGTCAACCCCATGTAACTTATGGGGCAGTAACAGAACACTTTTCAAAACGTGTTTTTCAGCCCGAAATAAACGCGTTTTTTCAGACATCAGAATCCTAATGTAACTGCAAGGCTCAGAAGAGCCCACACACTCTGCTCTTAACCCCAGTGTGCTGAAAGTGTCAAAACGTGTTTTTCAGCAGAAATAAACATGTTTCTGCAAGTTTGGTCACCCCCATGTAAGTTATGGGGCAGTAACAGCACACTTTTCAAAACGTGTTTTTCAGCCCGAAATAAACACGTTTTATCAGACTGCAGAATGCCAATGTAACTGCAAGGCTCAGAAGAGCCCACACACTCAGCTCTTAACCCCAGTGTGCTGAAAGTGTCAAAACGTGTTTTTCAGCAGAAATAAACATGTTTCTGCAACTTTGGTCAACCCCATGTAACTCATGGGGCAGTAACAGAACACTTTTCAAAACGTGTTTTTCAGCCCGAAATAAACGCGTTTTTTCAGACATCAGAATCCTAATGTAACTGCAAGGCTCAGAAGAGCCCACACACTCTGCTCTTAACCCCAGTGTGCTGAAAGTGTCAAAACGTGTTTTTCAGCAGAAATAAACATGTTTCTGCAAGTTTGGTCACCCCCATGTAAGTTATCGGGCAGTAACAGCACACTTTTCAAAACGTGTTTTTCAGCCCGAAATAAACACGTTTTTTCAGACAGCAGAATCCCAATGTAACTGCAAGGCTCAGAAGAGCCCACACACTCAGCTCTTAACCCCAGTGTGCTGAAAGTGTCAAAACGTGTTTTTCAGCAGAAATAAACATGTTTCTGCAAGTTTGGTCAACCCCATGTAACTTATGGGGCAGTAACAGAACACTTTTCAAAACGTGTTTTTCAGCCCGAAATAAACGCGTTTTTTCAGACATCAGAATCCTAATGTAACTGCAAGGCTCAGAAGAGCCCACATACTCTGCTCTTAACCCCAGTGTGCTGAAAGTTTCAAAACGTGTTTTTCAGCAGAAATAAACATGTTTCTGCAAGTTTGGTCACCCCCATGTAACTTATGGGGCAGTAACAGCACACATTTCAAAACGTGTTTTTCAGCCCGAAATAAACGCGTTTTTTCAGACATCAGAATCCTAATGTAACTGCAAGGCTCAGAAGAGCCCACACACTCTGCTCTTAACCCCAGTGTGCTGAAAGTGTCAATACGTGTTTTTCAGCAGAAATAAACATGTTTCTGCAAGTTTGGTCACCCCCATGTAAGTTATGGGGCAGTAACAGCACACTTTTCAAAACGTGTTTTTCAGCCCGAAATAAACGCGTTTTTTCAGACATCAGAATCCTAATGTAACTGCAAGGCTCAGAAGAGCCCACACACTCTGCTCTTAACCCCAGTGTGCTGAAAGTGTCAAAACGTGTTTTTCAGCAGAAATAAACGTTTCTGCAAGTTTGGTCAACCCCATGTAAGTTATGGGGCAGTAACAGCACCCTTTTCAAAACGTGTTTTCAGCCCGAAATTAACGCGTTTTTTCAGACATCAGAATCCTAATGTAACTGCAAGGCTCAGAAGAGCCCACACACTCTGCTCTTAACCCCAGTGTGCTGAAAGTGTCAAAACGTGTTTTTCAGCAGAAATAAACATGTTTCTGCAAGTTTGGTCACCCCCATGTAACTTATGGGGCAGTAACAGCACACTTTTCAAAACGTGTTTTTCAGCCCGAAATAAACACGTTTTTTCAGACTGCAGAATGCCAATGTAACTGCAAGGCTCAGAAGAGCCCACACACTCAGCTCTTAACCCCAGTGTGCTGAAAGTGTCAAAACGTGTTTTTCAGCAGAAATAAACGTTTCTGCAAGTTTGGTCAACCCCATGTAACTTATGGAGCAGTAACAGAACACTTTTCAAAACGTGTTTTTCAGCCCGAAATAAACGCGTTTTTTCAGACTTCAGAATCCTAATGTAACTGCAAGGCTCAGAAGAGCCCACACACTCTGCTCTTAACCCCAGTGTGCTGAAAGTTTCAAAACGTGTTTTTCAGCAGAAATAAACATGTTTCTGCAAGTTTGGTCACCCCCATGTAACTTATGGGGCAGTAACAGCACACATTTCAAAACGTGTTTTTCAGCCCGAAATAAACGCGTTTATTCAGACATCAGAATCCTACTGTAACTGCAAGGCTCAGAAGAGCCCACACACACTGCTCTTAACCCCAGTGTGCTGAAAGTGTCAAAACGTGTTTTTCAGCAGAAATAAACATGTTTCTGCAAGTTTGGTCACCCCCATGTAACTTATGGGGCAGTAACAGCACACATTTCAAAACGTGTTTTTCAGCCCGAAATAAACGCGTTTTTTCAGACATCAGAATCCTAATGTAACTGCAAGGCTCAGAAGAGCCCACACACTCAGCTCTTAACCCCAGTGTGCTGAAAGTGTCAAAACGTGTTTTTCAGCAGAAATAAACATGTTTCTGCAACTTTGGTCAACCCCATGTAACTTATGGGGCAGTAACAGAACACTTTTCAAAACGTGTTTTTCAGCCCGAAATAAACACGTTTTTTCAGACTGCAGAATGCCAATGTAACTGCAAGGCTCAGAAGAGCCCACACACTCAGCTCTTAACCCCAGTGTGCTGAAAGTGTCAAAACGTGTTTTTCAGCAGAAATAAACATGTTTCTGCAACTTTGGTCAACCCCATGTAACTTATGGGGCAGTAACAGAACACTTTTCAAAACGTGTTTTTCAGCCCGAAATAAACGCGTTTTTTCAGACATCAGAATCCTAATGTAACTGCAAGGCTCAGAAGAGCCCACACACTCTGCTCTTAACCCCAGTGTGCTGAAAGTGTCAAAACGTGTTTTTCAGCAGAAATAAACATGTTTCTGCAAGTTTGGTCACCCCCATGTAAGTTATGGGGCAGTAACAGCACACTTTTCAAAACGTGTTTTTCAGCCCGAAATAAACACGTTTTTTCAGACTGCAGAATGCCAATGTAACTGCAAGGCTCAGAAGAGCCCACACACTCAGCTCTTAACCCCAGTGTGCTGAAAGTGTCAAAACGTGTTTTTCAGCAGAAATAAACATGTTTCTGCAACTTTGGTCAACCCCATGTAACTCATGGGGCAGTAACAGAACACTTTTCAAAACGTGTTTTTCAGCCCGAAATAAACGCGTTTTTTCAGACATCAGAATCCTAATGTAACTGCAAGGCTCAGAAGAGCCCACACACTCTGCTCTTAACCCCAGTGTGCTGAAAGTGTCAAAACGTGTTTTTCAGCAGAAATAAACATGTTTCTGCAAGTTTGGTCACCCCCATGTAAGTTATCGGGCAGTAACAGCACACTTTTCAAAACGTGTTTTTCAGCCCGAAATAAACACGTTTTTTCAGACAGCAGAATCCCAATGTAACTGCAAGGCTCAGAAGAGCCCACACACTCAGCTCTTAACCCCAGTGTGCTGAAAGTGTCAAAACGTGTTTTTCAGCAGAAATAAACATGTTTCTGCAAGTTTGGTCAACCCCATGTAACTTATGGGGCAGTAACAGAACACTTTTCAAAACGTGTTTTTCAGCCCGAAATAAACGCGTTTTTTCAGACATCAGAATCCTAATGTAACTGCAAGGCTCAGAAGAGCCCACACACTCTGCTCTTAACCCCAGTGTGCTGAAAGTTTCAAAACGTGTTTTTCAGCAGAAATAAACATGTTTCTGCAAGTTTGGTCACCCCCATGTAACTTATGGGGCAGTAACAGCACACATTTCAAAACGTGTTTTTCAGCCCGAAATAAACGCGTTTTTTCAGACATCAGAATCCTAATGTAACTGCAAGGCTCAGAAGAGCCCACACACTCTGCTCTTAACCCCAGTGTGCTGAAAGTGTCAATACGTGTTTTTCAGCAGAAATAAACATGTTTCTGCAAGTTTGGTCACCCCCATGTAAGTTATGGGGCAGTAACAGCACACTTTTCAAAACGTGTTTTTCAGCCCGAAATAAACGCGTTTTTTCAGACATCAGAATCCTAATGTAACTGCAAGGCTCAGAAGAGCCCACACACTCTGCTCTTAACCCCAGTGTGCTGAAAGTGTCAAAACGTGTTTTTCAGCAGAAATAAACGTTTCTGCAAGTTTGGTCAACCCCATGTAAGTTATGGGGCAGTAACAGCACCCTTTTCAAAACGTGTTTTCAGCCCGAAATTAACGCGTTTTTTCAGACATCAGAATCCTAATGTAACTGCAAGGCTCAGAAGAGCCCACACACTCTGCTCTTAACCCCAGTGTGCTGAAAGTGTCAAAACGTGTTTTTCAGCAGAAATAAACATGTTTCTGCAAGTTTGGTCACCCCCATGTAACTTATGGGGCAGTAACAGCACACTTTTCAAAACGTGTTTTTCAGCCCGAAATAAACACGTTTTTTCAGACTGCAGAATGCCAATGTAACTGCAAGGCTCAGAAGAGCCCACACACTCAGCTCTTAACCCCAGTGTGCTGAAAGTGTCAAAACGTGTTTTTCAGCAGAAATAAACATGTTTCTGCAAGTTTGGTCAACCCCATGTAAGTTATGGGGCAGTAGCAGCACCCTTTTCAAAACGTGTTTCTCAGCCCGAAATAAATGCCTTTTTTCAGACATCAGAATCCTAATGTAACTGCAAGGCTCAGAAGAGCCCACACACTCAGCTCTTAACCCCAGTGTGCTGAAAGTGTCAAAACGTGTTTTTCAGCAGAAATAAACATGTTTCTGCAAGTTTGGTCACCCCCATGTAACTTATGGGGCAGTAACAGCACACATTTCAAAACGTGTTTTTCAGCCCGAAATAAACGCGTTTTTTCAGACATCAGAATCCTAAAGTAACTGCAAGGCTCAGAAGAGCCCACACACTCTGCTCTTAACCCCAGTGTGCTGAAAGTGTCAATACGTGTTTTTCAGCAGAAATAAACATGTTTCTGCAAGTTTGGTCACCCCCATGTAAGTTATGGGGCAGTAACAGCACACTTTTCAAAACGTGTTTTTCAGCCCGAAATAAACGCGTTTTTTCAGACATCAGAATCCTAATGTAACTGCAAGGCTCAGAAGAGCCCACACACTCTGCTCTTAACCCCAGTGTGCTGAAAGTGTCAAAACGTGTTTTTCAGCAGAAATAAACGTTTCTGCAAGTTTGGTCAACCCCATGTAAGTTATGGGGCAGTAACAGCACCCTTTTCAAAACGTGTTTTCAGCCCGAAATAAACGCGTTTTTTCAGACATCAGAATCCTAATGTAACTGCAAGGCTCAGAAGAGCCCACACACTCTGCTCTTAACCCCAGTGTGCTGAAAGTGTCAAAACGTGTTTTTCAGCAGAAATAAACATGTTTCTGCAAGTTTGGTCAACCCCATGTAAGTTATGGGGCAGTAACAGCACCCTTTTCAAAACGTGTTTTTCAGCCCGAAATAAATGCCTTTTTTCAGACATCAGAATCCTAATGTAACTGCAAGGCTCAGAAGAGCCCACACACTCAGCTCTTAACCCCAGTGTGCTGAAAGTGTCAAAACGTGTTTTTCAGCAGAAATAAACATGTTTCTGCAAGTTTGGTCACCCCCATGTAACTTATGGGGCAGTAACAGCACACATTTCAAAACGTGTTTATCAGCCCGAAATAAACGCGTTTATTCAGACATCAGAATCCTACTGTAACTGCAAGGCTCAGAAGAGCCCACACACTCTGCTCTTAACCCCAGTGTGCTGAAAGTGTCAAAACGTGTTTTTCAGCAGAAATAAACATGTTTCTGCAAGTTTGGTCACCCCCATGTAAGTTATGGGGCAGTAACAGCACCCTTTTCAAAACGTGTTTTTCAGCCCGAAATAAACGCCTTTTTTCAGACATCAGAATCCTAATGTAACTGCAAGGCTCAGAAGAGCCCACACACTCAGCTCTTAACCCCAGTGTGCTGAAAGTGTCAAAACGTGTTTTTCAGCAGAAATAAACATGTTTCTGCAAGTTTGGTCAACCCCATGTAACTTATGGGGCAGTAACAGCACACTTTTCAAAACGTGTTTTTCAGCCCGAAATAAACGCGTTTTTTCAGACTTCAGAATCCTAATGTAACTGCAAGGCTCAGAAGAGCCCACACACTCTGCTCTTAACCCCAGTGTGCTGAAAGTGTCAAAACGTGTTTTTCAGCAGAAATAAACATGTTTCTGCAAGTTTGGTCAACCCCATGTAACTTATGGGGCAGTAACAGAACACTTTTCAAAACGTGTTTTTCAGCCCGAAATAAACGCGTTTTTTCAGACATCAGAATCCTAATGTAACTGCAAGGCTCAGAAGAGCCCACACACTCTGCTCTTAACCCCAGTGTGCTGAAAGTTTCAAAACGTGTTTTTCAGCAGAAATAAACATGTTTCTGCAAGTTTGGTCACCCCCATGTAACTTATGGGGCAGTAACAGCACACATTTCAAAACGTGTTTTTCAGCCCGAAATAAACGCGTTTATTCAGACATCAGAATCCTAATGTAACTGCAAGGCTCAGAAGAGCCCACACACTCTGCTCTTAACCCCAGTGTGCTGAAAGTGTCAAAACGTGTTTTTCAGCAGAAATAAACATGTTTCTGCAAGTTTAGTCACCCCCATGTAAGTTATGGGGCAGTAACAGCACACTTTTCAAAACGTGTTTTTCAGCCCGAAATAAACGCGTTTTTTCAGACATCAGAATCCTACTGTAACTGCAAGGCTCAGAAGAGCCCACACACTCTGCTCTTAACCCCAGTGTGCTGAAAGTGTCAAAACGTGTTTTTCAGCAGAAATAAACATGTTTCTGCAAGTTTGGTCACCCCCATGTAAGTTATGGGGCAGTAACAGCACACTTTTCAAAACGTGTTTTTCAGCCCGAAATAAACGCGTTTTTTCAGACATCAGAATCCTAATGTAACTGCAAGGCTCAGAAGAGCCCACACACTCTGCTCTTAACCCCAGTGTGCTGAAAGTGTCAAAACGTGTTTTTCAGCAGAAATAAACATGTTTCTGCAAGTTTGGTCACCCCCATGTAAGTTATGGGGCAGTAACAGCACACTTTTCAAAACGTGTTTTTCAGCCCGAAATAAACACGTTTTTTCAGACTGCAGAATGCCAATGTAACTGCAAGGCTCAGAAGAGCCCACACACTCAGCTCTTAACCCCAGTGTGCTGAAAGTGTCAAAACGTGTTTTTCAGCAGAAATAAACGTTTCTGCAAGTTTGGTCAACCCCATGTAACTTATGGAGCAGTAACAGAACACTTTTCAAAACGTGTTTTTCAGCCCGAAATAAACGCGTTTTTACAGACTTCAGAATCCTAATGTAACTGCAAGGCTCAGAAGAGCCCACACACTCTGCTCTTAACCCCAGTGTGCTGAAAGTTTCAAAACGTGTTTTTCAGCAGAAATAAACATGTTTCTGCAAGTTTGGTCACCCCCATGTAACTTATGGGGCAGTAACAGCACACATTTCAAAACGTGTTTTTCAGCCCGAAATAAACGCGTTTATTCAGACATCAGAATCCTACTGTAACTGCAAGGCTCAGAAGAGCCCACACACTCTGCTCTTAACCCCAGTGTGCTGAAAGTGTCAAAACGTGTTTTTCAGCAGAAATAAACATGTTTCTGCAAGTTTGGTCACCCCCATGTAAGTTATGGGGCAGTAACAGCACACTTTTCAAAACGTGTTTTTCAGCCCGAAATAAACGCGTTTTTTCAGACATCAGAATCCTAATGTAACTGCAAGGCTCAGAAGAGCCCACACACTCTGCTCTTAACCCCAGTGTGCTGAAAGTTTCAAAACGTGTTTTTCAGCAGAAATAAACATGTTTCTGCAAGTTTGGTCACCCCCATGTAACTTATGGGGCAGTAACAGCACACTTTTCAAAACGTGTTTTTCGGCCCGAAATAAACACGTTTTTTCAGACTGCAGAATGCCAATGTAACTGCAAGGCTCAGAAGAGCCCACACACTCAGCTCTTAACCCCAGTGTGCTGAAAGTGTCAAAACGTGTTTTTCAGCAGAAATAAACATGTTTCTGCAACTTTGGTCAACCCCATGTAACTTATGGGGCAGTAACAGAACACTTTTCAAAACGTGTTTTTCAGCCCGAAATAAACGCGTTTTTTCAGACATCAGAATCCTAATGTAACTGCAAGGCTCAGAAGAGCCCACACACTCTGCTCTTAACCCCAGTGTGCTGAAAGTGTCAAAACGTGTTTTTCAGCAGAAATAAACATGTTTCTGCAAGTTTGGTCACCCCCATGTAAGTTATGGGGCAGTAACAGCACACTTTTCAAAACGTGTTTTTCAGCCCGAAATAAACACGTTTTTTCAGACTGCAGAATGCCAATGTAACTGCAAGGCTCAGAAGAGCCCACACACTCAGCTCTTAACCCCAGTGTGCTGAAAGTGTCAAAACGTGTTTTTCAGCAGAAATAAACATGTTTCTGCAACTTTGGTCAACCCCATGTAACTCATGGGGCAGTAACAGAACACTTTTCAAAACGTGTTTTTCAGCCCGAAATAAACGCGTTTTTTCAGACATCAGAATCCTAATGTAACTGCAAGGCTCAGAAGAGCCCACACACTCTGCTCTTAACCCCAGTGTGCTGAAAGTGTCAAAACGTGTTTTTCAGCAGAAATAAACATGTTTCTGCAAGTTTGGTCACCCCCATGTAAGTTATGGGGCAGTAACAGCACACTTTTCAAAACGTGTTTTTCAGCCCGAAATAAACACGTTTTTTCAGACAGCAGAATGCCAATGTAACTGCAAGGCTCAGAAGAGCCCACACACTCAGCTCTTAACCCCAGTGTGCTGAAAGTGTCAAAACGTGTTTTTCAGCAGAAATAAACGTTTCTGCAAGTTTGGTCAACCCCATGTAACTTATGGAGCAGTAACAGAACACTTTTCAAAACGTGTTTTTCAGCCCGAAATAAACGCGTTTTTTCAGACTTCAGAATCCTAATGTAACTGCAAGGCTCAGAAGAGCCCACACACTCTGCTCTTAACCCCAGTGTGCTGAAAGTTTCAAAACGTGTTTTTCAGCAGAAATAAACATGTTTCTGCAAGTTTGGTCACCCCCATGTAACTTATGGGGCAGTAACAGCACACATTTCAAAACGTGTTTTTCAGCCCGAAATAAACGCGTTTATTCAGACATCAGAATCCTAATGTAACTGCAAGGCTCAGAAGAGCCCACACACTCTGCTCTTAACCCCAGTGTGCTGAAAGTGTCAAAACGTGTTTTTCAGCAGAAATAAACATGTTTCTGCAAGTTTGGTCACCCCCATGTAAGTTATGGGGCAGTAACAGCACACTTTTCAAAACGTGTTTTTCAGCCCGAAATAAACGCGTTTTTTCAGACATCAGAATCCTACTGTAACTGCAAGGCTCAGAAGAGCCCACACACTCTGCTCTTAACCCCAGTGTGCTGAAAGTGTCAAAACGTGTTTTTCAGCAGAAATAAACATGTTTCTGCAAGTTTTTTCAACCCCATGTAAGTTATGGGGCAGTAACAGCACCCTTTTCAAAACGTGTTTTTCAGCCCGAAATAAACGCGTTTTTTCAGACATCAGAATCCTAATGTAACTGCAAGGCTCAGAAGAGCCCACACACTCAGCTCTTAACCCCAGTGTGCTGAAAGTGTCAAAACGTGTTTTTCAGCAGAAATAAACATGTTTCTTCAAGTTTGGTCACCCCCATGTAAGTTATGGGGCAGTAACAGCACACTTTTCAAAACGTGTTTTTCAGCCCGAAATAAACACGTTTTTTCAGACTGCAGAATGCCAATGTAACTGCAAGGCTCAGAAGAGCCCACACACTCAGCTCTTAACCCCAGTGTGCTGAAAGTGTCAAAACGTGTTTTTCAGCAGAAATAAACGTTTCTGCAAGTTTGGTCAACCCCATGTAACTTATGGAGCAGTAACAGAACACTTTTCAAAACGTGTTTTTCAGCCCGAAATAAACGCGTTTATTCAGACATCAGAATCCTACTGTAACTGCAAGGCTCAGAAGAGCCCACACACTCTGCTCTTAACCCCAGTGTGCTGAAAGTTTCAAAACGTGTTTTTCAGCAGAAATAAACATGTTTCTGCAAGTTTGGTCACCCCCATGTAACTTATGGGGCAGTAACAGCACACATTTCAAAACGTGTTTTTCAGCCCGAAATAAACGCGTTTATTCAGACATCAGAATCCTACTGTAACTGCAAGGCTCAGAAGAGCCCACACACTCTGCTCTTAACCCCAGTGTGCTGAAAGTGTCAAAACGTGTTTTTCAGCAGAAATAAACATGTTTCTGCAAGTTTGGTCACCCCCATGTAAGTTATGGGGCAGTAACAGCACACTTTTCAAAACGTGTTTTTCAGCCCGAAATAAACGCGTTTTTTCAGACATCAGAATCCTAATGTAACTGCAAGGCTCAGAAGAGCCCACACACTCTGCTCTTAACCCCAGTGTGCTGAAAGTTTCAAAACGTGTTTTTCAGCAGAAATAAACATGTTTCTGCAAGTTTGGTCACCCCCATGTAACTTATGGGGCAGTAACAGCACACATTTCAAAACGTGTTTTTCAGCCCGAAATAAACGCGTTTTTTCAGACATCAGAATCCTAATGTAACTGCAAGGCTCAGAAGAGCCCACACACTCAGCTCTTAACCCCAGTGTCCTGAAAGTGTCAAAACGTGTTTTTCAGCAGAAATAAACATGTTTCTGCAACTTTGGTCAACCCCATGTAACTTATGGGGCAGTAACAGAACACTTTTCAAAACGTGTTTTTCAGCCCGAAATAAACACGTTTTTTCAGACTGCAGAATGCCAATGTAACTGCAAGGCTCAGAAGAGCCCACACACTCAGCTCTTAACCCCAGTGTGCTGAAAGTGTCAAAACGTGTTTTTCAGCAGAAATAAACATGTTTCTGCAACTTTGGTCAACCCCATGTAACTTATGGGGCAGTAACAGAACACTTTTCAAAACGTGTTTTTCAGCCCGAAATAAACGCGTTTTTTCAGACATCAGAATCCTAATGTAACTGCAAGGCTCAGAAGAGCCCACACACTCTGCTCTTAACCCCAGTGTGCTGAAAGTGTCAAAACGTGTTTTTCAGCAGAAATAAACATGTTTCTGCAAGTTTGGTCACCCCCATGTAAGTTATCGGGCAGTAACAGCACACTTTTCAAAACGTGTTTTTCAGCCCGAAATAAACACGTTTTTTCAGACAGCAGAATGCCAATGTAACTGCAAGGCTCAGAAGAGCCCACACACTCAGCTCTTAACCCCAGTGTGCTGAAAGTGTCAAAACGTGTTTTTCAGCAGAAATAAACGTTTCTGCAAGTTTGGTCAACCCCATGTAACTTATGGAGCAGTAACAGAACACTTTTCAAAACGTGTTTTTCAGCCCGAAATAAACGCGTTTTTTCAGACTTCAGAATCCTAATGTAACTGCAAGGCTCAGAAGAGCCCACACACTCTGCTCTTAACCCCAGTGTGCTGAAAGTTTCAAAACGTGTTTTTCAGCAGAAATAAACATGTTTCTGCAAGTTTGGTCACCCCCATGTAACTTATGGGGCAGTAACAGCACACATTTCAAAACGTGTTTTTCAGCCCGAAATAAACGCGTTTATTCAGACATCAGAATCCTACTGTAACTGCAAGGCTCAGAAGAGCCCACACACTCTGCTCTTAACCCCAGTGTGCTGAAAGTGTCAAAACGTGTTTTTCAGCAGAAATAAACATGTTTCTGCAAGTTTGGTCACCCCCATGTAAGTTATGGGGCAGTAACAGCACACTTTTCAAAACGTGTTTTTCAGCCCGAAATAAACGCGTTTTTTCAGACATCAGAATCCTAATGTAACTGCAAGGCTCAGAAGAGCCCACACACTCAGCTCTTAACCCCAGTGTGCTGAAAGTGTCAAAACGTGTTTTTCAGCAGAAATAAACATGTTTCTGCAACTTTTGTCAACCCCATGTAACTTATGGGGCAGTAACAGCACACTTTTCAAAACGTGTTTTTCGGCCCGAAATAAACACGTTTTTTCAGACTGCAGAATGCCAATGTAACTGCAAGGCTCAGAAGAGCCCACACACTCAGCTCTTAACCCCAGTGTGCTGAAAGTGTCAAAACGTGTTTTTCAGCAGAAATAAACATGTTTCTGCAACTTTGGTCAACCCCATGTAACTTATGGGGCAGTAACAGAACACTTTTCAAAACGTGTTTTTCAGCCCGAAATAAACGCGTTTTTTCAGACATCAGAATCCTAATGTAACTGCAAGGCTCAGAAGAGCCCACACACTCTGCTCTTAACCCCAGTGTGCTGAAAGTGTCAAAACGTGTTTTTCAGCAGAAATAAACATGTTTCTGCAAGTTTGGTCACCCCCATGTAAGTTATGGGGCAGTAACAGCACACTTTTCAAAACGTGTTTTTCAGCCCGAAATAAACACGTTTTTTCAGACTGCAGAATGCCAATGTAACTGCAAGGCTCAGAAGAGCCCACACACTCAGCTCTTAACCCCAGTGTGCTGAAAGTGTCAAAACGTGTTTTTCAGCAGAAATAAACATGTTTCTGCAACTTTGGTCAACCCCATGTAACTCATGGGGCAGTAACAGAACACTTTTCAAAACGTGTTTTTCAGCCCGAAATAAACGCGTTTTTTCAGACATCAGAATCCTAATGTAACTGCAAGGCTCAGAAGAGCCCACACACTCTGCTCTTAACCCCAGTGTGCTGAAAGTGTCAAAACGTGTTTTTCAGCAGAAATAAACATGTTTCTGCAAGTTTGGTCACCCCCATGTAAGTTATGGGGCAGTAACAGCACACTTTTCAAAACGTGTTTTTCAGCCCGAAATAAACACGTTTTTTCAGACAGCAGAATGCCAATGTAACTGCAAGGCTCAGAAGAGCCCACACACTCAGCTCTTAACCCCAGTGTGCTGAAAGTGTCAAAACGTGTTTTTCAGCAGAAATAAACGTTTCTGCAAGTTTGGTCAACCCCATGTAACTTATGGAGCAGTAACAGAACACTTTTCAAAACGTGTTTTTCAGCCCGAAATAAACGCGTTTTTTCAGACTTCAGAATCCTAATGTAACTGCAAGGCTCAGAAGAGCCCACACACTCTGCTCTTAACCCCAGTGTGCTGAAAGTTTCAAAACGTGTTTTTCAGCAGAAATAAACATGTTTCTGCAAGTTTGGTCACCCCCATGTAACTTATGGGGCAGTAACAGCACACATTTCAAAACGTGTTTTTCAGCCCGAAATAAACGCGTTTATTCAGACATCAGAATCCTAATGTAACTGCAAGGCTCAGAAGAGCCCACACACTCTGCTCTTAACCCCAGTGTGCTGAAAGTGTCAAAACGTGTTTTTCAGCAGAAATAAACATGTTTCTGCAAGTTTGGTCACCCCCATGTAAGTTATGGGGCAGTAACAGCACACTTTTCAAAACGTGTTTTTCAGCCCGAAATAAACGCGTTTTTTCAGACATCAGAATCCTACTGTAACTGCAAGGCTCAGAAGAGCCCACACACTCTGCTCTTAACCCCAGTGTGCTGAAAGTGTCAAAACGTGTTTTTCAGCAGAAATAAACATGTTTCTGCAAGTTTTTTCAACCCCATGTAAGTTATGGGGCAGTAACAGCACCCTTTTCAAAACGTGTTTTTCAGCCCGAAATAAACGCGTTTTTTCAGACATCAGAATCCTAATGTAACTGCAAGGCTCAGAAGAGCCCACACACTCTGCTCTTAACCCCAGTGTGCTGAAAGTGTCAAAACGTGTTTTTCAGCAGAAATAAACATGTTTCTTCAAGTTTGGTCACCCCCATGTAAGTTATGGGGCAGTAACAGCACACTTTTCAAAACGTGTTTTTCAGCCCGAAATAAACACGTTTTTTCAGACTGCAGAATGCCAATGTAACTGCAAGGCTCAGAAGAGCCCACACACTCAGCTCTTAACCCCAGTGTGCTGAAAGTGTCAAAACGTGTTTTTCAGCAGAAATAAACGTTTCTGCAAGTTTGGTCAACCCCATGTAACTTATGGAGCAGTAACAGAACACTTTTCAAAACGTGTTTTTCAGCCCGAAATAAACGCGTTTATTCAGACATCAGAATCCTACTGTAACTGCAAGGCTCAGAAGAGCCCACACACTCTGCTCTTAACCCCAGTGTGCTGAAAGTTTCAAAACGTGTTTTTCAGCAGAAATAAACATGTTTCTGCAAGTTTGGTCACCCCCATGTAACTTATGGGGCAGTAACAGCACACATTTCAAAACGTGTTTTTCAGCCCGAAATAAACGCGTTTATTCAGACATCAGAATCCTACTGTAACTGCAAGGCTCAGAAGAGCCCACACACTCTGCTCTTAACCCCAGTGTGCTGAAAGTGTCAAAACGTGTTTTTCAGCAGAAATAAACATGTTTCTGCAAGTTTGGTCACCCCCATGTAAGTTATGGGGCAGTAACAGCACACTTTTCAAAACGTGTTTTTCAGCCCGAAATAAACGCGTTTTTTCAGACATCAGAATCCTAATGTAACTGCAAGGCTCAGAAGAGCCCACACACTCTGCTCTTAACCCCAGTGTGCTGAAAGTTTCAAAACGTGTTTTTCAGCAGAAATAAACATGTTTCTGCAAGTTTGGTCACCCCCATGTAACTTATGGGGCAGTAACAGCACACATTTCAAAACGTGTTTTTCAGCCCGAAATAAACGCGTTTTTTCAGACATCAGAATCCTAATGTAACTGCAAGGCTCAGAAGACCCCACACACTCAGCTCTTAACCCCAGTGTGCTGAAAGTGTCAAAACGTGTTTTTCAGCAGAAATAAACATGTTTCTGCAACTTTGGTCAACCCCATGTAACTTATGGGGCAGTAACAGAACACTTTTCAAAACGTGTTTTTCAGCCCGAAATAAACACGTTTTTTCAGACTGCAGAATGCCAATGTAACTGCAAGGCTCAGAAGAGCCCACACACTCAGCTCTTAACCCCAGTGTGCTGAAAGTGTCAAAACGTGTTTTTCAGCAGAAATAAACATGTTTCTGCAACTTTGGTCAACCCCATGTAACTTATGGGGCAGTAACAGAACACTTTTCAAAACGTGTTTTTCAGCCCGAAATAAACGCGTTTTTTCAGACATCAGAATCCTAATGTAACTGCAAGGCTCAGAAGAGCCCACACACTCTGCTCTTAACCCCAGTGTGCTGAAAGTGTCAAAACGTGTTTTTCAGCAGAAATAAACATGTTTCTGCAAGTTTGGTCACCCCCATGTAAGTTATCGGGCAGTAACAGCACACTTTTCAAAACGTGTTTTTCAGCCCGAAATAAACACGTTTTTTCAGACAGCAGAATGCCAATGTAACTGCAAGGCTCAGAAGAGCCCACACACTCAGCTCTTAACCCCAGTGTGCTGAAAGTGTCAAAACGTGTTTTTCAGCAGAAATAAACGTTTCTGCAAGTTTGGTCAACCCCATGTAACTTATGGAGCAGTAACAGAACACTTTTCAAAACGTGTTTTTCAGCCCGAAATAAACGCGTTTTTTCAGACTTCAGAATCCTAATGTAACTGCAAGGCTCAGAAGAGCCCACACACTCTGCTCTTAACCCCAGTGTGCTGAAAGTTTCAAAACGTGTTTTTCAGCAGAAATAAACATGTTTCTGCAAGTTTGGTCACCCCCATGTAACTTATGGGGCAGTAACAGCACACATTTCAAAACGTGTTTTTCAGCCCGAAATAAACGCGTTTATTCAGACATCAGAATCCTACTGTAACTGCAAGGCTCAGAAGAGCCCACACACTCTGCTCTTAACCCCAGTGTGCTGAAAGTGTCAAAACGTGTTTTTCAGCAGAAATAAACATGTTTCTGCAAGTTTGGTCACCCCCATGTAAGTTATGGGGCAGTAACAGCACACTTTTCAAAACGTGTTTTTCAGCCCGAAATAAACGCGTTTTTTCAGACATCAGAATCCTAATGTAACTGCAAGGCTCAGAAGAGCCCACACACTCTGCTCTTAACCCCAGTGTGCTGAAAGTTTCAAAACGTGTTTTTCAGCAGAAATAAACATGTTTCTGCAAGTTTGGTCACCCCCATGTAACTTATGGGGCAGTAACAGCACACATTTCAAAACGTGTTTTTCAGCCCGAAATAAACGCGTTTTTTCAGACATCAGAATCCTAATGTAACTGCAAGGCTCAGAAGAGCCCACACACTCAGCTCTTAACCCCAGTGTGCTGAAAGTGTCAAAACGTGTTTTTCAGCAGAAATAAACATGTTTCTGCAACTTTTGTCAACCCCATGTAACTTATGGGGCAGTAACAGCACACTTTTCAAAACGTGTTTTTCGGCCCGAAATAAACACGTTTTTTCAGACTGCAGAATGCCAATGTAACTGCAAGGCTCAGAAGAGCCCACACACTCAGCTCTTAACCCCAGTGTGCTGAAAGTGTCAAAACGTGTTTTTCAGCAGAAATAAACATGTTTCTGCAACTTTGGTCAACCCCATGTAACTTATGGGGCAGTAACAGAACACTTTTCAAAACGTGTTTTTCAGCCCGAAATAAACGCGTTTTTTCAGACATCAGAATCCTAATGTAACTGCAAGGCTCAGAAGAGCCCACACACTCTGCTCTTAACCCCAGTGTGCTGAAAGTGTCAAAACGTGTTTTTCAGCAGAAATAAACATGTTTCTGCAAGTTTGGTCACCCCCATGTAAGTTATGGGGCAGTAACAGCACACTTTTCAAAACGTGTTTTTCAGCCCGAAATAAACACGTTTTTTCAGACTGCAGAATGCCAATGTAACTGCAAGGCTCAGAAGAGCCCACACACTCAGCTCTTAACCCCAGTGTGCTGAAAGTGTCAAAACGTGTTTTTCAGCAGAAATAAACATGTTTCTGCAACTTTGGTCAACCCCATGTAACTCATGGGGCAGTAACAGAACACTTTTCAAAACGTGTTTTTCAGCCCGAAATAAACGCGTTTTTTCAGACATCAGAATCCTAATGTAACTGCAAGGCTCAGAAGAGCCCACACACTCTGCTCTTAACCCCAGTGTGCTGAAAGTGTCAAAACGTGTTTTTCAGCAGAAATAAACATGTTTCTGCAAGTTTGGTCACCCCCATGTAAGTTATGGGGCAGTAACAGCACACTTTTCAAAACGTGTTTTTCAGCCCGAAATAAACACGTTTTTTCAGACAGCAGAATGCCAATGTAACTGCAAGGCTCAGAAGAGCCCACACACTCAGCTCTTAACCCCAGTGTGCTGAAAGTGTCAAAACGTGTTTTTCAGCAGAAATAAACGTTTCTGCAAGTTTGGTCAACCCCATGTAACTTATGGAGCAGTAACAGAACACTTTTCAAAACGTGTTTTTCAGCCCGAAATAAACGCGTTTTTTCAGACTTCAGAATCCTAATGTAACTGCAAGGCTCAGAAGAGCCCACACACTCTGCTCTTAACCCCAGTGTGCTGAAAGTTTCAAAACGTGTTTTTCAGCAGAAATAAACATGTTTCTGCAAGTTTGGTCACCCCCATGTAACTTATGGGGCAGTAACAGCACACATTTCAAAACGTGTTTTTCAGCCCGAAATAAACGCGTTTATTCAGACATCAGAATCCTAATGTAACTGCAAGGCTCAGAAGAGCCCACACACTCTGCTCTTAACCCCAGTGTGCTGAAAGTGTCAAAACGTGTTTTTCAGCAGAAATAAACATGTTTCTGCAAGTTTGGTCACCCCCATGTAAGTTATGGGGCAGTAACAGCACACTTTTCAAAACGTGTTTTTCAGCCCGAAATAAACGCGTTTTTTCAGACATCAGAATCCTACTGTAACTGCAAGGCTCAGAAGAGCCCACACACTCTGCTCTTAACCCCAGTGTGCTGAAAGTGTCAAAACGTGTTTTTCAGCAGAAATAAACATGTTTCTGCAAGTTTTTTCAACCCCATGTAAGTTATGGGGCAGTAACAGCACCCTTTTCAAAACGTGTTTTTCAGCCCGAAATAAACGCGTTTTTTCAGACATCAGAATCCTAATGTAACTGCAAGGCTCAGAAGAGCCCACACACTCTGCTCTTAACCCCAGTGTGCTGAAAGTGTCAAAACGTGTTTTTCAGCAGAAATAAACATGTTTCTTCAAGTTTGGTCACCCCCATGTAAGTTATGGGGCAGTAACAGCACACTTTTCAAAACGTGTTTTTCAGCCCGAAATAAACACGTTTTTTCAGACTGCAGAATGCCAATGTAACTGCAAGGCTCAGAAGAGCCCACACACTCAGCTCTTAACCCCAGTGTGCTGAAAGTGTCAAAACGTGTTTTTCAGCAGAAATAAACGTTTCTGCAAGTTTGGTCAACCCCATGTAACTTATGGAGCAGTAACAGAACACTTTTCAAAACGTGTTTTTCAGCCCGAAATAAACGCGTTTATTCAGACATCAGAATCCTACTGTAACTGCAAGGCTCAGAAGAGCCCACACACTCTGCTCTTAACCCCAGTGTGCTGAAAGTTTCAAAACGTGTTTTTCAGCAGAAATAAACATGTTTCTGCAAGTTTGGTCACCCCCATGTAACTTATGGGGCAGTAACAGCACACATTTCAAAACGTGTTTTTCAGCCCGAAATAAACGCGTTTATTCAGACATCAGAATCCTACTGTAACTGCAAGGCTCAGAAGAGCCCACACACTCTGCTCTTAACCCCAGTGTGCTGAAAGTGTCAAAACGTGTTTTTCAGCAGAAATAAACATGTTTCTGCAAGTTTGGTCACCCCCATGTAAGTTATGGGGCAGTAACAGCACACTTTTCAAAACGTGTTTTTCAGCCCGAAATAAACGCGTTTTTTCAGACATCAGAATCCTAATGTAACTGCAAGGCTCAGAAGAGCCCACACACTCTGCTCTTAACCCCAGTGTGCTGAAAGTTTCAAAACGTGTTTTTCAGCAGAAATAAACATGTTTCTGCAAGTTTGGTCACCCCCATGTAACTTATGGGGCAGTAACAGCACACATTTCAAAACGTGTTTTTCAGCCCGAAATAAACGCGTTTTTTCAGACATCAGAATCCTAATGTAACTGCAAGGCTCAGAAGAGCCCACACACTCAGCTCTTAACCCCAGTGTGCTGAAAGTGTCAAAACGTGTTTTTCAGCAGAAATAAACATGTTTCTGCAACTTTGGTCAACCCCATGTAACTTATGGGGCAGTAACAGAACACTTTTCAAAACGTGTTTTTCAGCCCGAAATAAACACGTTTTTTCAGACTGCAGAATGCCAATGTAACTGCAAGGCTCAGAAGAGCCCACACACTCAGCTCTTAACCCCAGTGTGCTGAAAGTGTCAAAACGTGTTTTTCAGCAGAAATAAACATGTTTCTGCAACTTTGGTCAACCCCATGTAACTTATGGGGCAGTAACAGAACACTTTTCAAAACGTGTTTTTCAGCCCGAAATAAACGCGTTTTTTCAGACATCAGAATCCTAATGTAACTGCAAGGCTCAGAAGAGCCCACACACTCTGCTCTTAACCCCAGTGTGCTGAAAGTGTCAAAACGTGTTTTTCAGCAGAAATAAACATGTTTCTGCAAGTTTGGTCACCCCCATGTAAGTTATCGGGCAGTAACAGCACACTTTTCAAAACGTGTTTTTCAGCCCGAAATAAACACGTTTTTTCAGACAGCAGAATGCCAATGTAACTGCAAGGCTCAGAAGAGCCCACACACTCAGCTCTTAACCCCAGTGTGCTGAAAGTGTCAAAACGTGTTTTTCAGCAGAAATAAACGTTTCTGCAAGTTTGGTCAACCCCATGTAACTTATGGAGCAGTAACAGAACACTTTTCAAAACGTGTTTTTCAGCCCGAAATAAACGCGTTTTTTCAGACTTCAGAATCCTAATGTAACTGCAAGGCTCAGAAGAGCCCACACACTCTGCTCTTAACCCCAGTGTGCTGAAAGTTTCAAAACGTGTTTTTCAGCAGAAATAAACATGTTTCTGCAAGTTTGGTCACCCCCATGTAACTTATGGGGCAGTAACAGCACACATTTCAAAACGTGTTTTTCAGCCCGAAATAAACGCGTTTATTCAGACATCAGAATCCTACTGTAACTGCAAGGCTCAGAAGAGCCCACACACTCTGCTCTTAACCCCAGTGTGCTGAAAGTGTCAAAACGTGTTTTTCAGCAGAAATAAACATGTTTCTGCAAGTTTGGTCACCCCCATGTAAGTTATGGGGCAGTAACAGCACACTTTTCAAAACGTGTTTTTCAGCCCGAAATAAACGCGTTTTTTCAGACATCAGAATCCTAATGTAACTGCAAGGCTCAGAAGAGCCCACACACTCTGCTCTTAACCCCAGTGTGCTGAAAGTTTCAAAACGTGTTTTTCAGCAGAAATAAACATGTTTCTGCAAGTTTGGTCACCCCCATGTAACTTATGGGGCAGTAACAGCACACATTTCAAAACGTGTTTTTCAGCCCGAAATAAACGCGTTTTTTCAGACATCAGAATCCTAATGTAACTGCAAGGCTCAGAAGAGCCCACACACTCAGCTCTTAACCCCAGTGTGCTGAAAGTGTCAAAACGTGTTTTTCAGCAGAAATAAACATGTTTCTGCAACTTTGGTCAACCCCATGTAACTTATGGGGCAGTAACAGAACACTTTTCAAAACGTGTTTTTCAGCCCGAAATAAACACGTTTTTTCAGACTGCAGAATGCCAATGTAACTGCAAGGCTCAGAAGAGCCCACACACTCAGCTCTTAACCCCAGTGTGCTGAAAGTGTCAAAACGTGTTTTTCAGCAGAAATAAACATGTTTCTGCAACTTTGGTCAACCCCATGTAACTTATGGGGCAGTAACAGAACACTTTTCAAAACGTGTTTTTCAGCCCGAAATAAACGCGTTTTTTCAGACATCAGAATCCTAATGTAACTGCAAGGCTCAGAAGAGCCCACACACTCTGCTCTTACCCCCAGTGTGCTGAAAGTGTCAAAACGTGTTTTTCAGCAGAAATAAACATGTTTCTGCAAGTTTGGTCACCCCCATGTAAGTTATCGGGCAGTAACAGCACACTTTTCAAAACGTGTTTTTCAGCCCGAAATAAACACGTTTTTTCAGACAGCAGAATGCCAATGTAACTGCAAGGCTCAGAAGAGCCCACACACTCAGCTCTTAACCCCAGTGTGCTGAAAGTGTCAAAACGTGTTTTTCAGCAGAAATAAACATGTTTCTGCAAGTTTGGTCACCCCCATGTAACTTATGGGGCAGTAACAGCACACATTTCAAAACGTGTTTTTCAGCCCGAAATAAACGCGTTTTTTCAGACATCAGAATCCTAATGTAACTGCAAGGCTCAGAAGAGCCCACACACTCTGCTCTTAACCCCAGTGTGCTGAAAGTGTCAATACGTGTTTTTCAGCAGAAATAAACATGTTTCTGCAAGTTTGGTCACCCCCATGTAAGTTATGGGGCAGTAACAGCACACTTTTCAAAACGTGTTTTTCAGCCCGAAATAAACGCGTTTTTTCAGACATCAGAATCCTAATGTAACTGCAAGGCTCAGAAGAGCCCACACACTCTGCTCTTAACCCCAGTGTGCTGAAAGTGTCAAAACGTGTTTTTCAGCAGAAATAAACGTTTCTGCAAGTTTGGTCAACCCCATGTAAGTTATGGGGCAGTAACAGCACCCTTTTCAAAACGTGTTTTCAGCCCGAAATAAACGCGTTTTTTCAGACATCAGAATCCTAATGTAACTGCAAGGCTCAGAAGAGCCCACACACTCTGCTCTTAACCCCAGTGTGCTGAAAGCGTCAAAACGTGTTTTTCAGCAGAAATAAACATGTTTCTGCAAGTTTGGTCAACCCCATGTAAGTTATGGGGCAGTAACAGCACCCTTTTCAAAACGTGTTTTTCAGCCCGAAATAAATGCCTTTTTTCAGACATCAGAATCCTAATGTAACTGCAAGGCTCAGAAGAGCCCACACACTCAGCTCTTAACCCCAGTGTGCTGAAAGTGTCAAAACGTGTTTTTCAGCAGAAATAAACATGTTTCTGCAACTTTGGTCACCCCCATGTAACTTATGGGGCAGTAACAGCACACATTTCAAAACGTGTTTTTCAGCCCGAAATAAACGCGTTTATTCAGACATCAGAATCCTACTGTAACTGCAAGGCTCAGAAGAGCCCACACACTCTGCTCTTAACCCCAGTGTGCTGAAAGTGTCAAAACGTGTTTTTCAGCAGAAATAAACATGTTTCTGCAAGTTTGGTCACCCCCATGTAAGTTATGGGGCAGTAACAGCACACTTTTCAAAACGTGTTTTTCAGCCCGAAATAAACGCGTTTTTTCAGACATCAGAATCCTAATGTAACTGTAAGGCTCAGAAGAGCCCACACACTCTGCTCTTAACCCCAGTGTGCTGAAAGTTTCAAAACGTGTTTTTCAGCAGAAATAAACATGTTTCTGCAAGTTTGGTCACCCCCATGTAACTTATGGGGCAGTAACAGCACACATTTCAAAACGTGTTTTTCAGCCCGAAATAAACGCGTTTTTTCAGACATCAGAATCCTAATGTAACTGCAAGGCTCAGAAGAGCCCACACACTCAGCTCTTAACCCCAGTGTGCTGAAAGTGTCAAAACGTGTTTTTCAGCAGAAATAAACATGTTTCTGCAACTTTGGTCAACCCCATGTAACTTATGGGGCAGTAACAGAACACTTTTCAAAACGTGTTTTTCAGCCCGAAATAAACACGTTTTTTCAGACTGCAGAATGCCAATGTAACTGCAAGGCTCAGAAGAGCCGAAACACTCAGCTCTTAACCCCAGTGTGCTGAAAGTGTCAAAACGTGTTTTTCAGCAGAAATAAACATGTTTCTGCAACTTTGGTCAACCCCATGTAACTTATGGGGCAGTAACAGAACACTTTTCAAAACGTGTTTTTCAGCCCGAAATAAACGCGTTTTTTCAGACATCAGAATCCTAATGTAACTGCAAGGCTCAGAAGAGCCCACACACTCTGCTCTTAACCCCAGTGTGCTGAAAGTGTCAAAACGTGTTTTTCAGCAGAAATAAACATGTTTCTGCAAGTTTGGTCACCCCCATGTAAGTTATGGGGCAGTAACAGCACACTTTTCAAAACGTGTTTTTCAGCCCGAAATAAACACGTTTTTTCAGACTGCAGAATGCCAATGTAACTGCAAGGCTCAGAAGAGCCCACACACTCAGCTCTTAACCCCAGTGTGCTGAAAGTGTCAAAACGTGTTTTTCAGCAGAAATAAACATGTTTCTGCAACTTTGGTCAACCCCATGTAACTCATGGGGCAGTAACAGAACACTTTTCAAAACGTGTTTTTCAGCCCGAAATAAACGCGTTTTTTCAGACATCAGAATCCTAATGTAACTGCAAGGCTCAGAAGAGCCCACACACTCTGCTCTTAACCCCAGTGTGCTGAAAGTGTCAAAACGTGTTTTTCAGCAGAAATAAACATGTTTCTGCAAGTTTGGTCACCCCCATGTAAGTTATGGGGCAGTAACAGCACACTTTTCAAAACGTGTTTTTCAGCCCGAAATAAACACGTTTTTTCAGACAGCAGAATGCCAATGTAACTGCAAGGCACAGAAGAGCCCACACACTCAGCTCTTAACCCCAGTGTGCTGAAAGTGTCAAAACGTGTTTTTCAGCAGAAATAAACATGTTTCTGCAAGTTTGGTCAACCCCATGTAACTTATGGGGCAGTAACAGAACACTTTTCAAAACGTGTTTTTCAGCCCGAAATAAACGCGTTTTTTCAGACATCAGAATCCTAATGTAACTGCAAGGCTCAGAAGAGCCCACACACTCTGCTCTTAACCCCAGTGTGCTGAAAGTTTCAAAACGTGTTTTTCAGCAGAAATAAACATGTTTCTGCAAGTTTGGTCACCCCCATGTAAGTTATGGGGCAGTAACAGCACACTTTTCAAAACGTGTTTTTCAGCCCGAAATAAACGCGTTTTTTCAGACATCAGAATCCTAATGTAACTGCAAGGCTCAGAAGAGCCCACACACTCTGCTCTTAACCCCAGTGTGCTGAAAGTGTCAAAACGTGTTTTTCAGCAGAAATAAACGTTTCTGCAAGTTTGGTCAACCCCATGTAAGTTATGGGGCAGTAACAGCACCCTTTTCAAAACGTGTTTTCAGCCCGAAATAAACGCGTTTTCTCAGACATCAGAATCCTAATGTAACTGCAAGGCTCAGAAGAGCCCACACACTCTGCTCTTAACCCCAGTGTGCTGAAAGTGTCAAAACGTGTTTTTCAGCAGAAATAAACATGTTTCTGCAAGTTTGGTCAACCCCATGTAAGTTATGGGGCAGTAACAGCACCCTTTTCAAAACGTGTTTTTCAGCCCGAAATAAATGCCTTTTTTCAGACATCAGAATCCTAATGTAACTGCAAGGCTCAGAAGAGCCCACACACTCAGCTCTTAACCCCAGTGTGCTGAAAGTGTCAAAACGTGTTTTTCAGCAGAAATAAACATGTTTCTGCAAGTTTGGTCAACCCCATGTAACTTATGGGGCAGTAACAGAACACTTTTCAAAACGTGTTTTTCAGCCCGAAATAAACGCGTTTTTTCAGACATCAGAATCCTAATGTAACTGCAAGGCTCAGAAGAGCCCACACACTCTGCTCTTAACCCCAGTGTGCTGAAAGTTTCAAAACGTGTTTTTCAGCAGAAATAAACATGTTTCTGCAAGTTTGGTCACCCCCATGTAAGTTATGGGGCAGTAACAGCACACTTTTCAAAACGTTTTTTTCAGCCCGAAATAAACGCGTTTTTTCAGACATCAGAATCCTAATGTAACTGCAAGGCTCAGAAGAGCCCACACACTCTGCTCTTAACCCCAGTGTGCTGAAAGTGTCAAAACGTGTTTTTCAGCAGAAATAAACATGTTTCTGCAAGTTTGGTCACCCCCATGTAACTTATGGGGCAGTAACAGCACACATTTCAAAACGTGTTTTTCAGCCCGAAATAAACGCGTTTTTTCAGACATCAGAATCCTAATGTAACTGCAAGGCTCAGAAGAGCCCACACACTCAGCTCTTAACCCCAGTGTGCTGAAAGTGTCAAAACGTGTTTTTCAGCAGAAATAAACATGTTTCTGCAACTTTGGTCAACCCCATGTAACTTATGGGGCAGTAACAGAACACTTTTCAAAACGTGTTTTTCAGCCCGAAATAAACGCGTTTTTTCAGACATCAGAATCCTAATGTAACTGCAAGGCTCAGAAGAGCCCACACACTCTGCTCTTAACCCCAGTGTGCTGAAAGTGTCAAAACGTGTTTTTCAGCAGAAATAAACATGTTTCTGCAAGTTTGGTCACCCCCATGTAAGTTATCGGGCAGTAACAGCACACTTTTCAAAACGTGTTTTTCAGCCCGAAATAAACACGTTTTTTCAGACAGCAGAATGCCAATGTAACTGCAAGGCTCAGAAGAGCCCACACACTCAGCTCTTAACCCCAGTGTGCTGAAAGTGTCAAAACGTGTTTTTCAGCAGAAATAAACGTTTCTGCAAGTTTGGTCACCCCCATGTAACTTATGGGGCAGTAACAGCACACATTTCAAAACGTGTTTTTCAGCCCGAAATAAACGCGTTTATTCAGACATCAGAATCCTACTGTAACTGCAAGGCTCAGAAGAGCCCACACACTCTGCTCTTAACCCCAGTGTGCTGAAAGTGTCAATACGTGTTTTTCAGCAGAAATAAACATGTTTCTGCAAGTTTGGTCACCCCCATGTAAGTTATGGGGCAGTAACAGCACACTTTTCAAAACGTGTTTTTCAGCCCGAAATAAACGCGTTTTTTCAGACATCAGAATCCTAATGTAACTGCAAGGCTCAGAAGAGCCCACACACTCTGCTCTTAACCCCAGTGTGCTGAAAGTTTCAAAACGTGTTTTTCAGCAGAAATAAACATGTTTCTGCAAGTTTGGTCACCCCCATGTAACTTATGGGGCAGTAACAGCACACATTTCAAAACGTGTTTTTCAGCCCGAAATAAACGCGTTTTTTCAGACATCAGAATCCTAATGTAACTGCAAGGCTCAGAAGAGCCCACACACTCAGCTCTTAACCCCAGTGTGCTGAAAGTGTCAAAACGTGTTTTTCAGCAGAAATAAACATGTTTCTGCAACTTTGGTCAACCCCATGTAACTTATGGGGCAGTAACAGAACACTTTTCAAAACGTGTTTTTCAGCCCGAAATAAACACGTTTTTTCAGACTGCAGAATGCCAATGTAACTGCAAGGCTCAGAAGAGCCCACACACTCAGCTCTTAACCCCAGTGTGCTGAAAGTGTCAAAACGTGTTTTTCAGCAGAAATAAACATGTTTCTGCAACTTTGGTCAACCCCATGTAACTTATGGGGCAGTAACAGAACACTTTTCAAAACGTGTTTTTCAGCCCGAAATAAACGCGTTTTTTCAGACATCAGAATCCTAATGTAACTGCAAGGCTCAGAAGAGCCCACACACTCTGCTCTTAACCCCAGTGTGCTGAAAGTGTCAAAACGTGTTTTTCAGCAGAAATAAACATGTTTCTGCAAGTTTGGTCACCCCCATGTAAGTTATCGGGCAGTAACAGCACACTTTTCAAAACGTGTTTTTCAGCCCGAAATAAACACGTTTTTTCAGACAGCAGAATGCCAATGTAACTGCAAGGCTCAGAAGAGCCCACACACTCAGCTCTTAACCCCAGTGTGCTGAAAGTGTCAAAACGTGTTTTTCAGCAGAAATAAACGTTTCTGCAAGTTTGGTCAACCCCATGTAACTTATGGAGCAGTAACAGAACACTTTTCAAAACGTGTTTTTCAGCCCGAAATAAACGCGTTTTTTCAGACTTCAGAATCCTAATGTAACTGCAAGGCTCAGAAGAGCCCACACACTCTGCTCTTAACCCCAGTGTGCTGAAAGTTTCAAAACGTGTTTTTCAGCAGAAATAAACATGTTTCTGCAAGTTTGGTCACCCCCATGTAACTTATGGGGCAGTAACAGCACACATTTCAAAACGTGTTTTTCAGCCCGAAATAAACGCGTTTATTCAGACATCAGAATCCTACTGTAACTGCAAGGCTCAGAAGAGCCCACACACTCTGCTCTTAACCCCAGTGTGCTGAAAGTGTCAAAACGTGTTTTTCAGCAGAAATAAACATGTTTCTGCAAGTTTGGTCACCCCCATGTAAGTTATGGGGCAGTAACAGCACACTTTTCAAAACGTGTTTTTCAGCCCGAAATAAACGCGTTTTTTCAGACATCAGAATCCTAATGTAACTGCAAGGCTCAGAAGAGCCCACACACTCTGCTCTTAACCCCAGTGTGCTGAAAGTTTCAAAACGTGTTTTTCAGCAGAAATAAACATGTTTCTGCAAGTTTGGTCACCCCCATGTAAGTTATGGGGCAGTAACAGCACACTTTTCAAAACGTTTTTTTCAGCCCGAAATAAACGCGTTTTTTCAGACATCAGAATCCTAATGTAACTGCAAGGCTCAGAAGAGCCCACACACTCTGCTCTTAACCCCAGTGTGCTGAAAGTGTCAAAACGTGTTTTTCAGCAGAAATAAACATGTTTCTGCAAGTTTGGTCACCCCCATGTAACTTATGGGGCAGTAACAGCACACATTTCAAAACGTGTTTTTCAGCCCGAAATAAACGCGTTTTTTCAGACATCAGAATCCTAATGTAACTGCAAGGCTCAGAAGAGCCCACACACTCAGCTCTTAACCCCAGTGTGCTGAAAGTGTCAAAACGTGTTTTTCAGCAGAAATAAACATGTTTCTGCAACTTTGGTCAACCCCATGTAACTTATGGGGCAGTAACAGAACACTTTTCAAAACGTGTTTTTCAGCCCGAAATAAACGCGTTTTTTCAGACATCAGAATCCTAATGTAACTGCAAGGCTCAGAAGAGCCCACACACTCTGCTCTTAACCCCAGTGTGCTGAAAGTGTCAAAACGTGTTTTTCAGCAGAAATAAACATGTTTCTGCAAGTTTGGTCACCCCCATGTAAGTTATCGGGCAGTAACAGCACACTTTTCAAAACGTGTTTTTCAGCCCGAAATAAACACGTTTTTTCAGACAGCAGAATGCCAATGTAACTGCAAGGCTCAGAAGAGCCCACACACTCAGCTCTTAACCCCAGTGTGCTGAAAGTGTCAAAACGTGTTTTTCAGCAGAAATAAACGTTTCTGCAAGTTTGGTCACCCCCATGTAACTTATGGGGCAGTAACAGCACACATTTCAAAACGTGTTTTTCAGCCCGAAATAAACGCGTTTATTCAGACATCAGAATCCTACTGTAACTGCAAGGCTCAGAAGAGCCCACACACTCTGCTCTTAACCCCAGTGTGCTGAAAGTGTCAATACGTGTTTTTCAGCAGAAATAAACATGTTTCTGCAAGTTTGGTCACCCCCATGTAAGTTATGGGGCAGTAACAGCACACTTTTCAAAACGTGTTTTTCAGCCCGAAATAAACGCGTTTTTTCAGACATCAGAATCCTAATGTAACTGCAAGGCTCAGAAGAGCCCACACACTCTGCTCTTAACCCCAGTGTGCTGAAAGTTTCAAAACGTGTTTTTCAGCAGAAATAAACATGTTTCTGCAAGTTTGGTCACCCCCATGTAACTTATGGGGCAGTAACAGCACACATTTCAAAACGTGTTTTTCAGCCCGAAATAAACGCGTTTTTTCAGACATCAGAATCCTAATGTAACTGCAAGGCTCAGAAGAGCCCACACACTCAGCTCTTAACCCCAGTGTGCTGAAAGTGTCAAAACGTGTTTTTCAGCAGAAATAAACATGTTTCTGCAACTTTGGTCAACCCCATGTAACTTATGGGGCAGTAACAGAACACTTTTCAAAACGTGTTTTTCAGCCCGAAATAAACACGTTTTTTCAGACTGCAGAATGCCAATGTAACTGCAAGGCTCAGAAGAGCCCACACACTCAGCTCTTAACCCCAGTGTGCTGAAAGTGTCAAAACGTGTTTTTCAGCAGAAATAAACATGTTTCTGCAACTTTGGTCAACCCCATGTAACTTATGGGGCAGTAACAGAACACTTTTCAAAACGTGTTTTTCAGCCCGAAATAAACGCGTTTTTTCAGACATCAGAATCCTAATGTAACTGCAAGGCTCAGAAGAGCCCACACACTCTGCTCTTAACCCCAGTGTGCTGAAAGTGTCAAAACGTGTTTTTCAGCAGAAATAAACATGTTTCTGCAAGTTTGGTCACCCCCATGTAAGTTATCGGGCAGTAACAGCACACTTTTCAAAACGTGTTTTTCAGCCCGAAATAAACACGTTTTTTCAGACAGCAGAATGCCAATGTAACTGCAAGGCTCAGAAGAGCCCACACACTCAGCTCTTAACCCCAGTGTGCTGAAAGTGTCAAAACGTGTTTTTCAGCAGAAATAAACGTTTCTGCAAGTTTGGTCAACCCCATGTAACTTATGGAGCAGTAACAGAACACTTTTCAAAACGTGTTTTTCAGCCCGAAATAAACGCGTTTTTTCAGACTTCAGAATCCTAATGTAACTGCAAGGCTCAGAAGAGCCCACACACTCTGCTCTTAACCCCAGTGTGCTGAAAGTTTCAAAACGTGTTTTTCAGCAGAAATAAACATGTTTCTGCAAGTTTGGTCACCCCCATGTAACTTATGGGGCAGTAACAGCACACATTTCAAAACGTGTTTTTCAGCCCGAAATAAACGCGTTTATTCAGACATCAGAATCCTACTGTAACTGCAAGGCTCAGAAGAGCCCACACACTCTGCTCTTAACCCCAGTGTGCTGAAAGTGTCAAAACGTGTTTTTCAGCAGAAATAAACATGTTTCTGCAAGTTTGGTCACCCCCATGTAAGTTATGGGGCAGTAACAGCACACTTTTCAAAACGTGTTTTTCAGCCCGAAATAAACGCGTTTTTTCAGACATCAGAATCCTAATGTAACTGCAAGGCTCAGAAGAGCCCACACACTCTGCTCTTAACCCCAGTGTGCTGAAAGTTTCAAAACGTGTTTTTCAGCAGAAATAAACATGTTTCTGCAAGTTTGGTCACCCCCATGTAACTTATGGGGCAGTAACAGCACACATTTCAAAACGTGTTTTTCAGCCCGAAATAAACGCGTTTTTTCAGACATCAGAATCCTAATGTAACTGCAAGGCTCAGAAGAGCCCACACACTCAGCTCTTAACCCCAGTGTGCTGAAAGTGTCAAAACGTGTTTTTCAGCAGAAATAAACATGTTTCTGCAACTTTGGTCAACCCCATGTAACTTATGGGGCAGTAACAGAACACTTTTCAAAACGTGTTTTTCAGCCCGAAATAAACACGTTTTTTCAGACTGCAGAATGCCAATGTAACTGCAAGGCTCAGAAGAGCCCACACACTCAGCTCTTAACCCCAGTGTGCTGAAAGTGTCAAAACGTGTTTTTCAGCAGAAATAAACATGTTTCTGCAACTTTGGTCAACCCCATGTAACTTATGGGGCAGTAACAGAACACTTTTCAAAACGTGTTTTTCAGCCCGAAATAAACGCGTTTTTTCAGACATCAGAATCCTAATGTAACTGCAAGGCTCAGAAGAGCCCACACACTCTGCTCTTAACCCCAGTGTGCTGAAAGTGTCAAAACGTGTTTTTCAGCAGAAATAAACATGTTTCTGCAAGTTTGGTCACCCCCATGTAAGTTATCGGGCAGTAACAGAACACTTTTCAAAACGTGTTTTTCAGCCCGAAATAAACGCGTTTTTTCAGACATCAGAATCCTAATGTAACTGCAAGGCTCAGAAGAGCCCACACACTCTGCTCTTAACCCCAGTGTGCTGAAAGTTTCAAAACGTGTTTTTCAGCAGAAATAAACATGTTTCTGCAAGTTTGGTCACCCCCATGTAACTTATGGGGCAGTAACAGCACACATTTCAAAACGTGTTTTTCAGCCCGAAATAAACGCGTTTTTTCAGACATCAGAATCCTAATGTAACTGCAAGGCTCAGAAGAGCCCACACACTCTGCTCTTAACCCCAGTGTGCTGAAAGTGTCAATACGTGTTTTTCAGCAGAAATAAACATGTTTCTGTAAGTTTGGTCACCCCCATGTAAGTTATGGGGCAGTAACAGCACACTTTTCAAAACGTGTTTTTCAGCCCGAAATAAACGCGTTTTTTCAGACATCAGAATCCTAATGTAACTGCAAGGCTCAGAAGAGCCCACACACTCTGCTCTTAACCCCAGTGTGCTGAAAGTGTCAAAACGTGTTTTTCAGCAGAAATAAACGTTTCTGCAAGTTTGGTCAACCCCATGTAAGTTATGGGGCAGTAACAGCACCCTTTTCAAAACGTGTTTTCAGCCCGAAATAAACGCGTTTTTTCAGACATCAGAATCCTAATGTAACTGCAAGGCTCAGAAGAGCCCACACACTCTGCTCTTAACCCCAGTGTGCTGAAAGCGTCAAAACGTGTTTTTCAGCAGAAATAAACATGTTTCTGCAAGTTTGGTCAACCCCATGTAAGTTATGGGGCAGTAACAGCACCCTTTTCAAAACGTGTTTTTCAGCCCGAAATAAATGCCTTTTTTCAGACATCAGAATCCTAATGTAACTGCAAGGCTCAGAAGAGACCACACACTCAGCTCTTAACCCCAGTGTGCTGAAAGTGTCAAAACGTGTTTTTCAGCAGAAATAAACATGTTTCTGCAAGTTTGGTCACCCCCATGTAACTTATGGGGCAGTAACAGCACACATTTCAAAACGTGTTTTTCAGCCCGAAATAAACGCGTTTATTCAGACATCAGAATCCTACTGTAACTGCAAGGCTCAGAAGAGCCCACACACTCTGCTCTTAACCCCAGTGTGCTGAAAGTGTCAAAACGTGTTTTTCAGCAGAAATAAACATGTTTCTGCAAGTTTGGTCACCCCCATGTAAGTTATGGGGCAGTAACAGCACACTTTTCAAAACGTGTTTTTCAGCCCGAAATAAACGCGTTTTTTCAGACATCAGAATCCTAATGTAACTGTAAGGCTCAGAAGAGCCCACACACTCTGCTCTTAACCCCAGTGTGCTGAAAGTTTCAAAACGTGTTTTTCAGCAGAAATAAACATGTTTCTGCAAGTTTGGTCACCCCCATGTAACTTATGGGGCAGTAACAGCACACATTTCAAAACGTGTTTTTCAGCCCGAAATAAACGCGTTTTTTCAGACATCAGAATCCTAATGTAACTGCAAGGCTCAGAAGAGCCCACACACTCAGCTCTTAACCCCAGTGTGCTGAAAGTGTCAAAACGTGTTTTTCAGCAGAAATAAACATGTTTCTGCAACTTTGGTCAACCCCATGTAACTTATGGGGCAGTAACAGAACACTTTTCAAAACGTGTTTTTCAGCCCGAAATAAACACGTTTTTTCAGACTGCAGAATGCCAATGTAACTGCAAGGCTCAGAAGAGCCGAAACACTCAGCTCTTAACCCCAGTGTGCTGAAAGTGTCAAAACGTGTTTTTCAGCAGAAATAAACATGTTTCTGCAACTTTGGTCAACCCCATGTAACTTATGGGGCAGTAACAGAACACTTTTCAAAACGTGTTTTTCAGCCCGAAATAAACGCGTTTTTTCAGACATCAGAATCCTAATGTAACTGCAAGGCTCAGAAGAGCCCACACACTCTGCTCTTAACCCCAGTGTGCTGAAAGTGTCAAAACGTGTTTTTCAGCAGAAATAAACATGTTTCTGCAAGTTTGGTAACCCCCATGTAAGTTATGGGGCAGTAACAGCACACTTTTCAAAACGTGTTTTTCAGCCCGAAATAAACACGTTTTTTCAGACTGCAGAATGCCAATGTAACTGCAAGGCTCAGAAGAGCCCACACACTCAGCTCTTAACCCCAGTGTGCTGAAAGTGTCAAAACGTGTTTTTCAGCAGAAATAAACATGTTTCTGCAACTTTGGTCAACCCCATGTAACTCATGGGGCAGTAACAGAACACTTTTCAAAACGTGTTTTTCAGCCCGAAATAAACGCGTTTTTTCAGACATCAGAATCCTAATGTAACTGCAAGGCTCAGAAGAGCCCACACACTCTGCTCTTAACCCCAGTGTGCTGAAAGTGTCAAAACGTGTTTTTCAGCAGAAATAAACATGTTTCTGCAAGTTTGGTCACCCCCATGTAAGTTATGGGGCAGTAACAGCACACTTTTCAAAACGTGTTTTTCAGCCCGAAATAAACACGTTTTTTCAGACAGCAGAATGCCAATGTAACTGCAAGGCACAGAAGAGCCCACACACTCAGCTCTTAACCCCAGTGTGCTGAAAGTGTCAAAACGTGTTTTTCAGCAGAAATAAACATGTTTCTGCAAGTTTGGTCAACCCCATGTAACTTATGGGGCAGTAACAGAACACTTTTCAAAACGTGTTTTTCAGCCCGAAATAAACGCGTTTTTTCAGCATCAGAATCCTAATGTAACTGCAAGGCTCAGAAGAGCCCACACACTCTGCTCTTAACCCCAGTGTGCTGAAAGTTTCAAAACGTGTTTTTCAGCAGAAATAAACATGTTTCTGCAAGTTTGGTCACCCCCATGTAACTTATGGGGCAGTAACAGCACACATTTCAAAACGTGTTTTTCAGCCCGAAATAAACGCGTTTTTTCAGACATCAGAATCCTAATGTAACTGCAAGGCTCAGAAGAGCCCACACACTCAGCTCTTAACCCCAGTGTGCTGAAAGTGTCAAAACGTGTTTTTCAGCAGAAATAAACATGTTTCTGCAACTTTGGTCAACCCCATGTAACTTATGGGGCAGTAACAGAACACTTTTCAAAACGTGTTTTTCAGCCCGAAATAAACACGTTTTTTCAGACTGCAGAATGCCAATGTAACTGCAAGGCTCAGAAGAGCCCACACACTCAGCTCTTAACCCCAGTGTGCTGAAAGTGTCAAAACGTGTTTTTCAGCAGAAATAAACATGTTTCTGCAACTTTGGTCAACCCCATGTAACTTATGGGGCAGTAACAGAACACTTTTCAAAACGTGTTTTTCAGCCCGAAATAAACGCGTTTTTTCAGACATCAGAATCCTAATGTAACTGCAAGGCTCAGAAGAGCCCACACACTCTGCTCTTAACCCCAGTGTGCTGAAAGTGTCAAAACGTGTTTTTCAGCAGAAATAAACATGTTTCTGCAAGTTTGGTCACCCCCATGTAAGTTATCGGGCAGTAACAGAACACTTTTCAAAACGTGTTTTTCAGCCCGAAATAAACGCGTTTTTTCAGACATCAGAATCCTAATGTAACTGCAAGGCTCAGAAGAGCCCACACACTCTGCTCTTAACCCCAGTGTGCTGAAAGTTTCAAAACGTGTTTTTCAGCAGAAATAAACATGTTTCTGCAAGTTTGGTCACCCCCATGTAACTTATGGGGCAGTAACAGCACACATTTCAAAACGTGTTTTTCAGCCCGAAATAAACGCGTTTTTTCAGACATCAGAATCCTAATGTAACTGCAAGGCTCAGAAGAGCCCACACACTCTGCTCTTAACCCCAGTGTGCTGAAAGTGTCAATACGTGTTTTTCAGCAGAAATAAACATGTTTCTGTAAGTTTGGTCACCCCCATGTAAGTTATGGGGCAGTAACAGCACACTTTTCAAAACGTGTTTTTCAGCCCGAAATAAACGCGTTTTTTCAGACATCAGAATCCTAATGTAACTGCAAGGCTCAGAAGAGCCCACACACTCTGCTCTTAACCCCAGTGTGCTGAAAGTGTCAAAACGTGTTTTTCAGCAGAAATAAACATGTTTCTGCAACTTTGGTCAACCCCATGTAACTTATGGGGCAGTAACAGAACACTTTTCAAAACGTGTTTTTCAGCCCGAAATAAACACGTTTTTTCAGACTGCAGAATGCCAATGTAACTGCAAGGCTCAGAAGAGCCGAAACACTCAGCTCTTAACCCCAGTGTGCTGAAAGTGTCAAAACGTGTTTTTCAGCAGAAATAAACATGTTTCTGCAACTTTGGTCAACCCCATGTAACTTATGGGGCAGTAACAGAACACTTTTCAAAACGTGTTTTTCAGCCCGAAATAAACGCGTTTTTTCAGACATCAGAATCCTAATGTAACTGCAAGGCTCAGAAGAGCCCACACACTCTGCTCTTAACCCCAGTGTGCTGAAAGTGTCAAAACGTGTTTTTCAGCAGAAATAAACATGTTTCTGCAAGTTTGGTAACCCCCATGTAAGTTATGGGGCAGTAACAGCACACTTTTCAAAACGTGTTTTTCAGCCCGAAATAAACACGTTTTTTCAGACTGCAGAATGCCAATGTAACTGCAAGGCTCAGAAGAGCCCACACACTCAGCTCTTAACCCCAGTGTGCTGAAAGTGTCAAAACGTGTTTTTCAGCAGAAATAAACATGTTTCTGCAACTTTGGTCAACCCCATGTAACTCATGGGGCAGTAACAGAACACTTTTCAAAACGTGTTTTTCAGCCCGAAATAAACGCGTTTATTCAGACATCAGAATCCTAATGTAACTGCAAGGCTCAGAAGAGCCCACACACTCTGCTCTTAACCCCAGTGTGCTGAAAGTGTCAAAACGTGTTTTTCAGCAGAAATAAACATGTTTCTGCAAGTTTGGTCACCCCCATGTAAGTTATGGGGCAGTAACAGCACACTTTTCAAAACGTGTTTTTCAGCCCGAAATAAACACGTTTTTTCAGACAGCAGAATGCCAATGTAACTGCAAGGCACAGAAGAGCCCACACACTCAGCTCTTAACCCCAGTGTGCTGAAAGTGTCAAAACGTGTTTTTCAGCAGAAATAAACATGTTTCTGCAAGTTTGGTCAACCCCATGTAACTTATGGGGCAGTAACAGAACACTTTTCAAAACGTGTTTTTCAGCCCGAAATAAACGCGTTTTTTCAGACATCAGAATCCTAATGTAACTGCAAGGCTCAGAAGAGCCCACACACTCTGCTCTTAACCCCAGTGTGCTGAAAGTTTCAAAACGTGTTTTTCAGCAGAAATAAACATGTTTCTGCAAGTTTGGTCACCCCCATGTAACTTATGGGGCAGTAACAGCACACATTTCAAAACGTGTTTTTCAGCCCGAAATAAACGCGTTTTTTCAGACATCAGAATCCTAATGTAACTGCAAGGCTCAGAAGAGCCCACACACTCAGCTCTTAACCCCAGTGTGCTGAAAGTGTCAAAACGTGTTTTTCAGCAGAAATAAACATGTTTCTGCAACTTTGGTCAACCCCATGTAACTTATGGGGCAGTAACAGAACACTTTTCAAAACGTGTTTTTCAGCCCGAAATAAACACGTTTTTTCAGACTGCAGAATGCCAATGTAACTGCAAGGCTCAGAAGAGCCCACACACTCAGCTCTTAACCCCAGTGTGCTGAAAGTGTCAAAACGTGTTTTTCAGCAGAAATAAACATGTTTCTGCAACTTTGGTCAACCCCATGTAACTTATGGGGCAGTAACAGAACACTTTTCAAAACGTGTTTTTCAGCCCGAAATAAACGCGTTTTTTCAGACATCAGAATCCTAATGTAACTGCAAGGCTCAGAAGAGCCCACACACTCTGCTCTTAACCCCAGTGTGCTGAAAGTGTCAAAACGTGTTTTTCAGCAGAAATAAACATGTTTCTGCAAGTTTGGTCACCCCCATGTAAGTTATCGGGCAGTAACAGAACACTTTTCAAAACGTGTTTTTCAGCCCGAAATAAACGCGTTTTTTCAGACATCAGAATCCTAATGTAACTGCAAGGCTCAGAAGAGCCCACACACTCTGCTCTTAACCCCAGTGTGCTGAAAGTTTCAAAACGTGTTTTTCAGCAGAAATAAACATGTTTCTGCAAGTTTGGTCACCCCCATGTAACTTATGGGGCAGTAACAGCACACATTTCAAAACGTGTTTTTCAGCCCGAAATAAACGCGTTTTTTCAGACATCAGAATCCTAATGTAACTGCAAGGCTCAGAAGAGCCCACACACTCTGCTCTTAACCCCAGTGTGCTGAAAGTGTCAATACGTGTTTTTCAGCAGAAATAAACATGTTTCTGTAAGTTTGGTCACCCCCATGTAAGTTATGGGGCAGTAACAGCACACTTTTCAAAACGTGTTTTTCAGCCCGAAATAAACGCGTTTTTTCAGACATCAGAATCCTAATGTAACTGCAAGGCTCAGAAGAGCCCACACACTCTGCTCTTAACCCCAGTGTGCTGAAATTGTTAAAACGTGTTTTTCAGCAGAAATAAACGTTTCTGCAAGTTTGGTCAACCCCATGTAAGTTATGGGGCAGTAACAGCACCCTTTTCAAAACGTGTTTTCAGCCCGAAATAAACGCGTTTTTTCAGACATCAGAATCCTAATGTAACTGCAAGGCTCAGAAGAGCCCACACACTCTGCTCTTAACCCCAGTGTGCTGAAAGCGTCAAAACGTGTTTTTCAGCAGAAATAAACATGTTTCTGCAAGTTTGGTCAACCCCATGTAAGTTATGGGGCAGTAACAGCACCCTTTTCAAAACGTGTTTTTCAGCCCGAAATAAATGCCTTTTTTCAGACATCAGAATCCTAATGTAACTGCAAGGCTCAGAAGAGACCACACACTCAGCTCTTAACCCCAGTGTGCTGAAAGTGTCAAAACGTGTTTTTCAGCAGAAATAAACATGTTTCTGCAAGTTTGGTCACCCCCATGTAACTTATGGGGCAGTAACAGCACACATTTCAAAACGTGTTTTTCAGCCCGAAATAAACGCGTTTATTCAGACATCAGAATCCTACTGTAACTGCAAGGCTCAGAAGAGCCCACACACTCTGCTCTTAACCCCAGTGTGCTGAAAGTGTCAAAACGTGTTTTTCAGCAGAAATAAACATGTTTCTGCAAGTTTGGTCACCCCCATGTAAGTTATGGGGCAGTAACAGCACACTTTTCAAAACGTGTTTTTCAGCCCGAAATAAACGCGTTTTTTCAGACATCAGAATCCTAATGTAACTGTAAGGCTCAGAAGAGCCCACACACTCTGCTCTTAACCCCAGTGTGCTGAAAGTTTCAAAACGTGTTTTTCAGCAGAAATAAACATGTTTCTGCAAGTTTGGTCACCCCCATGTAACTTATGGGGCAGTAACAGCACACATTTCAAAACGTGTTTTTCAGCCCGAAATAAACGCGTTTTTTCAGACATCAGAATCCTAATGTAACTGCAAGGCTCAGAAGAGCCCACACACTCAGCTCTTAACCCCAGTGTGCTGAAAGTGTCAAAACGTGTTTTTCAGCAGAAATAAACATGTTTCTGCAACTTTGGTCAACCCCATGTAACTTATGGGGCAGTAACAGAACACTTTTCAAAACGTGTTTTTCAGCCCGAAATAAACACGTTTTTTCAGACTGCAGAATGCCAATGTAACTGCAAGGCTCAGAAGAGCCGAAACACTCAGCTCTTAACCCCAGTGTGCTGAAAGTGTCAAAACGTGTTTTTCAGCAGAAATAAACATGTTTCTGCAACTTTGGTCAACCCCATGTAACTTATGGGGCAGTAACAGAACACTTTTCAAAACGTGTTTTTCAGCCCGAAATAAACGCGTTTTTTCAGACATCAGAATCTTAATGTAACTGCAAGGCTCAGAAGAGCCCACACACTCTGCTCTTAACCCCAGTGTGCTGAAAGTGTCAAAACGTGTTTTTCAGCAGAAATAAACATGTTTCTGCAAGTTTGGTAACCCCCATGTAAGTTATGGGGCAGTAACAGCACACTTTTCAAAACGTGTTTTTCAGCCCGAAATAAACACGTTTTTTCAGACTGCAGAATGCCAATGTAACTGCAAGGCTCAGAAGAGCCCACACACTCAGCTCTTAACCCCAGTGTGCTGAAAGTGTCAAAACGTGTTTTTCAGCAGAAATAAACATGTTTCTGCAACTTTGGTCAACCCCATGTAACTCATGGGGCAGTAACAGAACACTTTTCAAAACGTGTTTTTCAGCCCGAAATAAACGCGTTTTTTCAGACATCAGAATCCTAATGTAACTGCAAGGCTCAGAAGAGCCCACACACTCTGCTCTTAACCCCAGTGTGCTGAAAGTGTCAAAACGTGTTTTTCAGCAGAAATAAACATGTTTCTGCAAGTTTGGTCACCCCCATGTAAGTTATGGGGCAGTAACAGCACACTTTTCAAAACGTGTTTTTCAGCCCGAAATAAACACGTTTTTTCAGACAGCAGAATGCCAATGTAACTGCAAGGCACAGAAGAGCCCACACACTCAGCTCTTAACCCCAGTGTGCTGAAAGTGTCAAAACGTGTTTTTCAGCAGAAATAAACATGTTTCTGCAAGTTTGGTCAACCCCATGTAACTTATGGGGCAGTAACAGAACACTTTTCAAAACGTGTTTTTCAGCCCGAAATAAACGCGTTTTTTCAGACATCAGAATCCTAATGTAACTGCAAGGCTCAGAAGAGCCCACACACTCTGCTCTTAACCCCAGTGTGCTGAAAGTTTCAAAACGTGTTTTTCAGCAGAAATAAACATGTTTCTGCAAGTTTGGTCACCCCCATGTAAGTTATGGGGCAGTAACAGCACACTTTTCAAAACGTGTTTTTCAGCCCGAAATAAACGCGTTTTTTCAGACATCAGAATCCTAATGTAACTGCAAGGCTCAGAAGAGCCCACACACTCTGCTCTTAACCCCAGTGTGCTGAAAGTGTCAAAACGTGTTTTTCAGCAGAAATAAACGTTTCTGCAAGTTTGGTCAACCCCATGTAAGTTATGGGGCAGTAACAGCACCCTTTTCAAAACGTGTTTTCAGCCCGAAATAAACGCGTTTTTTCAGACATCAGAATCCTAATGTAACTGCAAGGCTCAGAAGAGCCCACACACTCTGCTCTTAACCCCAGTGTGCTGAAAGTGTCAAAACGTGTTTTTCAGCAGAAATAAACATGTTTCTGCAAGTTTGGTCAACCCCATGTAACTTATGGGGCAGTAACAGAACACTTTTCAAAACGTGTTTTTCAGCCCGAAATAAACGCGTTTTTTCAGACATCAGAATCCTAATGTAACTGCAAGGCTCAGAAGAGCCCACACACTCTGCTCTTAACCCCAGTGTGCTGAAAGTTTCAAAACGTGTTTTTCAGCAGAAATAAACATGTTTCTGCAAGTTTGGTCACCCCCATGTAACTTATGGGGCAGTAACAGCACACATTTCAAAACGTGTTTTTCAGCCCGAAATAAACGCGTTTATTCAGACATCAGAATCCTAATGTAACTGCAAGGCTCAGAAGAGCCCACACACTCTGCTCTTAACCCCAGTGTGCTGAAAGTGTCAAAACGTGTTTTTCAGCAGAAATAAACATGTTTCTGCAAGTTTGGTCACCCCCATGTAAGTTATGGGGCAGTAACAGCACACTTTTCAAAACGTGTTTTTCAGCCCGAAATAAACGCGTTTTTTCAGACATCAGAATCCTACTGTAACTGCAAGGCTCAGAAGAGCTACACACTCTGCTCTTAACCCCAGTGTGCTGAAAGTGTCAAAACGTGTTTTTCAGCAGAAATAAACATGTTTCTGCAAGTTTGGTCAACCCCATGTAAGTTATGGGGCAGTAACAGCACCCTTTTCAAAACGTGTTTTTCAGCCCGAAATAAACGCGTTTTTTCAGACATCAGAATCCTACTGTAACTGCAAGGCTCAGAAGAGCCCACACACTCTGCTCTTAACCCCAGTGTGCTGAAAGTGTCAAAACGTGTTTTTCAGCAGAAATAAACATGTTTCTGCAAGTTTGGTCACCCCCATGTAAGTTATGGGGCAGTAACAGCACACTTTTCAAAACGTGTTTTTCAGCCCGAAATAAACGCGTTTTTTCAGACATCAGAATCCTACTGTAACTGCAAGGCTCAGAAGAGCTACACACTCTGCTCTTAACCCCAGTGTGCTGAAAGTGTCAAAACGTGTTTTTCAGCAGAAATAAACATGTTTCTGCAAGTTTGGTCAACCCCATGTAAGTTATGGGGCAGTAACAGCACCCTTTTCAAAACGTGTTTTTCAGCCCGAAATAAACGCGTTTTTTCAGACATCAGAATCCTACTGTAACTGCAAGGCTCAGAAGAGCCCACACACTCAGCTCTTAACCCCAGTGTGCTGAAAGTGTCAAAACGTGTTTTTCAGCAGAAATAAACATGTTTCTGCAAGTTTGGTCAACCCCATGTAACTTATGGGGCAGTAACAGAACACTTTTCAAAACGTGTTTTTCAGCCCGAAATAAACGCGTTTTTTCAGACATCAGAATCCTAATGTAACTGCAAGGCTCAGAAGAGCCCACACACTCTGCTCTTAACCCCAGTGTGCTGAAAGTGTCAAAACGTGTTTTTCAGCAGAAATAAACATGTTTCTGCAAGTTTGGTCACCCCCATGTAAGTTATGGGGCAGTAACAGCACACTTTTCAAAACGTGTTTTTCAGCCCGAAATAAACACGTTTTTTCAGACTGCAGAATGCCAATGTAACTGCAAGGCTCAGAAGAGCCCACACACTCAGCTCTTAACCCCAGTGTGCTGAAAGTGTCAAAACGTGTTTTTCAGCAGAAATAAACATGTTTCTGCAAGTTTGGTCAACCCCATGTAACTTATGGAGCAGTAACAGAACACTTTTCAAAACGTGTTTTTCAGCCCGAAATAAACGCGTTTTTTCAGACATAGAATCCTAATGTAACTGCAAGGCTCAGAAGAGCCCACACACTCTGCTCTTAACCCCAGTGTGCTGAAAGTTTCAAAACGTGTTTTTCAGCAGAAATAAACATGTTTCTGCAAGTTTGGTCACCCCCATGTAACTTATGGGGCAGTAACAGCACACATTTCAAAACGTGTTTTTCAGCCCGAAATAAACGCGTTTTTTCAGACATCAGAATCCTAATGTAACTGCAAGGCTCAGAAGAGCCCACACACTCAGCTCTTAACCCCAGTGTGCTGAAAGTGTCAAAACGTGTTTTTCAGCAGAAATAAACATGTTTCTGCAACTTTGGTCAACCCCATGTAACTTATGGGGCAGTAACAGAACACTTTTCAAAACGTGTTTTTCAGCCCGAAATAAACACGTTTTTTCAGACTGCAGAATGCCAATGTAACTGCAAGGCTCAGAAGAGCCGAAACACTCAGCTCTTAACCCCAGTGTGCTGAAAGTGTCAAAACGTGTTTTTCAGCAGAAATAAACATGTTTCTGCAAGTTTGGTCACCCCCATGTAAGTTATGGGGCAGTAACAGCACACTTTTCAAAACGTGTTTTTCAGCCCGAAATAAACGCGTTTTTTCAGACATCAGAATCCTAATGTAACTGCAAGGCTCAGAAGAGCCCACACACTCTGCTCTTAACCCCAGTGTGCTGAAAGTGTCAAAACGTGTTTTTCAGCAGAAATAAACGTTTCTGCAAGTTTGGTCAACCCCATGTAAGTTATGGGGCAGTAACAGCACCCTTTTCAAAACGTGTTTTCAGCCCGAAATAAACGCGTTTTTTCAGACATCAGAATCCTAATGTAACTGCAAGGCTCAGAAGAGCCCACACACTCTGCTCTTAACCCCAGTGTGCTGAAAGTGTCAAAACGTGTTTTTCAGCAGAAATAAACATGTTTCTGCAAGTTTGGTCAACCCCATGTAACTTATGGGGCAGTAACAGAACACTTTTCAAAACGTGTTTTTCAGCCCGAAATAAACGCGTTTTTTCAGACATCAGAATCCTAATGTAACTGCAAGGCTCAGAAGAGCCCACACACTCTGCTCTTAACCCCAGTGTGCTGAAAGTTTCAAAACGTGTTTTTCAGCAGAAATAAACATGTTTCTGCAAGTTTGGTCACCCCCATGTAACTTATGGGGCAGTAACAGCACACATTTCAAAACGTGTTTTTCAGCCCGAAATAAACGCGTTTATTCAGACATCAGAATCCTAATGTAACTGCAAGGCTCAGAAGAGCCCACACACTCTGCTCTTAACCCCAGTGTGCTGAAAGTGTCAAAACGTGTTTTTCAGCAGAAATAAACATGTTTCTGCAAGTTTGGTCACCCCCATGTAAGTTATGGGGCAGTAACAGCACACTTTTCAAAACGTGTTTTTCAGCCCGAAATAAACGCGTTTTTTCAGACATCAGAATCCTACTGTAACTGCAAGGCTCAGAAGAGCTACACACTCTGCTCTTAACCCCAGTGTGCTGAAAGTGTCAAAACGTGTTTTTCAGCAGAAATAAACATGTTTCTGCAAGTTTGGTCAACCCCATGTAAGTTATGGGGCAGTAACAGCACCCTTTTCAAAACGTGTTTTTCAGCCCGAAATAAACGCGTTTTTTCAGACATCAGAATCCTACTGTAACTGCAAGGCTCAGAAGAGCCCACACACTCTGCTCTTAACCCCAGTGTGCTGAAAGTGTCAAAACGTGTTTTTCAGCAGAAATAAACATGTTTCTGCAAGTTTGGTCACCCCCATGTAAGTTATGGGGCAGTAACAGCACACTTTTCAAAACGTGTTTTTCAGCCCGAAATAAACGCGTTTTTTCAGACATCAGAATCCTACTGTAACTGCAAGGCTCAGAAGAGCTACACACTCTGCTCTTAACCCCAGTGTGCTGAAAGTGTCAAAACGTGTTTTTCAGCAGAAATAAACATGTTTCTGCAAGTTTGGTCAACCCCATGTAAGTTATGGGGCAGTAACAGCACCCTTTTCAAAACGTGTTTTTCAGCCCGAAATAAACGCGTTTTTTCAGACATCAGAATCCTACTGTAACTGCAAGGCTCAGAAGAGCCCACACACTCAGCTCTTAACCCCAGTGTGCTGAAAGTGTCAAAACGTGTTTTTCAGCAGAAATAAACATGTTTCTGCAAGTTTGGTCAACCCCATGTAACTTATGGGGCAGTAACAGAACACTTTTCAAAACGTGTTTTTCAGCCCGAAATAAACGCGTTTTTTCAGACATCAGAATCCTAATGTAACTGCAAGGCTCAGAAGAGCCCACACACTCTGCTCTTAACCCCAGTGTGCTGAAAGTGTCAAAACGTGTTTTTCAGCAGAAATAAACATGTTTCTGCAAGTTTGGTCACCCCCATGTAAGTTATGGGGCAGTAACAGCACACTTTTCAAAACGTGTTTTTCAGCCCGAAATAAACACGTTTTTTCAGACTGCAGAATGCCAATGTAACTGCAAGGCTCAGAAGAGCCCACACACTCAGCTCTTAACCCCAGTGTGCTGAAAGTGTCAAAACGTGTTTTTCAGCAGAAATAAACATGTTTCTGCAAGTTTGGTCACCCCCATGTAAGTTATGGGGCAGTAACAGCACACTTTTCAAAACGTGTTTTTCAGCCCGAAATAAACGCGTTTTTTCAGACATCAGAATCCTACTGTAACTGCAAGGCTCAGAAGAGCTACACACTCTGCTCTTAACCCCAGTGTGCTGAAAGTGTCAAAACGTGTTTTTCAGCAGAAATAAACATGTTTCTGCAAGTTTGGTCAACCCCATGTAAGTTATGGGGCAGTAACAGCACCCTTTTCAAAACGTGTTTTTCAGCCCGAAATAAACGCGTTTTTTCAGACATCAGAATCCTACTGTAACTGCAAGGCTCAGAAGAGCCCACACACTCTGCTCTTAACCCCAGTGTGCTGAAAGTGTCAAAACGTGTTTTTCAGCAGAAATAAACATGTTTCTGCAAGTTTGGTCACCCCCATGTAAGTTATGGGGCAGTAACAGCACACTTTTCAAAACGTGTTTTTCAGCCCGAAATAAACGCGTTTTTTCAGACATCAGAATCCTACTGTAACTGCAAGGCTCAGAAGAGCTACACACTCTGCTCTTAACCCCAGTGTGCTGAAAGTGTCAAAACGTGTTTTTCAGCAGAAATAAACATGTTTCTGCAAGTTTGGTCAACCCCATGTAAGTTATGGGGCAGTAACAGCACCCTTTTCAAAACGTGTTTTTCAGCCCGAAATAAACGCGTTTTTTCAGACATCAGAATCCTACTGTAACTGCAAGGCTCAGAAGAGCCCACACACTCAGCTCTTAACCCCAGTGTGCTGAAAGTGTCAAAACGTGTTTTTCAGCAGAAATAAACATGTTTCTGCAAGTTTGGTCAACCCCATGTAACTTATGGGGCAGTAACAGAACACTTTTCAAAACGTGTTTTTCAGCCCGAAATAAACGCGTTTTTTCAGACATCAGAATCCTAATGTAACTGCAAGGCTCAGAAGAGCCCACACACTCTGCTCTTAACCCCAGTGTGCTGAAAGTGTCAAAACGTGTTTTTCAGCAGAAATAAACATGTTTCTGCAAGTTTGGTCACCCCCATGTAAGTTATGGGGCAGTAACAGCACACTTTTCAAAACGTGTTTTTCAGCCCGAAATAAACACGTTTTTTCAGACTGCAGAATGCCAATGTAACTGCAAGGCTCAGAAGAGCCCACACACTCAGCTCTTAACCCCAGTGTGCTGAAAGTGTCAAAACGTGTTTTTCAGCAGAAATAAACATGTTTCTGCAAGTTTGGTCAACCCCATGTAACTTATGGAGCAGTAACAGAACACTTTTCAAAACGTGTTTTTCAGCCCGAAATAAACGCGTTTTTTCAGACATAGAATCCTAATGTAACTGCAAGGCTCAGAAGAGCCCACACACTCTGCTCTTAACCCCAGTGTGCTGAAAGTTTCAAAACGTGTTTTTCAGCAGAAATAAACATGTTTCTGCAAGTTTGGTCACCCCCATGTAACTTATGGGGCAGTAACAGCACACATTTCAAAACGTGTTTTTCAGCCCGAAATAAACGCGTTTTTTCAGACATCAGAATCCTAATGTAACTGCAAGGCTCAGAAGAGCCCACACACTCAGCTCTTAACCCCAGTGTGCTGAAAGTGTCAAAACGTGTTTTTCAGCAGAAATAAACATGTTTCTGCAACTTTGGTCAACCCCATGTAACTTATGGGGCAGTAACAGAACACTTTTCAAAACGTGTTTTTCAGCCCGAAATAAACACGTTTTTTCAGACTGCAGAATGCCAATGTAACTGCAAGGCTCAGAAGAGCCGAAACACTCAGCTCTTAACCCCAGTGTGCTGAAAGTGTCAAAACGTGTTTTTCAGCAGAAATAAACATGTTTCTGCAACTTTGGTCAACCCCATGTAACTTATGGGGCAGTAACAGAACACTTTTCAAAACGTGTTTTTCAGCCCGAAATAAACGCGTTTTTTCAGACATCAGAATCCTAATGTAACTGCAAGGCTCAGAAGAGCCCACACACTCTGCTCTTAACCCCAGTGTGCTGAAAGTGTCAAAACGTGTTTTTCAGCAGAAATAAACATGTTTCTGCAAGTTTGGTAACCCCCATGTAAGTTATGGGGCAGTAACAGCACACTTTTCAAAACGTGTTTTTCAGCCCGAAATAAACACGTTTTTTCAGACTGCAGAATGCCAATGTAACTGCAAGGCTCAGAAGAGCCCACACACTCAGCTCTTAACCCCAGTGTGCTGAAAGTGTCAAAACGTGTTTTTCAGCAGAAATAAACATGTTTCTGCAACTTTGGTCAACCCCATGTAACTCATGGGGCAGTAACAGAACACTTTTCAAAACGTGTTTTTCAGCCCGAAATAAACGCGTTTTTTCAGACATCAGAATCCTAATGTAACTGCAAGGCTCAGAAGAGCCCACACACTCTGCTCTTAACCCCAGTGTGCTGAAAGTGTCAAAACGTGTTTTTCAGCAGAAATAAACATGTTTCTGCAAGTTTGGTCACCCCCATGTAAGTTATGGGGCAGTAACAGCACACTTTTCAAAACGTGTTTTTCAGCCCGAAATAAACACGTTTTTTCAGACAGCAGAATGCCAATGTAACTGCAAGGCACAGAAGAGCCCACACACTCAGCTCTTAACCCCAGTGTGCTGAAAGTGTCAAAACGTGTTTTTCAGCAGAAATAAACATGTTTCTGCAAGTTTGGTCAACCCCATGTAACTTATGGGGCAGTAACAGAACACTTTTCAAAACGTGTTTTTCAGCCCGAAATAAACGCGTTTTTTCAGACATCAGAATCCTAATGTAACTGCAAGGCTCAGAAGAGCCCACACACTCTGCTCTTAACCCCAGTGTGCTGAAAGTTTCAAAACGTGTTTTTCAGCAGAAATAAACATGTTTCTGCAAGTTTGGTCACCCCCATGTAAGTTATGGGGCAGTAACAGCACACTTTTCAAAACGTGTTTTTCAGCCCGAAATAAACGCGTTTTTTCAGACATCAGAATCCTACTGTAACTGCAAGGCTCAGAAGAGCTACACACTCTGCTCTTAACCCCAGTGTGCTGAAAGTGTCAAAACGTGTTTTTCAGCAGAAATAAACATGTTTCTGCAAGTTTGGTCAACCCCATGTAAGTTATGGGGCAGTAACAGCACCCTTTTCAAAACGTGTTTTTCAGCCCGAAATAAACGCGTTTTTTCAGACATCAGAATCCTACTGTAACTGCAAGGCTCAGAAGAGCCCACACACTCAGCTCTTAACCCCAGTGTGCTGAAAGTGTCAAAACGTGTTTTTCAGCAGAAATAAACATGTTTCTGCAAGTTTGGTCAACCCCATGTAACTTATGGGGCAGTAACAGAACACTTTTCAAAACGTGTTTTTCAGCCCGAAATAAACGCGTTTTTTCAGACATCAGAATCCTAATGTAACTGCAAGGCTCAGAAGAGCCCACACACTCTGCTCTTAACCCCAGTGTGCTGAAAGTGTCAAAACGTGTTTTTCAGCAGAAATAAACATGTTTCTGCAAGTTTGGTCACCCCCATGTAAGTTATGGGGCAGTAACAGCACACTTTTCAAAACGTGTTTTTCAGCCCGAAATAAACACGTTTTTTCAGACTGCAGAATGCCAATGTAACTGCAAGGCTCAGAAGAGCCCACACACTCAGCTCTTAACCCCAGTGTGCTGAAAGTGTCAAAACGTGTTTTTCAGCAGAAATAAACATGTTTCTGCAAGTTTGGTCAACCCCATGTAACTTATGGAGCAGTAACAGAACACTTTTCAAAACGTGTTTTTCAGCCCGAAATAAACGCGTTTTTTCAGACATAGAATCCTAATGTAACTGCAAGGCTCAGAAGAGCCCACACACTCTGCTCTTAACCCCAGTGTGCTGAAAGTTTCAAAACGTGTTTTTCAGCAGAAATAAACATGTTTCTGCAAGTTTGGTCACCCCCATGTAACTTATGGGGCAGTAACAGCACACATTTCAAAACGTGTTTTTCAGCCCGAAATAAACGCGTTTTTTCAGACATCAGAATCCTAATGTAACTGCAAGGCTCAGAAGAGCCCACACACTCAGCTCTTAACCCCAGTGTGCTGAAAGTGTCAAAACGTGTTTTTCAGCAGAAATAAACATGTTTCTGCAACTTTGGTCAACCCCATGTAACTTATGGGGCAGTAACAGAACACTTTTCAAAACGTGTTTTTCAGCCCGAAATAAACACGTTTTTTCAGACTGCAGAATGCCAATGTAACTGCAAGGCTCAGAAGAGCCGAAACACTCAGCTCTTAACCCCAGTGTGCTGAAAGTGTCAAAACGTGTTTTTCAGCAGAAATAAACATGTTTCTGCAACTTTGGTCAACCCCATGTAACTTATGGGGCAGTAACAGAACACTTTTCAAAACGTGTTTTTCAGCCCGAAATAAACGCGTTTTTTCAGACATCAGAATCCTAATGTAACTGCAAGGCTCAGAAGAGCCCACACACTCTGCTCTTAACCCCAGTGTGCTGAAAGTGTCAAAACGTGTTTTTCAGCAGAAATAAACATGTTTCTGCAAGTTTGGTAACCCCCATGTAAGTTATGGGGCAGTAACAGCACACTTTTCAAAACGTGTTTTTCAGCCCGAAATAAACACGTTTTTTCAGACTGCAGAATGCCAATGTAACTGCAAGGCTCAGAAGAGCCCACACACTCAGCTCTTAACCCCAGTGTGCTGAAAGTGTCAAAACGTGTTTTTCAGCAGAAATAAACATGTTTCTGCAACTTTGGTCAACCCCATGTAACTCATGGGGCAGTAACAGAACACTTTTCAAAACGTGTTTTTCAGCCCGAAATAAACGCGTTTTTTCAGACATCAGAATCCTAATGTAACTGCAAGGCTCAGAAGAGCCCACACACTCTGCTCTTAACCCCAGTGTGCTGAAAGTGTCAAAACGTGTTTTTCAGCAGAAATAAACATGTTTCTGCAAGTTTGGTCACCCCCATGTAAGTTATGGGGCAGTAACAGCACACTTTTCAAAACGTGTTTTTCAGCCCGAAATAAACACGTTTTTTCAGACAGCAGAATGCCAATGTAACTGCAAGGCACAGAAGAGCCCACACACTCAGCTCTTAACCCCAGTGTGCTGAAAGTGTCAAAACGTGTTTTTCAGCAGAAATAAACATGTTTCTGCAAGTTTGGTCAACCCCATGTAACTTATGGGGCAGTAACAGAACACTTTTCAAAACGTGTTTTTCAGCCCGAAATAAACGCGTTTTTTCAGACATCAGAATCCTAATGTAACTGCAAGGCTCAGAAGAGCCCACACACTCTGCTCTTAACCCCAGTGTGCTGAAAGTTTCAAAACGTGTTTTTCAGCAGAAATAAACATGTTTCTGCAAGTTTGGTCACCCCCATGTAAGTTATGGGGCAGTAACAGCACACTTTTCAAAACGTGTTTTTCAGCCCGAAATAAACGCGTTTTTTCAGACATCAGAATCCTAATGTAACTGCAAGGCTCAGAAGAGCCCACACACTCTGCTCTTAACCCCAGTGTGCTGAAAGTGTCAAAACGTGTTTTTCAGCAGAAATAAACGTTTCTGCAAGTTTGGTCAACCCCATGTAAGTTATGGGGCAGTAACAGCACCCTTTTCAAAACGTGTTTTCAGCCCGAAATAAACGCGTTTTTTCAGACATCAGAATCCTAATGTAACTGCAAGGCTCAGAAGAGCCCACACACTCTGCTCTTAACCCCAGTGTGCTGAAAGTGTCAAAACGTGTTTTTCAGCAGAAATAAACATGTTTCTGCAAGTTTGGTCAACCCCATGTAACTTATGGGGCAGTAACAGAACACTTTTCAAAACGTGTTTTTCAGCCCGAAATAAACGCGTTTTTTCAGACATCAGAATCCTAATGTAACTGCAAGGCTCAGAAGAGCCCACACACTCTGCTCTTAACCCCAGTGTGCTGAAAGTTTCAAAACGTGTTTTTCAGCAGAAATAAACATGTTTCTGCAAGTTTGGTCACCCCCATGTAACTTATGGGGCAGTAACAGCACACATTTCAAAACGTGTTTTTCAGCCCGAAATAAACGCGTTTATTCAGACATCAGAATCCTAATGTAACTGCAAGGCTCAGAAGAGCCCACACACTCTGCTCTTAACCCCAGTGTGCTGAAAGTGTCAAAACGTGTTTTTCAGCAGAAATAAACATGTTTCTGCAAGTTTGGTCACCCCCATGTAAGTTATGGGGCAGTAACAGCACACTTTTCAAAACGTGTTTTTCAGCCCGAAATAAACACGTTTTTTCAGACATCAGAATCCTACTGTAACTGCAAGGCTCAGAAGAGCTACACACTCTGCTCTTAACCCCAGTGTGCTGAAAGTGTCAAAACGTGTTTTTCAGCAGAAATAAACATGTTTCTGCAAGTTTGGTCAACCCCATGTAAGTTATGGGGCAGTAACAGCACCCTTTTCAAAACGTGTTTTTCAGCCCGAAATAAACGCGTTTTTTCAGACATCAGAATCCTACTGTAACTGCAAGGCTCAGAAGAGCCCACACACTCTGCTCTTAACCCCAGTGTGCTGAAAGTGTCAAAACGTGTTTTTCAGCAGAAATAAACATGTTTCTGCAAGTTTGGTCAACCCCATGTAAGTTATGGGGCAGTAACAGCACCCTTTTCAAAACGTGTTTTTCAGCCCGAAATAAACGCGTTTTTTCAGACATCAGAATCCTAATGTAACTGCAAGGCTCAGAAGAGCCCACACACTCTGCTCTTAACCCCAGTGTGCTGAAAGTGTCAAAACGTGTTTTTCAGCAGAAATAAACATGTTTCTTCAAGTTTGGTCACCCCCATGTAAGTTATGGGGCAGTAACAGCACACTTTTCAAAACGTGTTTTTCAGCCCGAAATAAACACGTTTTTTCAGACATCAGAATCCTAATGTAACTGCAAGGCTCAGAAGAGCCCACACACTCTGCTCTTAACCCCAGTGTGCTGAAAGTGTCAAAACGTGTTTTTCAGCAGAAATAAACGTTTCTGCAAGTTTGGTCAACCCCATGTAAGTTATGGGGCAGTAACAGCACACTTTTCAAAACGTGTTTTTCAGCCCGAAATAAACGCGTTTTTTCAGACATCAGAATCCTAATGTAACTGCAAGGCTCAGAAGAGCTACACACTCTGCTCTTAACCCCAGTGTGCTGAAAGTGTCAAAACGTGTTTTTCAGCAGAAATAAACATGTTTCTGCAAGTTTGGTCAACCCCATGTAACTTATGGGGCAGTAACAGAACACTTTTCAAAACGTGTTTTTCAGCCCGAAATAAACGCGTTTTTTCAGACATCAGAATCCTAATGTAACTGCAAGGCTCAGAAGAGCCCACACACTCTGCTCTTAACCCCAGTGTGCTGAAAGTTTCAAAACGTGTTTTTCAGCAGAAATAAACATGTTTCTGCAAGTTTGGTCACCCCCATGTAACTTATGGGGCAGTAACAGCACACATTTCAAAACGTGTTTTTCAGCCCGAAATAAACGCGTTTATTCAGACATCAGAATCCTAATGTAACTGCAAGGCTCAGAAGAGCCCACACACTCTGCTCTTAACCCCAGTGTGCTGAAAGTGTCAAAACGTGTTTTTCAGCAGAAATAAACATGTTTCTGCAAGTTTGGTCACCCCCATGTAAGTTATGGGGCAGTAACAGCACACTTTTCAAAACGTGTTTTTCAGCCCGAAATAAACGCGTTTTTTCAGACATCAGAATCCTACTGTAACTGCAAGGCTCAGAAGAGCTACACACTCTGCTCTTAACCCCAGTGTGCTGAAAGTGTCAAAACGTGTTTTTCAGCAGAAATAAACATGTTTCTGCAAGTTTGGTCAACCCCATGTAAGTTATGGGGCAGTAACAGCACCCTTTTCAAAACGTGTTTTTCAGCCCGAAATAAACGCGTTTTTTCAGACATCAGAATCCTACTGTAACTGCAAGGCTCAGAAGAGCCCACACACTCTGCTCTTAACCCCAGTGTGCTGAAAGTGTCAAAACGTGTTTTTCAGCAGAAATAAACATGTTTCTGCAAGTTTGGTCAACCCCATGTAAGTTATGGGGCAGTAACAGCACCCTTTTCAAAACGTGTTTTTCAGCCCGAAATAAACGCGTTTTTTCAGACATCAGAATCCTAATGTAACTGCAAGGCTCAGAAGAGCCCACACACTCTGCTCTTAACCCCAGTGTGCTGAAAGTGTCAAAACGTGTTTTTCAGCAGAAATAAACATGTTTCTTCAAGTTTGGTCACCCCCATGTAAGTTATGGGGCAGTAACAGCACACTTTTCAAAACGTGTTTTTCAGCCCGAAATAAACACGTTTTTTCAGACTGCAGAATGCCAATGTAACTGCAAGGCTCAGAAGAGCCCACACACTCAGCTCTTAACCCCAGTGTGCTGAAAGTGTCAAAACGTGTTTTTCAGCAGAAATAAACATGTTTCTGCAAGTTTGGTCAACCCCATGTAACTTATGGGGCAGTAACAGAACACTTTTCAAAACGTGTTTTTCAGCCCGAAATAAACGCGTTTTTTCAGACATCAGAATCCTAATGTAACTGCAAGGCTCAGAAGAGCCCACACACTCTGCTCTTAACCCCAGTGTGCTGAAAGTGTCAAAACGTGTTTTTCAGCAGAAATAAACATGTTTCTGCAAGTTTGGTCACCCCCATGTAAGTTATGGGGCAGTAACAGCACACTTTTCAAAACGTGTTTTTCAGCCCGAAATAAACACGTTTTTTCAGACTGCAGAATGCCAATGTAACTGCAAGGCTCAGAAGAGCCCACACACTCAGCTCTTAACCCCAGTGTGCTGAAAGTGTCAAAACGTGTTTTTCAGCAGAAATAAACATGTTTCTGCAAGTTTGGTCAACCCCATGTAACTTATGGAGCAGTAACAGAACACTTTTCAAAACGTGTTTTTCAGCCCGAAATAAACGCGTTTTTTCAGACATAGAATCCTAATGTAACTGCAAGGCTCAGAAGAGCCCACACACTCTGCTCTTAACCCCAGTGTGCTGAAAGTTTCAAAACGTGTTTTTCAGCAGAAATAAACATGTTTCTGCAAGTTTGGTCACCCCCATGTAACTTATGGGGCAGTAACAGCACACATTTCAAAACGTGTTTTTCAGCCCGAAATAAACGCGTTTATTCAGACATCAGAATCCTAATGTAACTGCAAGGCTCAGAAGAGCCCACACACTCTGCTCTTAACCCCAGTGTGCTGAAAGTGTCAATACGTGTTTTTCAGCAGAAATAAACATGTTTCTGCAAGTTTGGTCACCCCCATGTAAGTTATGGGGCAGTAACAGCACACTTTTCAAAACGTGTTTTTCAGCCCGAAATAAACGCGTTTTTTCAGACATCAGAATCCTAATGTAACTGCAAGGCTCAGAAGAGCCCACACACTCTGCTCTTAACCCCAGTGTGCTGAAAGTGTCAAAACGTGTTTTTCAGCAGAAATAAACGTTTCTGCAAGTTTGGTCAACCCCATGTAAGTTATGGGGCAGTAACAGCACCCTTTTCAAAACGTGTTTTCAGCCCGAAATAAACGCTTTTTTTCAGACATCAGAATCCTAATGTAACTGCAAGGCTCAGAAGAGCCCACACACTCTGCTCTTAACCCCAGTGTGCTGAAAGTGTCAAAACGTGTTTTTCAGCAGAAATAAACATGTTTCTTCAAGTTTGGTCACCCCCATGTAAGTTATGGGGCAGTAACAGCACACTTTTCAAAACGTGTTTTTCAGCCCGAAATAAACGCGTTTTTTCAGACATCAGAATCCTACTGTAACTGCAAGGCTCAGAAGAGCCCACACACTCTGCTCTTAACCCCAGTGTGCTGAAAGTGTCAAAACGTGTTTTTCAGCAGAAATAAACATGTTTCTGCAAGTTTGGTCACCCCCATGTAAGTTATGGGGCAGTAACAGCACACTTTTCAAAACGTGTTTTTCAGCCCGAAATAAACACGTTTTTTCAGACTGCAGAATGCCAATGTAACTGCAAGGCTCAGAAGAGCCCACACACTCAGCTCTTAACTCCAGTGTGCTGAAAGTGTCAAAACGTGTTTTTCAGCAGAAATAAACGTTTCTGCAAGTTTGGTCAACCCCATGTAACTTATGGAGCAGTAACAGAACACTTTTCAAAACGTGTTTTTCAGCCCGAAATAAACGCGTTTTTACAGACTTCAGAATCCTAATGTAACTGCAAGGCTCAGAAGAGCCCACACACTCTGCTCTTAACCCCAGTGTGCTGAAAGTTTCAAAACGTGTTTTTCAGCAGAAATAAACATGTTTCTGCAAGTTTGGTCACCCCCATGTAACTTATGGGGCAGTAACAGCACACATTTCAAAACGTGTTTTTCAGCCCGAAATAAACGCGTTTATTCAGACATCAGAATCCTACTGTAACTGCAAGGCTCAGAAGAGCCCACACACTCTGCTCTTAACCCCAGTGTGCTGAAAGTGTCAAAACGTGTTTTTCAGCAGAAATAAACATGTTTCTGCAAGTTTGGTCACCCCCATGTAAGTTATGGGGCAGTAACAGCACACTTTTCAAAACGTGTTTTTCAGCCCGAAATAAACGCGTTTTTTCAGACATCAGAATCCTAATGTAACTGCAAGGCTCAGAAGAGCCCACACACTCTGCTCTTAACCCCAGTGTGCTGAAAGTTTCAAAACGTGTTTTTCAGCAGAAATAAACATGTTTCTGCAAGTTTGGTCACCCCCATGTAACTTATGGGGCAGTAACAGCACACTTTTCAAAACGTGTTTTTCAGCCCGAAATAAACACGTTTTTTCAGACTGCAGAATGCCAATGTAACTGCAAGGCTCAGAAGAGCCCACACACTCAGCTCTTAACCCCAGTGTGCTGAAAGTGTCAAAACGTGTTTTTCAGCAGAAATAAACATGTTTCTGCAACTTTGGTCAACCCCATGTAACTTATGGGGCAGTAACAGAACACTTTTCAAAACGTGTTTTTCAGCCCGAAATAAACGCGTTTTTTCAGACATCAGAATCCTAATGTAACTGCAAGGCTCAGAAGAGCCCACACACTCTGCTCTTAACCCCAGTGTGCTGAAAGTGTCAAAACGTGTTTTTCAGCAGAAATAAACATGTTTCTGCAAGTTTGGTCACCCCCATGTAAGTTATGGGGCAGTAACAGCACACTTTTCAAAACGTGTTTTTCAGCCCGAAATAAACACGTTTTTTCAGACAGCAGAATGCCAATGTAACTGCAAGGCTCAGAAGAGCCCACACACTCAGCTCTTAACCCCAGTGTGCTGAAAGTGTCAAAACGTGTTTTTCAGCAGAAATAAACGTTTCTGCAAGTTTGGTCAACCCCATGAAACTTATGGAGCAGTAACACAACACTTTTCAAAACGTGTTTTTCAGCCCGAAATAAACGCGTTTTTTCAGACTTCAGAATCCTAATGTAACTGCAAGGCTCAGAAGAGCCCACACACTCTGCTCTTAACCCCAGTGTGCTGAAAGTTTCAAAACGTGTTTTTCAGCAGAAATAAACATGTTTCTGCAAGTTTGGTCACCCCCATGTAACTTATGGGGCAGTAACAGCACACATTTCAAAACGTGTTTTTCAGCCCGAAATAAACGCGTTTATTCAGACATCAGAATCCTAATGTAACTGCAAGGCTCAGAAGAGCCCACACACTCTGCTCTTAACCCCAGTGTGCTGAAAGTGTCAAAACGTGTTTTTCAGCAGAAATAAACATGTTTCTGCAAGTTTGGTCACCCCCATGTAAGTTATGGGGCAGTAACAGCACACTTTTCAAAACGTGTTTTTCAGCCCGAAATAAACACGTTTTTTCAGACATCAGAATCCTACTGTAACTGCAAGGCTCAGAAGAGCCCACACACTCTGCTCTTAACCCCAGTGTGCTGAAAGTGTCAAAACGTGTTTTTCAGCAGAAATAAACATGTTTCTGCAAGTTTTTTCAACCCCATGTAAGTTATGGGGCAGTAACAGCACCCTTTTCAAAACGTGTTTTTCAGCCCGAAATAAACGCGTTTTTTCAGACATCAGAATCCTAATGTAACTGCAAGGCTCAGAAGAGCCCACACACTCTGCTCTTAACCCCAGTGTGCTGAAAGTGTCAAAACGTGTTTTTCAGCAGAAATAAACATGTTTCTTCAAGTTTGGTCACCCCCATGTAAGTTATGGGGCAGTAACAGCACACTTTTCAAAACGTGTTTTTCAGCCCGAAATAAACACGTTTTTTCAGACTGCAGAATGCCAATGTAACTGCAAGGCTCAGAAGAGCCCACACACTCAGCTCTTAACCCCAGTGTGCTGAAAGTGTCAAAACGTGTTTTTCAGCAGAAATAAACGTTTCTGCAAGTTTGGTCAACCCCATGTAACTTATGGAGCAGTAACAGAACACTTTTCAAAACGTGTTTTTCAGCCCGAAATAAACGCGTTTTTTCAGACATCAGAATCCTAATGTAACTGCAAGGCTCAGAAGAGCCCACACACTCTGCTCTTAACCCCAGTGTGCTGAAAGTTTCAAAACGTGTTTTTCAGCAGAAATAAACATGTTTCTGCAAGTTTGGTCACCCCCATGTAACTTATGGGGCAGTAACAGCACACATTTCAAAACGTGTTTTTCAGCCCGAAATAAACGCGTTTATTCAGACATCAGAATCCTACTGTAACTGCAAGGCTCAGAAGAGCCCACACACTCTGCTCTTAACCCCAGTGTGCTGAAAGTGTCAAAACGTGTTTTTCAGCAGAAATAAACATGTTTCTGCAAGTTTGGTCACCCCCATGTAAGTTATGGGGCAGTAACAGCACACTTTTCAAAACGTGTTTTTCAGCCCGAAATAAACGCGTTTTTTCAGACATCAGAATCCTAATGTAACTGCAAGGCTCAGAAGAGCCCACACACTCTGCTCTTAACCCCAGTGTGCTGAAAGTTTCAAAACGTGTTTTTCAGCAGAAATAAACATGTTTCTGCAAGTTTGGTCACCCCCATGTAACTTATGGGGCAGTAACAGCACACATTTCAAAACGTGTTTTTCAGCCCGAAATAAACGCGTTTTTTCAGACATCAGAATCCTAATGTAACTGCAAGGCTCAGAAGAGCCCACACACTCAGCTCTTAACCCCAGTGTGCTGAAAGTGTCAAAACGTGTTTTTCAGCAGAAATAAACATGTTTCTGCAACTTTGGTCAACCCCATGTAACTTATGGGGCAGTAACAGAACACTTTTCAAAACGTGTTTTTCAGCCCGAAATAAACACGTTTTTTCAGACTGCAGAATGCCAATGTAACTGCAAGGCTCAGAAGAGCCCACACACTCAGCTCTTAACCCCAGTGTGCTGAAAGTGTCAAAACGTGTTTTTCAGCAGAAATAAACATGTTTCTGCAAGTTTGGTCACCCCCATGTAAGTTATGGGGCAGTAACAGCACACTTTTCAAAACGTGTTTTTCAGCCCGAAATAAACGCGTTTTTTCAGACATCAGAATCCTAATGTAACTGCAAGGCTCAGAAGAGCCCACACACTCTGCTCTTAACCCCAGTGTGCTGAAAGTGTCAAAACGTGTTTTTCAGCAGAAATAAACGTTTCTGCAAGTTTGGTCAACCCCATGTAAGTTATGGGGCAGTAACAGCACCCTTTTCAAAACGTGTTTTCAGCCCGAAATAAACGCGTTTTTTCAGACATCAGAATCCTAATGTAACTGCAAGGCTCAGAAGAGCCCACACACTCTGCTCTTAACCCCAGTGTGCTGAAAGTGTCAAAACGTGTTTTTCAGCAGAAATAAACATGTTTCTGCAAGTTTGGTCAACCCCATGTAAGTTATGGGGCAGTAACAGCACCCTTTTCAAAACGTGTTTTTCAGCCCGAAATAAATGCCTTTTTTCAGACATCAGAATCCTAATGTAACTGCAAGGCTCAGAAGAGCCCACACACTCAGCTCTTAACCCCAGTGTGCTGAAAGTGTCAAAACGTGTTTTTCAGCAGAAATAAACATGTTTCTGCAAGTTTGGTCAACCCCATGTAACTTATGGGGCAGTAACAGAACACTTTTCAAAACGTGTTTTTCAGCCCGAAATAAACGCGTTTTTTCAGACATCAGAATCCTAATGTAACTGCAAGGCTTAGAAGAGCCCACACACTCTGCTCTTAACCCCAGTGTGCTGAAAGTTTCAAAACGTGTTTTTCAGCAGAAATAAACATGTTTCTGCAAGTTTGGTCACCCCCATGTAACTTATGGGGCAGTAACAGCACACATTTCAAAACGTGTTTTTCAGCCCAAAATAAACGCGTTTATTCAGACATCAGAATCCTAATGTAACTGCAAGGCTCAGAAGAGCCCACACACTCTGCTCTTAACCCCAGTGTGCTGAAAGTGTCAAAACGTGTTTTTCAGCAGAAATAAACATGTTTCTGCAAGTTTGGTCACCCCCATGTAAGTTATGGGGCAGTAATAGCACACTTTTCAAAACGTGTTTTTCAGCCCGAAATAAACGCGTTTTTTCAGACATCAGAATCCTACTGTAACTGCAAGGCTCAGAAGAGCTACACACTCTGCTCTTAACCCCAGTGTGCTGAAAGTGTCAAAACGTGTTTTTCAGCAGAAATAAACATGTTTCTGCAAGTTTGGTCAACCCCATGTAAGTTATGGGGCAGTAACAGCACCCTTTTCAAAACGTGTTTTTCAGCCCGAAATAAACGCGTTTTTTCAGACATCAGAATCCTACTGTAACTGCAAGGCTCAGAAGAGCCCACACACTCTGCTCTTAACCCCAGTGTGCTGAAAGTGTCAAAACGTGTTTTTCAGCAGAAATAAACATGTTTCTTCAAGTTTGGTCACCCCCATGTAAGTTATGGGGCAGTAACAGCACACTTTTCAAAACGTGTTTTTCAGCCCGAAATAAACACGTTTTTTCAGACTGCAGAATGCCAATGTAACTGCAAGGCTCAGAAGAGCCCACACACTCAGCTCTTAACCCCAGTGTGCTGAAAGTGTCAAAACGTGTTTTTCAGCAGAAATAAACGTTTCTGCAAGTTTGGTCAACCCCATGTAACTTATGGAGCAGTAACAGAACACTTTTCAAAACGTGTTTTTCAGCCCGAAATAAACGCGTTTTTTCAGACTTCAGAATCCTAATGTAACTGCAAGGCTCAGAAGAGCCCACACACTCTGCTCTTAACCCCAGTGTGCTGAAAGTTTCAAAACGTGTTTTTCAGCAGAAATAAACATGTTTCTGCAAGTTTGGTCACCCCCATGTAACTTATGGGGCAGTAACAGCACACATTTCAAAACGTGTTTTTCAGCCCGAAATAAACGCGTTTATTCAGACATCAGAATCCTACTGTAACTGCAAGGCTCAGAAGAGCCCACACACTCTGCTCTTAACCCCAGTGTGCTGAAAGTGTCAAAACGTGTTTTTCAGCAGAAATAAACATGTTTCTGCAAGTTTGGTCACCCCCATGTAAGTTATGGGGCAGTAACAGCACACTTTTCAAAACGTGTTTTTCAGCCCGAAATAAACGCGTTTTTTCAGACATCAGAATCCTAATGTAACTGCAAGGCTCAGAAGAGCCCACACACTCTGCTCTTAACCCCAGTGTGCTGAAAGTTTCAAAACGTGTTTTTCAGCAGAAATAAACATGTTTCTGCAAGTTTGGTCACCCCCATGTAACTTATGGGGCAGTAACAGCACACATTTCAAAACGTGTTTTTCAGCCCGAAATAAACGCGTTTTTTCAGACATCAGAATCCTAATGTAACTGCAAGGCTCAGAAGAGCCCACACACTCAGCTCTTAACCCCAGTGTGCTGAAAGTGTCAAAACGTGTTTTTCAGCAGAAATAAACATGTTTCTGCAACTTTGGTCAACCCCATGTAACTTATGGGGCAGTAACAGAACACTTTTCAAAACGTGTTTTTCAGCCCGAAATAAACACGTTTTTTCAGACTGCAGAATGCCAATGTAACTGCAAGGCTCAGAAGAGCCCACACACTCAGCTCTTAACCCCAGTGTGCTGAAAGTGTCAAAACGTGTTTTTCAGCAGAAATAAACATGTTTCTGCAAGTTTGGTCACCCCCATGTAAGTTATGGGGCAGTAACAGCACACTTTTCAAAACGTGTTTTTCAGCCCGAAATAAACGCGTTTTTTCAGACATCAGAATCCTAATGTAACTGCAAGGCTCAGAAGAGCCCACACACTCTGCTCTTAACCCCAGTGTGCTGAAAGTGTCAAAACGTGTTTTTCAGCAGAAATAAACGTTTCTGCAAGTTTGGTCAACCCCATGTAAGTTATGGGGCAGTAACAGCACCCTTTTCAAAACGTGTTTTCAGCCCGAAATAAACGCGTTTTTTCAGACATCAGAATCCTAATGTAACTGCAAGGCTCAGAAGAGCCCACACACTCTGCTCTTAACCCCAGTGTGCTGAAAGTGTCAAAACGTGTTTTTCAGCAGAAATAAACATGTTTCTGCAAGTTTGGTCAACCCCATGTAAGTTATGGGGCAGTAACAGCACCCTTTTCAAAACGTGTTTTTCAGCCCGAAATAAATGCCTTTTTTCAGACATCAGAATCCTAATGTAACTGCAAGGCTCAGAAGAGCCCACACACTCAGCTCTTAACCCCAGTGTGCTGAAAGTGTCAAAACGTGTTTTTCAGCAGAAATAAACATGTTTCTGCAAGTTTGGTCAACCCCATGTAACTTATGGGGCAGTAACAGAACACTTTTCAAAACGTGTTTTTCAGCCCGAAATAAACGCGTTTTTTCAGACATCAGAATCCTAATGTAACTGCAAGGCTTAGAAGAGCCCACACACTCTGCTCTTAACCCCAGTGTGCTGAAAGTTTCAAAACGTGTTTTTCAGCAGAAATAAACATGTTTCTGCAAGTTTGGTCACCCCCATGTAACTTATGGGGCAGTAACAGCACACATTTCAAAACGTGTTTTTCAGCCCGAAATAAACGCGTTTATTCAGACATCAGAATCCTAATGTAACTGCAAGGCTCAGAAGAGCCCACACACTCTGCTCTTAACCCCAGTGTGCTGAAAGTGTCAAAACGTGTTTTTCAGCAGAAATAAACATGTTTCTGCAAGTTTGGTCACCCCCATGTAAGTTATGGGGCAGTAACAGCACACTTTTCAAAACGTGTTTTTCAGCCCGAAATAAACGCGTTTTTTCAGACATCAGAATCCTACTGTAACTGCAAGGCTCAGAAGAGCCCACACACTCTGCTCTTAACCCCAGTGTGCTGAAAGTGTCAAAACGTGTTTTTCAGCAGAAATAAACGTTTCTGCAAGTTTGGTCAACCCCATGTAAGTTATGGGGCAGTAACAGCACCCTTTTCAAAACGTGTTTTCAGCCCGAAATAAACGCTTTTTTTCAGACATCAGAATCCTAATGTAACTGCAAGGCTCAGAAGAGCCCACACACTCTGCTCTTAACCCCAGTGTGCTGAAAGTGTCAAAACGTGTTTTTCAGCAGAAATAAACATGTTTCTGCAAGTTTGGTCAACCCCATGTAAGTTATGGGGCAGTAACAGCACCCTTTTCAAAACGTGTTTTTCAGCCCGAAATAAATGCCTTTTTTCAGACATCAGAATCCTAATGTAACTGCAAGGCTCAGAAGAGCCCACACACTCAGCTCTTAACCCCAGTGTGCTGAAAGTGTCAAAACGTGTTTTTCAGCAGAAATAAACATGTTTCTGCAAGTTTGGTCAACCCCATGTAACTTATGGGGCAGTAACAGAACACTTTTCAAAACGTGTTTTTCAGCCCGAAATAAACGCGTTTTTTCAGACATCAGAATCCTAATGTAACTGCAAGGCTCAGAAGAGCCCACACACTCTGCTCTTAACCCCAGTGTGCTGAAAGTTTCAAAACGTGTTTTTCAGCAGAAATAAACATGTTTCTGCAAGTTTGGTCACCCCCATGTAACTTATGGGGCAGTAACAGCACACATTTCAAAACGTGTTTTTCAGCCCGAAATAAACGCGTTTATTCAGACATCAGAATCCTAATGTAACTGCAAGGCTCAGAAGAGCCCACACACTCTGCTCTTAACCCCAGTGTGCTGAAAGTGTCAAAACGTGTTTTTCAGCAGAAATAAACATGTTTCTGCAAGTTTGGTCACCCCCATGTAAGTTATGGGGCAGTAACAGCACACTTTTCAAAACGTGTTTTTCAGCCCGAAATAAACGCGTTTTTTCAGACATCAGAATCCTACTGTAACTGCAAGGCTCAGAAGAGCTACACACTCTGCTCTTAACCCCAGTGTGCTGAAAGTGTCAAAACGTGTTTTTCAGCAGAAATAAACATGTTTCTGCAAGTTTGGTCAACCCCATGTAAGTTATGGGGCAGTAACAGCACCCTTTTCAAAACGTGTTTTTCAGCCCGAAATAAACGCGTTTTTTCAGACATCAGAATCCTACTGTAACTGCAAGGCTCAGAAGAGCCCACACACTCTGCTCTTAACCCCAGTGTGCTGAAAGTGTCAAAACGTGTTTTTCAGCAGAAATAAACATGTTTCTGCAAGTTTGGTCAACCCCATGTAAGTTATGGGGCAGTAACAGCACCCTTTTCAAAACGTGTTTTTCAGCCCGAAATAAACGCGTTTTTTCAGACATCAGAATCCTAATGTAACTGCAAGGCTCAGAAGAGCCCACACACTCTGCTCTTAACCCCAGTGTGCTGAAAGTGTCAAAACGTGTTTTTCAGCAGAAATAAACATGTTTCTTCAAGTTTGGTCACCCCCATGTAAGTTATGGGGCAGTAACAGCACACTTTTCAAAACGTGTTTTTCAGCCCGAAATAAACACGTTTTTTCAGACTGCAGAATGCCAATGTAACTGCAAGGCTCAGAAGAGCCCACACACTCAGCTCTTAACCCCAGTGTGCTGAAAGTGTCAAAACGTGTTTTTCAGCAGAAATAAACATGTTTCTGCAAGTTTGGTCAACCCCATGTAACTTATGGAGCAGTAACAGAACACTTTTCAAAACGTGTTTTTCAGCCCGAAATAAACACGTTTTTTCAGACATAGAATCCTAATGTAACTGCAAGGCTCAGAAGAGCCCACACACTCTGCTCTTAACCCCAGTGTGCTGAAAGTTTCAAAACGTGTTTTTCAGCAGAAATAAACATGTTTCTGCAAGTTTGGTCACCCCCATGTAACTTATGGGGCAGTAACAGCACACATTTCAAAACGTGTTTTTCAGCCCGAAATAAACGCGTTTATTCAGACATCAGAATCCTAATGTAACTGCAAGGCTCAGAAGAGCCCACACACTCTGCTCTTAACCCCAGTGTGCTGAAAGTGTCAATACGTGTTTTTCAGCAGAAATAAACATGTTTCTGCAAGTTTGGTCACCCCCATGTAAGTTATGGGGCAGTAACAGCACACTTTTCAAAACGTGTTTTTCAGCCCGAAATAAACGCGTTTTTTCAGACATCAGAATCCTAATGTAACTGCAAGGCTCAGAAGAGCCCACACACTCTGCTCTTAACCCCAGTGTGCTGAAAGTGTCAAAACGTGTTTTTCAGCAGAAATAAACGTTTCTGCAAGTTTGGTCAACCCCATGTAAGTTATGGGGCAGTAACAGCACCCTTTTCAAAACGTGTTTTCAGCCCGAAATAAACGCTTTTTTTCAGACATCAGAATCCTAATGTAACTGCAAGGCTCAGAGGAGCCCACACACTCTGCTCTTAACCCCAGTGTGCTGAAAGTGTCAAAACGTGTTTTTCAGCAGAAATAAACATGTTTCTTCAAGTTTGGTCACCCCCATGTAAGTTATGGGGCAGTAACAGCACACTTTTCAAAACGTGTTTTTCAGCCCGAAATAAACGCGTTTTTTCAGACATCAGAATCCTAATGTAACTGCAAGGCTCAGAAGAGCCCACACACTCTGCTCTTAACCCCAGTGTGCTGAAAGTTTCAAAACGTGTTTTTCAGCAGAAATAAACATGTTTCTGCAAGTTTGGTCACCCCCATGTAACTTATGGGGCAGTAACAGCACACATTTCAAAACGTGTTTTTCAGCCCGAAATAAACGCGTTTTTTCAGACATCAGAATCCTAATGTAACTGCAAGGCTCAGAAGAGCCCACACACTCAGCTCTTAACCCCAGTGTGCTGAAAGTGTCAAAACGTGTTTTTCAGCAGAAATAAACATGTTTCTGCAACTTTGGTCAACCCCATGTAACTTATGGGGCAGTAACAGAACACTTTTCAAAACGTGTTTTTCAGCCCGAAATAAACACGTTTTTTCAGACTGCAGAATGCCAATGTAACTGCAAGGCTCAGAAGAGCTCACACACTCAGCTCTTAACCCCAGTGTGCTGAAAGTGTCAAAACGTGTTTTTCAGCAGAAATAAACATGTTTCTGCAAGTTTGGTCACCCCCATGTAAGTTATGGGGCAGTAACAGCACACTTTTCAAAACGTGTTTTTCAGCCCGAAATAAACGCGTTTTTTCAGACATCAGAATCCTAATGTAACTGCAAGGCTCAGAAGAGCCCACACACTCTGCTCTTAACCCCAGTGTGCTGAAAGTGTCAAAACGTGTTTTTCAGCAGAAATAAACGTTTCTGCAAGTTTGGTCAACCCCATGTAAGTTATGGGGCAGTAACAGCACCCTTTTCAAAACGTGTTTTCAGCCCGAAATAAACGCGTTTTTTCAGACATCAGAATCCTAATGTAACTGCAAGGCTCAGAAGAGCCCACACACTCTGCTCTTAACCCCAGTGTGCTGAAAGTGTCAAAACGTGTTTTTCAGCAGAAATAAACATGTTTCTGCAAGTTTGGTCAACCCCATGTAAGTTATGGGGCAGTAACAGCACCCTTTTCAAAACGTGTTTTTCAGCCCGAAATAAATGCCTTTTTTCAGACATCAGAATCCTAATGTAACTGCAAGGCTCAGAAGAGCCCACACACTCAGCTCTTAACCCCAGTGTGCTGAAAGTGTCAAAACGTGTTTTTCAGCAGAAATAAACATGTTTCTGCAAGTTTGGTCAACCCCATGTAACTTATGGGGCAGTAACAGAACACTTTTCAAAACGTGTTTTTCAGCCCGAAATAAACGCGTTTTTTCAGACATCAGAATCCTAATGTAACTGCAAGGCTTAGAAGAGCCCACACACTCTGCTCTTAACCCCAGTGTGCTGAAAGTTTCAAAACGTGTTTTTCAGCAGAAATAAACATGTTTCTGCAAGTTTGGTCACCCCCATGTAACTTATGGGGCAGTAACAGCACACATTTCAAAACGTGTTTTTCAGCCCGAAATAAACGCGTTTATTCAGACATCAGAATCCTAATGTAACTGCAAGGCTCAGAAGAGCCCACACACTCTGCTCTTAACCCCAGTGTGCTGAAAGTGTCAAAACGTGTTTTTCAGCAGAAATAAACATGTTTCTGCAAGTTTGGTCACCCCCATGTAAGTTATGGGGCAGTAACAGCACACTTTTCAAAACGTGTTTTTCAGCCCGAAATAAACGCGTTTTTTCAGACATCAGAATCCTACTGTAACTGCAAGGCTCAGAAGAGCCCACACACTCTGCTCTTAACCCCAGTGTGCTGAAAGTGTCAAAACGTGTTTTTCAGCAGAAATAAACGTTTCTGCAAGTTTGGTCAACCCCATGTAAGTTATGGGGCAGTAACAGCACCCTTTTCAAAACGTGTTTTCAGCCCGAAATAAACGCTTTTTTTCAGACATCAGAATCCTAATGTAACTGCAAGGCTCAGAAGAGCCCACACACTCTGCTCTTAACCCCAGTGTGCTGAAAGTGTCAAAACGTGTTTTTCAGCAGAAATAAACATGTTTCTGCAAGTTTGGTCAACCCCATGTAAGTTATGGGGCAGTAACAGCACCCTTTTCAAAACGTGTTTTTCAGCCCGAAATAAATGCCTTTTTTCAGACATCAGAATCCTAATGTAACTGCAAGGCTCAGAAGAGCCCACACACTCAGCTCTTAACCCCAGTGTGCTGAAAGTGTCAAAACGTGTTTTTCAGCAGAAATAAACATGTTTCTGCAAGTTTGGTCAACCCCATGTAACTTATGGGGCAGTAACAGAACACTTTTCAAAACGTGTTTTTCAGCCCGAAATAAACGCGTTTTTTCAGACATCAGAATCCTAATGTAACTGCAAGGCTCAGAAGAGCCCACACACTCTGCTCTTAACCCCAGTGTGCTGAAAGTTTCAAAACGTGTTTTTCAGCAGAAATAAACATGTTTCTGCAAGTTTGGTCACCCCCATGTAACTTATGGGGCAGTAACAGCACACATTTCAAAACGTGTTTTTCAGCCCGAAATAAACGCGTTTATTCAGACATCAGAATCCTAATGTAACTGCAAGGCTCAGAAGAGCCCACACACTCTGCTCTTAACCCCAGTGTGCTGAAAGTGTCAAAACGTGTTTTTCAGCAGAAATAAACATGTTTCTGCAAGTTTGGTCACCCCCATGTAAGTTATGGGGCAGTAACAGCACACTTTTCAAAACGTGTTTTTCAGCCCGAAATAAACGCGTTTTTTCAGACATCAGAATCCTACTGTAACTGCAAGGCTCAGAAGAGCTACACACTCTGCTCTTAACCCCAGTGTGCTGAAAGTGTCAAAACGTGTTTTTCAGCAGAAATAAACATGTTTCTGCAAGTTTGGTCAACCCCATGTAAGTTATGGGGCAGTAACAGCACCCTTTTCAAAACGTGTTTTTCAGCCCGAAATAAACGCGTTTTTTCAGACATCAGAATCCTACTGTAACTGCAAGGCTCAGAAGAGCCCACACACTCTGCTCTTAACCCCAGTGTGCTGAAAGTGTCAAAACGTGTTTTTCAGCAGAAATAAACATGTTTCTGCAAGTTTGGTCAACCCCATGTAAGTTATGGGGCAGTAACAGCACCCTTTTCAAAACGTGTTTTTCAGCCCGAAATAAACGCGTTTTTTCAGACATCAGAATCCTAATGTAACTGCAAGGCTCAGAAGAGCCCACACACTCTGCTCTTAACCCCAGTGTGCTGAAAGTGTCAAAACGTGTTTTTCAGCAGAAATAAACATGTTTCTTCAAGTTTGGTCACCCCCATGTAAGTTATGGGGCAGTAACAGCACACTTTTCAAAACGTGTTTTTCAGCCCGAAATAAACACGTTTTTTCAGACTGCAGAATGCCAATGTAACTGCAAGGCTCAGAAGAGCCCACACACTCAGCTCTTAACCCCAGTGTGCTGAAAGTGTCAAAACGTGTTTTTCAGCAGAAATAAACATGTTTCTGCAAGTTTGGTCAACCCCATGTAACTTATGGAGCAGTAACAGAACACTTTTCAAAACGTGTTTTTCAGCCCGAAATAAACACGTTTTTTCAGACATAGAATCCTAATGTAACTGCAAGGCTCAGAAGAGCCCACACACTCTGCTCTTAACCCCAGTGTGCTGAAAGTTTCAAAACGTGTTTTTCAGCAGAAATAAACATGTTTCTGCAAGTTTGGTCACCCCCATGTAACTTATGGGGCAGTAACAGCACACATTTCAAAACGTGTTTTTCAGCCCGAAATAAACGCGTTTATTCAGACATCAGAATCCTAATGTAACTGCAAGGCTCAGAAGAGCCCACACACTCTGCTCTTAACCCCAGTGTGCTGAAAGTGTCAATACGTGTTTTTCAGCAGAAATAAACATGTTTCTGCAAGTTTGGTCACCCCCATGTAAGTTATGGGGCAGTAACAGCACACTTTTCAAAACGTGTTTTTCAGCCCGAAATAAACGCGTTTTTTCAGACATCAGAATCCTAATGTAACTGCAAGGCTCAGAAGAGCCCACACACTCTGCTCTTAACCCCAGTGTGCTGAAAGTGTCAAAACGTGTTTTTCAGCAGAAATAAACGTTTCTGCAAGTTTGGTCAACCCCATGTAAGTTATGGGGCAGTAACAGCACCCTTTTCAAAACGTGTTTTCAGCCCGAAATAAACGCTTTTTTTCAGACATCAGAATCCTAATGTAACTGCAAGGCTCAGAGGAGCCCACACACTCTGCTCTTAACCCCAGTGTGCTGAAAGTGTCAAAACGTGTTTTTCAGCAGAAATAAACATGTTTCTTCAAGTTTGGTCACCCCCATGTAAGTTATGGGGCAGTAACAGCACACTTTTCAAAACGTGTTTTTCAGCCCGAAATAAACGCGTTTTTTCAGACATCAGAATCCTAATGTAACTGCAAGGCTCAGAAGAGCCCACACACTCTGCTCTTAACCCCAGTGTGCTGAAAGTTTCAAAACGTGTTTTTCAGCAGAAATAAACATGTTTCTGCAAGTTTGGTCACCCCCATGTAACTTATGGGGCAGTAACAGCACACATTTCAAAACGTGTTTTTCAGCCCGAAATAAACGCGTTTTTTCAGACATCAGAATCCTAATGTAACTGCAAGGCTCAGAAGAGCCCACACACTCAGCTCTTAACCCCAGTGTGCTGAAAGTGTCAAAACGTGTTTTTCAGCAGAAATAAACATGTTTCTGCAACTTTGGTCAACCCCATGTAACTTATGGGGCAGTAACAGAACACTTTTCAAAACGTGTTTTTCAGCCCGAAATAAACACGTTTTTTCAGACTGCAGAATGCCAATGTAACTGCAAGGCTCAGAAGAGCTCACACACTCAGCTCTTAACCCCAGTGTGCTGAAAGTGTCAAAACGTGTTTTTCAGCAGAAATAAACATGTTTCTGCAAGTTTGGTCACCCCCATGTAAGTTATGGGGCAGTAACAGCACACTTTTCAAAACGTGTTTTTCAGCCCGAAATAAACGCGTTTTTTCAGACATCAGAATCCTAATGTAACTGCAAGGCTCAGAAGAGCCCACACACTCTGCTCTTAACCCCAGTGTGCTGAAAGTGTCAAAACGTGTTTTTCAGCAGAAATAAACGTTTCTGCAAGTTTGGTCAACCCCATGTAAGTTATGGGGCAGTAACAGCACCCTTTTCAAAACGTGTTTTCAGCCCGAAATAAACGCGTTTTTTCAGACATCAGAATCCTAATGTAACTGCAAGGCTCAGAAGAGCCCACACACTCTGCTCTTAACCCCAGTGTGCTGAAAGTGTCAAAACGTGTTTTTCAGCAGAAATAAACATGTTTCTGCAAGTTTGGTCAACCCCATGTAAGTTATGGGGCAGTAACAGCACCCTTTTCAAAACGTGTTTTTCAGCCCGAAATAAATGCCTTTTTTCAGACATCAGAATCCTAATGTAACTGCAAGGCTCAGAAGAGCCCACACACTCAGCTCTTAACCCCAGTGTGCTGAAAGTGTCAAAACGTGTTTTTCAGCAGAAATAAACATGTTTCTGCAAGTTTGGTCAACCCCATGTAACTTATGGGGCAGTAACAGAACACTTTTCAAAACGTGTTTTTCAGCCCGAAATAAACGCGTTTTTTCAGACATCAGAATCCTAATGTAACTGCAAGGCTTAGAAGAGCCCACACACTCTGCTCTTAACCCCAGTGTGCTGAAAGTTTCAAAACGTGTTTTTCAGCAGAAATAAACATGTTTCTGCAAGTTTGGTCACCCCCATGTAACTTATGGGGCAGTAACAGCACACATTTCAAAACGTGTTTTTCAGCCCGAAATAAACGCGTTTATTCAGACATCAGAATCCTAATGTAACTGCAAGGCTCAGAAGAGCCCACACACTCTGCTCTTAACCCCAGTGTGCTGAAAGTGTCAAAACGTGTTTTTCAGCAGAAATAAACATGTTTCTGCAAGTTTGGTCAACCCCATGTAAGTTATGGGGCAGTAACAGCACCCTTTTCAAAACGTGTTTTTCAGCCCGAAATAAATGCCTTTTTTCAGACATCAGAATCCTAATGTAACTGCAAGGCTCAGAAGAGCCCACACACTCAGCTCTTAACCCCAGTGTGCTGAAAGTGTCAAAACGTGTTTTTCAGCAGAAATAAACATGTTTCTGCAAGTTTGGTCAACCCCATGTAACTTATGGGGCAGTAACAGAACACTTTTCAAAACGTGTTTTTCAGCCCGAAATAAACGCGTTTTTTCAGACATCAGAATCCTAATGTAACTGCAAGGCTCAGAAGAGCCCACACACTCTGCTCTTAACCCCAGTGTGCTGAAAGTTTCAAAACGTGTTTTTCAGCAGAAATAAACATGTTTCTGCAAGTTTGGTCACCCCCATGTAACTTATGGGGCAGTAACAGCACACATTTCAAAACGTGTTTTTCAGCCCGAAATAAACGCGTTTATTCAGACATCAGAATCCTAATGTAACTGCAAGGCTCAGAAGAGCCCACACACTCTGCTCTTAACCCCAGTGTGCTGAAAGTGTCAAAACGTGTTTTTCAGCAGAAATAAACATGTTTCTGCAAGTTTGGTCACCCCCATGTAAGTTATGGGGCAGTAACAGCACACTTTTCAAAACGTGTTTTTCAGCCCGAAATAAACGCGTTTTTTCAGACATCAGAATCCTACTGTAACTGCAAGGCTCAGAAGAGCTACACACTCTGCTCTTAACCCCAGTGTGCTGAAAGTGTCAAAACGTGTTTTTCAGCAGAAATAAACATGTTTCTGCAAGTTTGGTCAACCCCATGTAAGTTATGGGGCAGTAACAGCACCCTTTTCAAAACGTGTTTTTCAGCCCGAAATAAACGCGTTTTTTCAGACATCAGAATCCTACTGTAACTGCAAGGCTCAGAAGAGCCCACACACTCTGCTCTTAACCCCAGTGTGCTGAAAGTGTCAAAACGTGTTTTTCAGCAGAAATAAACATGTTTCTGCAAGTTTGGTCAACCCCATGTAAGTTATGGGGCAGTAACAGCACCCTTTTCAAAACGTGTTTTTCAGCCCGAAATAAACGCGTTTTTTCAGACATCAGAATCCTAATGTAACTGCAAGGCTCAGAAGAGCCCACACACTCTGCTCTTAACCCCAGTGTGCTGAAAGTGTCAAAACGTGTTTTTCAGCAGAAATAAACATGTTTCTTCAAGTTTGGTCACCCCCATGTAAGTTATGGGGCAGTAACAGCACACTTTTCAAAACGTGTTTTTCAGCCCGAAATAAACACGTTTTTTCAGACTGCAGAATGCCAATGTAACTGCAAGGCTCAGAAGAGCCCACACACTCAGCTCTTAACCCCAGTGTGCTGAAAGTGTCAAAACGTGTTTTTCAGCAGAAATAAACATGTTTCTGCAAGTTTGGTCAACCCCATGTAACTTATGGAGCAGTAACAGAACACTTTTCAAAACGTGTTTTTCAGCCCGAAATAAACGCGTTTTTTCAGACATAGAATCCTAATGTAACTGCAAGGCTCAGAAGAGCCCACACACTCTGCTCTTAACCCCAGTGTGCTGAAAGTTTCAAAACGTGTTTTTCAGCAGAAATAAACATGTTTCTGCAAGTTTGGTCACCCCCATGTAACTTATGGGGCAGTAACAGCACACATTTCAAAACGTGTTTTTCAGCCCGAAATAAACGCGTTTATTCAGACATCAGAATCCTAATGTAACTGCAAGGCTCAGAAGAGCCCACACACTCTGCTCTTAACCCCAGTGTGCTGAAAGTGTCAATACGTGTTTTTCAGCAGAAATAAACATGTTTCTGCAAGTTTGGTCACCCCCATGTAAGTTATGGGGCAGTAACAGCACACTTTTCAAAACGTGTTTTTCAGCCCGAAATAAACGCGTTTTTTCAGACATCAGAATCCTAATGTAACTGCAAGGCTCAGAAGAGCCCACACACTCTGCTCTTAACCCCAGTGTGCTGAAAGTGTCAAAACGTGTTTTTCAGCAGAAATAAACGTTTCTGCAAGTTTGGTCAACCCCATGTAAGTTATGGGGCAGTAACAGCACCCTTTTCAAAACGTGTTTTCAGCCCGAAATAAACGCTTTTTTTCAGACATCAGAATCCTAATGTAACTGCAAGGCTCAGAGGAGCCCACACACTCTGCTCTTAACCCCAGTGTGCTGAAAGTGTCAAAACGTGTTTTTCAGCAGAAATAAACATGTTTCTTCAAGTTTGGTCACCCCCATGTAAGTTATGGGGCAGTAACAGCACACTTTTCAAAACGTGTTTTTCAGCCCGAAATAAACGCGTTTTTTCAGACATCAGAATCCTACTGTAACTGCAAGGCTCAGAAGAGCCCACACACTCTGCTCTTAACCCCAGTGTGCTGAAAGTGTCAAAACGTGTTTTTCAGCAGAAATAAACATGTTTCTGCAAGTTTGGTCACCCCCATGTAAGTTATGGGGCAGTAACAGCACACTTTTCAAAACGTGTTTTTCAGCCCGAAATAAACGCGTTTTTTCAGACATCAGAATCCTAATGTAACTGCAAGGCTCAGAAGAGCCCACACACTCTGCTCTTAACCCCAGTGTGCTGAAAGTGTCAAAACGTGTTTTTCAGCAGAAATAAACATGTTTCTGCAAGTTTGGTCACCCCCATGTAAGTTATGGGGCAGTAACAGCACACTTTTCAAAACGTGTTTTTCAGCCCGAAATAAACACGTTTTTTCAGACTGCAGAATGCCAATGTAACTGCAAGGCTCAGAAGAGCCCACACACTCAGCTCTTAACCCCAGTGTGCTGAAAGTGTCAAAACGTGTTTTTCAGCAGAAATAAACGTTTCTGCAAGTTTGGTCAACCCCATGTAACTTATGGAGCAGTAACAGAACACTTTTCAAAACGTGTTTTTCAGCCCGAAATAAACGCGTTTTTTCAGACATCAGAATCCTAATGTAACTGCAAGGCTCAGAAGAGCCCACACACTCTGCTCTTAACCCCAGTGTGCTGAAAGTTTCAAAACGTGTTTTTCAGCAGAAATAAACATGTTTCTGCAAGTTTGGTCACCCCCATGTAACTTATGGGGCAGTAACAGCACACTTTTCAAAACGTGTTTTTCAGCCCGAAATAAACGCGTTTTTTCAGACATCAGAATCCTACTGTAACTGCAAGGCTCAGAAGAGCTACACACTCTGCTCTTAACCCCAGTGTGCTGAAAGTGTCAAAACGTGTTTTTCAGCAGAAATAAACATGTTTCTGCAAGTTTGGTCAACCCCATGTAAGTTATGGGGCAGTAACAGCACCCTTTTCAAAACGTGTTTTTCAGCCCGAAATAAACGCGTTTTTTCAGACATCAGAATCCTACTGTAACTGCAAGGCTCAGAAGAGCCCACACACTCTGCTCTTAACCCCAGTGTGCTGAAAGTGTCAAAACGTGTTTTTCAGCAGAAATAAACATGTTTCTGCAAGTTTGGTCAACCCCATGTAAGTTATGGGGCAGTAACAGCACCCTTTTCAAAACGTGTTTTTCAGCCCGAAATAAACGCGTTTTTTCAGACATCAGAATCCTAATGTAACTGCAAGGCTCAGAAGAGCCCACACACTCTGCTCTTAACCCCAGTGTGCTGAAAGTGTCAAAACGTGTTTTTCAGCAGAAATAAACATGTTTCTTCAAGTTTGGTCACCCCCATGTAAGTTATGGGGCAGTAACAGCACACTTTTCAAAACGTGTTTTTCAGCCCGAAATAAACACGTTTTTTCAGACTGCAGAATGCCAATGTAACTGCAAGGCTCAGAAGAGCCCACACACTCAGCTCTTAACCCCAGTGTGCTGAAAGTGTCAAAACGTGTTTTTCAGCAGAAATAAACATGTTTCTGCAAGTTTGGTCAACCCCATGTAACTTATGGGGCAGTAACAGAACACTTTTCAAAACGTGTTTTTCAGCCCGAAATAAACGCGTTTTTTCAGACATCAGAATCCTAATGTAACTGCAAGGCTCAGAAGAGCCCACACACTCTGCTCTTAACCCCAGTGTGCTGAAAGTGTCAAAACGTGTTTTTCAGCAGAAATAAACATGTTTCTGCAAGTTTGGTCACCCCCATGTAAGTTATGGGGCAGTAACAGCACACTTTTCAAAACGTGTTTTTCAGCCCGAAATAAACACGTTTTTTCAGACTGCAGAATGCCAATGTAACTGCAAGGCTCAGAAGAGCCCACACACTCAGCTCTTAACCCCAGTGTGCTGAAAGTGTCAAAACGTGTTTTTCAGCAGAAATAAACATGTTTCTGCAAGTTTGGTCAACCCCATGTAACTTATGGAGCAGTAACAGAACACTTTTCAAAACGTGTTTTTCAGCCCGAAATAAACGCGTTTTTTCAGACATAGAATCCTAATGTAACTGCAAGGCTCAGAAGAGCCCACACACTCTGCTCTTAACCCCAGTGTGCTGAAAGTTTCAAAACGTGTTTTTCAGCAGAAATAAACATGTTTCTGCAAGTTTGGTCACCCCCATGTAACTTATGGGGCAGTAACAGCACACATTTCAAAACGTGTTTTTCAGCCCGAAATAAACGCGTTTATTCAGACATCAGAATCCTAATGTAACTGCAAGGCTCAGAAGAGCCCACACACTCTGCTCTTAACCCCAGTGTGCTGAAAGTGTCAATACGTGTTTTTCAGCAGAAATAAACATGTTTCTGCAAGTTTGGTCACCCCCATGTAAGTTATGGGGCAGTAACAGCACCCTTTTCAAAACGTGTTTTCAGCCCGAAATAAACGCTTTTTTTCAGACATCAGAATCCTAATGTAACTGCAAGGCTCAGAAGAGCCCACACACTCTGCTCTTAACCCCAGTGTGCTGAAAGTGTCAAAACGTGTTTTTCAGCAGAAATAAACATGTTTCTTCAAGTTTGGTCACCCCCATGTAAGTTATGGGGCAGTAACAGCACACTTTTCAAAACGTGTTTTTCAGCCCGAAATAAACGCGTTTTTTCAGACATCAGAATCCTACTGTAACTGCAAGGCTCAGAAGAGCCCACACACTCTGCTCTTAACCCCAGTGTGCTGAAAGTGTCAAAACGTGTTTTTCAGCAGAAATAAACATGTTTCTGCAAGTTTGGTCACCCCCATGTAAGTTATGGGGCAGTAACAGCACACTTTTCAAAACGTGTTTTTCAGCCCGAAATAAACGCGTTTTTTCAGACATCAGAATCCTAATGTAACTGCAAGGCTCAGAAGAGCCCACACACTCTGCTCTTAACCCCAGTGTGCTGAAAGTGTCAAAACGTGTTTTTCAGCAGAAATAAACATGTTTCTGCAAGTTTGGTCACCCCCATGTAAGTTATGGGGCAGTAACAGCACACTTTTCAAAACGTGTTTTTCAGCCCGAAATAAACACGTTTTTTCAGACTGCAGAATGCCAATGTAACTGCAAGGCTCAGAAGAGCCCACACACTCAGCTCTTAACCCCAGTGTGCTGAAAGTGTCAAAACGTGTTTTTCAGCAGAAATAAACGTTTCTGCAAGTTTGGTCAACCCCATGTAACTTATGGAGCAGTAACAGAACACTTTTCAAAACGTGTTTTTCAGCCCGAAATAAACGCGTTTTTTCAGACATCAGAATCCTAATGTAACTGCAAGGCTCAGAAGAGCCCACACACTCTGCTCTTAACCCCAGTGTGCTGAAAGTTTCAAAACGTGTTTTTCAGCAGAAATAAACATGTTTCTGCAAGTTTGGTCACCCCCATGTAACTTATGGGGCAGTAACAGCACCCTTTTCAAAACGTGTTTTCAGCCCGAAATAAACGCGTTTTTTCAGACATCAGAATCCTAATGTAACTGCAAGGCTCAGAAGAGCCCACACACTCTGCTCTTAACCCCAGTGTGCTGAAAGCGTCAAAACGTGTTTTTCAGCAGAAATAAACATGTTTCTGCAAGTTTGGTCAACCCCATGTAAGTTATGGGGCAGTAACAGCACCCTTTTCAAAACGTGTTTTTCAGCCCGAAATAAATGCCTTTTTTCAGACATCAGAATCCTAATGTAACTGCAAGGCTCAGAAGAGCCCACACACTCAGCTCTTAACCCCAGTGTGCTGAAAGTGTCAAAACGTGTTTTTCAGCAGAAATAAACATGTTTCTGCAAGTTTGGTCACCCCTATGTAACTTATGGGGCAGTAACAGCACACATTTCAAAACGTGTTTTTCAGCCCGAAATAAACGCGTTTATTCAGACATCAGAATCCTACTGTAACTGCAAGGCTCAGAAGAGCCCACACACTCTGCTCTTAACCCCAGTGTGCTGAAAGTGTCAAAACGTGTTTTTCAGCAGAAATAAACATGTTTCTGCAAGTTTGGTCACCCCCATGTAAGTTATGGGGCAGTAACAGCACACTTTTCAAAACGTGTTTTTCAGCCCGAAATAAACGCGTTTTTTCAGACATCAGAATCCTAATGTAACTGTAAGGCTCAGAAGAGCCCACACACTCTGCTCTTAACCCCAGTGTGCTGAAAGTTTCAAAACGTGTTTTTCAGCAGAAATAAACATGTTTCTGCAAGTTTGGTCACCCCCATGTAACTTATGGGGCAGTAACAGCACACATTTCAAAACGTGTTTTTCAGCCCGAAATAAACGCGTTTTTTCAGACATCAGAATCCTAATGTAACTGCAAGGCTCAGAAGAGCCCACACACTCAGCTCTTAACCCCAGTGTGCTGAAAGTGTCAAAACGTGTTTTTCAGCAGAAATAAACATGTTTCTGCAACTTTGGTCAACCCCATGTAACTTATGGGGCAGTAACAGAACACTTTTCAAAACGTGTTTTTCAGCCCGAAATAAACACGTTTTTTCAGACTGCAGAATGCCAATGTAACTGCAAGGCTCAGAAGAGCCCACACACTCAGCTCTTAACCCCAGTGTGCTGAAAGTGTCAAAACGTGTTTTTCAGCAGAAATAAACATGTTTCTGCAACTTTGGTCAACCCCATGTAACTTATGGGGCAGTAACAGAACACTTTTCAAAACGTGTTTTTCAGCCCGAAATAAACGCGTTTTTTCAGACATCAGAATCCTAATGTAACTGCAAGGCTCAGAAGAGCCCACACACTCTGCTCTTAACCCCAGTGTGCTGAAAGTGTCAAAACGTGTTTTTCAGCAGAAATAAACATGTTTCTGCAAGTTTGGTCACCCCCATGTAAGTTATCGGGCAGTAACAGCACACTTTTCAAAACGTGTTTTTCAGCCCGAAATAAACACGTTTTTTCAGACAGCAGAATGCCAATGTAACTGCAAGGCTCAGAAGAGCCCACACACTCAGCTCTTAACCCCAGTGTGCTGAAAGTGTCAAAACGTGTTTTTCAGCAGAAATAAACATGTTTCTGCAAGTTTGGTCAACCCCATGTAACTTATGGGGCAGTAACAGAACACTTTTCAAAACGTGTTTTTCAGCCCGAAATAAACGCGTTTTTTCAGACATCAGAATCCTAATGTAACTGCAAGGCTCAGAAGAGCCCACACACTCTGCTCTTAACCCCAGTGTGCTGAAAGTTTCAAAACGTGTTTTTCAGCAGAAATAAACATGTTTCTGCAAGTTTGGTCACCCCCATGTAACTTATGGGGCAGTAACAGCACACATTTCAAAACGTGTTTTTCAGCCCGAAATAAACGCGTTTTTTCAGACATCAGAATCCTAATGTAACTGCAAGGCTCAGAAGAGCCCACACACTCTGCTCTTAACCCCAGTGTGCTGAAAGTGTCAAAACGTGTTTTTCAGCAGAAATAAACATGTTTCTGCAAGTTTGGTCACCCCCATGTAAGTTATGGGGCAGTAACAGCACACTTTTCAAAACGTGTTTTTCAGCCCGAAATAAACACGTTTTTTCAGACAGCAGAATGCCAATGTAACTGCAAGGCACAGAAGAGCCCACACACTCAGCTCTTAACCCCAGTGTGCTGAAAGTGTCAAAACGTGTTTTTCAGCAGAAATAAACATGTTTCTGCAAGTTTGGTCAACCCCATGTAACTTATGGGGCAGTAACAGAACACTTTTCAAAACGTGTTTTTCAGCCCGAAATAAACGCGTTTTTTCAGACATCAGAATCCTAATGTAACTGCAAGGCTCAGAAGAGCCCACACACTCTGCTCTTAACCCCAGTGTGCTGAAAGTTTCAAAATGTGTTTTTCAGCAGAAATAAACATGTTTCTGCAAGTTTGGTCACCCCCATGTAAGTTATGGGGCAGTAACAGCACACTTTTCAAAACGTGTTTTTCAGCCCGAAATAAACGCGTTTTTTCAGACATCAGAATCCTAATGTAACTGCAAGGCTCAGAAGAGCCCACACACTCTGCTCTTAACCCCAGTGTGCTGAAAGTGTCAAAACGTGTTTTTCAGCAGAAATAAACGTTTCTGCAAGTTTGGTCAACCCCATGTAAGTTATGGGGCAGTAACAGCACCCTTTTCAAAACGTGTTTTCAGCCCGAAATAAACGCGTTTTTTCAGACATCAGAATCCTAATGTAACTGCAAGGCTCAGAAGAGCCCACACACTCTGCTCTTAACCCCAGTGTGCTGAAAGTGTCAAAACGTGTTTTTCAGCAGAAATAAACATGTTTCTGCAAGTTTGGTCAACCCCATGTAAGTTATGGGGCAGTAACAGCACCCTTTTCAAAACGTGTTTTTCAGCCCGAAATAAATGCCTTTTTTCAGACATCAGAATCCTAATGTAACTGCAAGGCTCAGAAGAGCCCACACACTCAGCTCTTAACCCCAGTGTGCTGAAAGTGTCAAAACGTGTTTTTCAGCAGAAATAAACATGTTTCTGCAAGTTTGGTCAACCCCATGTAACTTATGGGGCAGTAACAGAACACTTTTCAAAACGTGTTTTTCAGCCCGAAATAAACGCGTTTTTTCAGACATCAGAATCCTAATGTAACTGCAAGGCTCAGAAGAGCCCACACACTCTGCTCTTAACCCCAGTGTGCTGAAAGTTTCAAAACGTGTTTTTCAGCAGAAATAAACATGTTTCTGCAAGTTTGGTCACCCCCATGTAACTTATGGGGCAGTAACAGCACACATTTCAAAACGTGTTTTTCAGCCCGAAATAAACGCGTTTATTCAGACATCAGAATCCTAATGTAACTGCAAAGCTCAGAAGAGCCCACACACTCTGCTCTTAACCCCAGTGTGCTGAAAGTGTCAAAACGTGTTTTTCAGCAGAAATAAACATGTTTCTGCAAGTTTGGTCACCCCCATGTAAGTTATGGGGCAGTAACAGCACACTTTTCAAAACGTGTTTTTCAGCCCGAAATAAACGCGTTTTTTCAGACATCAGAATCCTACTGTAACTGCAAGGCTCAGAAGAGCTACACACTCTGCTCTTAACCCCAGTGTGCTGAAAGTGTCAAAACGTGTTTTTCAGCAGAAATAAACATGTTTCTGCAAGTTTGGTCAACCCCATGTAAGTTATGGGGCAGTAACAGCACCCTTTTCAAAACGTGTTTTTCAGCCCGAAATAAACGCGTTTTTTCAGACATCAGAATCCTACTGTAACTGCAAGGCTCAGAAGAGCCCACACACTCTGCTCTTAACCCCAGTGTGCTGAAAGTGTCAAAACGTGTTTTTCAGCAGAAATAAACATGTTTCTGCAAGTTTGGTCAACCCCATGTAAGTTATGGGGCAGTAACAGCACCCTTTTCAAAACGTGTTTTTCAGCCCGAAATAAACGCGTTTTTTCAGACATCAGAATCCTAATGTAACTGCAAGGCTCAGAAGAGCCCACACACTCTGCTCTTAACCCCAGTGTGCTGAAAGTGTCAAAACGTGTTTTTCAGCAGAAATAAACATGTTTCTTCAAGTTTGGTCACCCCCATGTAACTTATGGGGCAGTAACAGCACACATTTCAAAACGTGTTTTTCAGCCCGAAATAAACGCGTTTATTCAGACATCAGAATCCTAATGTAACTGCAAGGCTCAGAAGAGCCCACACACTCTGCTCTTAACCCCAGTGTGCTGAAAGTGTCAAAACGTGTTTTTCAGCAGAAATAAACATGTTTCTGCAAGTTTGGTCACCCCCATGTAAGTTATGGGGCAGTAACAGCACACTTTTCAAAACGTGTTTTTCAGCCCGAAATAAACACGTTTTTTCAGACAGCAGAATGCCAATGTAACTGCAAGGCACAGAAGAGCCCACACACTCAGCTCTTAACCCCAGTGTGCTGAAAGTGTCAAAACGTGTTTTTCAGCAGAAATAAACATGTTTCTGCAAGTTTGGTCAACCCCATGTAACTTATGGGGCAGTAACAGAACACTTTTCAAAACGTGTTTTTCAGCCCGAAATAAACGCGTTTTTTCAGACATCAGAATCCTAATGTAACTGCAAGGCTCAGAAGAGCCCACACACTCTGCTCTTAACCCCAGTGTGCTGAAAGTTTCAAAATGTGTTTTTCAGCAGAAATAAACATGTTTCTGCAAGTTTGGTCACCCCCATGTAAGTTATGGGGCAGTAACAGCACACTTTTCAAAACGTGTTTTTCAGCCCGAAATAAACGCGTTTTTTCAGACATCAGAATCCTAATGTAACTGCAAGGCTCAGAAGAGCCCACACACTCTGCTCTTAACCCCAGTGTGCTGAAAGTGTCAAAACGTGTTTTTCAGCAGAAATAAACGTTTCTGCAAGTTTGGTCAACCCCATGTAAGTTATGGGGCAGTAACAGCACCCTTTTCAAAACGTGTTTTCAGCCCGAAATAAACGCGTTTTTTCAGACATCAGAATCCTAATGTAACTGCAAGGCTCAGAAGAGCCCACACACTCTGCTCTTAACCCCAGTGTGCTGAAAGTGTCAAAACGTGTTTTTCAGCAGAAATAAACATGTTTCTGCAAGTTTGGTCAACCCCATGTAAGTTATGGGGCAGTAACAGCACCCTTTTCAAAACGTGTTTTTCAGCCCGAAATAAATGCCTTTTTTCAGACATCAGAATCCTAATGTAACTGCAAGGCTCAGAAGAGCCCACACACTCAGCTCTTAACCCCAGTGTGCTGAAAGTGTCAAAACGTGTTTTTCAGCAGAAATAAACATGTTTCTGCAAGTTTGGTCAACCCCATGTAACTTATGGGGCAGTAACAGAACACTTTTCAAAACGTGTTTTTCAGCCCGAAATAAACGCGTTTTTTCAGACATCAGAATCCTAATGTAACTGCAAGGCTCAGAAGAGCCCACACACTCTGCTCTTAACCCCAGTGTGCTGAAAGTTTCAAAACGTGTTTTTCAGCAGAAATAAACATGTTTCTGCAAGTTTGGTCACCCCCATGTAACTTATGGGGCAGTAACAGCACACATTTCAAAACGTGTTTTTCAGCCCGAAATAAACGCGTTTATTCAGACATCAGAATCCTAATGTAACTGCAAAGCTCAGAAGAGCCCACACACTCTGCTCTTAACCCCAGTGTGCTGAAAGTGTCAAAACGTGTTTTTCAGCAGAAATAAACATGTTTCTGCAAGTTTGGTCACCCCCATGTAAGTTATGGGGCAGTAACAGCACACTTTTCAAAACGTGTTTTTCAGCCCGAAATAAACGCGTTTTTTCAGACATCAGAATCCTACTGTAACTGCAAGGCTCAGAAGAGCTACACACTCTGCTCTTAACCCCAGTGTGCTGAAAGTGTCAAAACGTGTTTTTCAGCAGAAATAAACATGTTTCTGCAAGTTTGGTCAACCCCATGTAAGTTATGGGGCAGTAACAGCACCCTTTTCAAAACGTGTTTTTCAGCCCGAAATAAACGCGTTTTTTCAGACATCAGAATCCTACTGTAACTGCAAGGCTCAGAAGAGCCCACACACTCTGCTCTTAACCCCAGTGTGCTGAAAGTGTCAAAACGTGTTTTTCAGCAGAAATAAACATGTTTCTGCAAGTTTGGTCAACCCCATGTAAGTTATGGGGCAGTAACAGCACCCTTTTCAAAACGTGTTTTTCAGCCCGAAATAAACGCGTTTTTTCAGACATCAGAATCCTAATGTAACTGCAAGGCTCAGAAGAGCCCACACACTCTGCTCTTAACCCCAGTGTGCTGAAAGTGTCAAAACGTGTTTTTCAGCAGAAATAAACATGTTTCTTCAAGTTTGGTCACCCCCATGTAACTTATGGGGCAGTAACAGCACACATTTCAAAACGTGTTTTTCAGCCCGAAATAAACGCGTTTATTCAGACATCAGAATCCTAATGTAACTGCAAAGCTCAGAAGAGCCCACACACTCTGCTCTTAACCCCAGTGTGCTGAAAGTGTCAAAACGTGTTTTTCAGCAGAAATAAACATGTTTCTGCAAGTTTGGTCACCCCCATGTAAGTTATGGGGCAGTAACAGCACACTTTTCAAAACGTGTTTTTCAGCCCGAAATAAACGCGTTTTTTCAGACATCAGAATCCTACTGTAACTGCAAGGCTCAGAAGAGCTACACACTCTGCTCTTAACCCCAGTGTGCTGAAAGTGTCAAAACGTGTTTTTCAGCAGAAATAAACATGTTTCTGCAAGTTTGGTCAACCCCATGTAAGTTATGGGGCAGTAACAGCACCCTTTTCAAAACGTGTTTTTCAGCCCGAAATAAACGCGTTTTTTCAGACATCAGAATCCTACTGTAACTGCAAGGCTCAGAAGAGCCCACACACTCTGCTCTTAACCCCAGTGTGCTGAAAGTGTCAAAACGTGTTTTTCAGCAGAAATAAACATGTTTCTGCAAGTTTGGTCAACCCCATGTAAGTTATGGGGCAGTAACAGCACCCTTTTCAAAACGTGTTTTTCAGCCCGAAATAAACGCGTTTTTTCAGACATCAGAATCCTAATGTAACTGCAAGGCTCAGAAGAGCCCACACACTCTGCTCTTAACCCCAGTGTGCTGAAAGTGTCAAAACGTGTTTTTCAGCAGAAATAAACATGTTTCTTCAAGTTTGGTCACCCCCATGTAAGTTATGGGGCAGTAACAGCACACTTTTCAAAACGTGTTTTTCAGCCCGAAATAAACACGTTTTTTCAGACTGCAGAATGCCAATGTAACTGCAAGGCTCAGAAGAGCCCACACACTCAGCTCTTAACCCCAGTGTGCTGAAAGTGTCAAAACGTGTTTTTCAGCAGAAATAAACATGTTTCTGCAAGTTTGGTCAACCCCATGTAACTTATGGGGCAGTAACAGAACACTTTTCAAAACGTGTTTTTCAGCCCGAAATAAACGCGTTTTTTCAGACATCAGAATCCTAATGTAACTGCAAGGCTCAGAAGAGCCCACACACTCTGCTCTTAACCCCAGTGTGCTGAAAGTGTCAAAACGTGTTTTTCAGCAGAAATAAACATGTTTCTGCAAGTTTGGTCACCCCCATGTAAGTTATGGGGCAGTAACAGCACACTTTTCAAAACGTGTTTTTCAGCCCGAAATAAACAAGTTTTTTCAGACTGCAGAATGCCAATGTAACTGCAAGGCTCAGAAGAGCCCACACACTCAGCTCTTAACCCCAGTGTGCTGAAAGTGTCAAAACGTGTTTTTCAGCAGAAATAAACATGTTTCTGCAAGTTTGGTCAACCCCATGTAACTTATGGAGCAGTAACAGAACACTTTTCAAAACGTGTTTTTCAGCCCGAAATAAACGCGTTTTTTCAGACATAGAATCCTAATGTAACTGCAAGGCTCAGAAGAGCCCACACACTCTGCTCTTAACCCCAGTGTGCTGAAAGTGTCAAAACGTGTTTTTCAGCAGAAATAAACGTTTCTGCAAGTTTGGTCAACCCCATGTAAGTTATGGGGCAGTAACAGCACCCTTTTCAAAACGTGTTTTCAGCCCGAAATAAACGCTTTTTTTCAGACATCAGAATCCTAATGTAACTGCAAGGCTCAGAAGAGCCCACACACTCTGCTCTTAACCCCAGTGTGCTGAAAGTGTCAAAACGTGTTTTTCAGCAGAAATAAACATGTTTCTGCAAGTTTGGTCAACCCCATGTAAGTTATGGGGCAGTAACAGCACCCTTTTCAAAACGTGTTTTTCAGCCCGAAATAAATGCCTTTTTTCAGACATCAGAATCCTAATGTAACTGTAAGGCTCAGAAGAGCCCACACACTCAGCTCTTAACCCCAGTGTGCTGAAAGTGTCAAAACGTGTTTTTCAGCAGAAATAAACATGTTTCTGCAAGTTTGGTCAACCCCATGTAACTTATGGGGCAGTAACAGAACACTTTTCAAAACGTGTTTTTCAGCCCGAAATAAACGCGTTTTTTCAGACATCAGAATCCTAATGTAACTGCAAGGCTCAGAAGAGCCCACACACTCTGCTCTTAACCGCAGTGTGCTGAAAGTTTCAAAACGTGTTTTTCAGCAGAAATAAACATGTTTCTGCAAGTTTGGTCACCCCCATGTAACTTATGGGGCAGTAACAGCACACATTTCAAAACGTGTTTTTCAGCCCGAAATAAACGCGTTTATTCAGACATCAGAATCCTAATGTAACTGCAAGACTCAGAAGAGCCCACACACTCTGCTCTTAACCCCAGTGTGCTGAAAGTGTCAAAACGTGTTTTTCAGCAGAAATAAACATGTTTCTGCAAGTTTGGTCACCCCCATGTAAGTTATGGGGCAGTAACAGCACACTTTTCAAAACGTGTTTTTCAGCCCGAAATAAACGCGTTTTTTCAGACATCAGAATCCTACTGTAACTGCAAGGCTCAGAAGAGCTACACACTCTGCTCTTAACCCCAGTGTGCTGAAAGTGTCAAAACGTGTTTTTCAGCAGAAATAAACATGTTTCTGCAAGTTTGGTCAACCCCATGTAAGTTATGGGGCAGTAACAGCACCCTTTTCAAAACGTGTTTTTCAGCCCGAAATAAACGCGTTTTTTCAGACATCAGAATCCTACTGTAACTGCAAGGCTCAGAAGAGCCCACACACTCTGCTCTTAACCCCAGTGTGCTGAAAGTGTCAAAACGTGTTTTTCAGCAGAAATAAACATGTTTCTGCAAGTTTGGTCAACCCCATGTAAGTTATGGGGCAGTAACAGCACCCTTTTCAAAACGTGTTTTTCAGCCCGAAATAAACGCGTTTTTTCAGACATCAGAATCCTAATGTAACTGCAAGGCTCAGAAGAGCCCACACACTCTGCTCTTAACCCCAGTGTGCTGAAAGTGTCAAAACGTGTTTTTCAGCAGAAATAAACATGTTTCTTCAAGTTTGGTCACCCCCATGTAAGTTATGGGGCAGTAACAGCACACTTTTCAAAACGTGTTTTTCAGCCCGAAATAAACACGTTTTTTCAGACTGCAGAATGCCAATGTAACTGCAAGGCTCAGAAGAGCCCACACACTCAGCTCTTAACCCCAGTGTGCTGAAAGTGTCAAAACGTGTTTTTCAGCAGAAATAAACATGTTTCTGCAAGTTTGGTCAACCCCATGTAACTTATGGGGCAGTAACAGAACACTTTTCAAAACGTGTTTTTCAGCCCGAAATAAACGCGTTTTTTCAGACATCAGAATCCTAATGTAACTGCAAGGCTCAGAAGAGCCCACACACTCTGCTCTTAACCCCAGTGTGCTGAAAGTGTCAAAACGTGTTTTTCAGCAGAAATAAACATGTTTCTGCAAGTTTGGTCACCCCCATGTAAGTTATGGGGCAGTAACAGCACACTTTTCAAAACGTGTTTTTCAGCCCGAAATAAACACGTTTTTTCAGACTGCAGAATGCCAATGTAACTGCAAGGCTCAGAAGAGCCCACACACTCAGCTCTTAACCCCAGTGTGCTGAAAGTGTCAAAACGTGTTTTTCAGCAGAAATAAACATGTTTCTGCAAGTTTGGTCAACCCCATGTAACTTATGGAGCAGTAACAGAACACTTTTCAAAACGTGTTTTTCAGCCCGAAATAAACGCGTTTTTTCAGACATAGAATCCTAATGTAACTGCAAGGCTCAGAAGAGCCCACACACTCTGCTCTTAACCCCAGTGTGCTGAAAGTTTCAAAACGTGTTTTTCAGCAGAAATAAACATGTTTCTGCAAGTTTGGTCACCCCCATGTAACTTATGGGGCAGTAACAGCACACATTTCAAAACGTGTTTTTCAGCCCGAAATAAACGCGTTTATTCAGACATCAGAATCCTAATGTAACTGCAAGGCTCAGAAGAGCCCACACACTCTGCTCTTAACCCCAGTGTGCTGAAAGTGTCAATACGTGTTTTTCAGCAGAAATAAACATGTTTCTGCAAGTTTGGTCACCCCCATGTAAGTTATGGGGCAGTAACAGCACACTTTTCAAAACGTGTTTTTCAGCCCGAAATAAACGCGTTTTTTCAGACATCAGAATCCTAATGTAACTGCAAGGCTCAGAAGAGCCCACACACTCTGCTCTTAACCCCAGTGTGCTGAAAGTGTCAAAACGTGTTTTTCAGCAGAAATAAACGTTTCTGCACGTTTGGTCAACCCCATGTAAGTTATGGGGCAGTAACAGCACCCTTTTCAAAACGTGTTTTCAGCCCGAAATAAACGCTTTTTTTCAGACATCAGAATCCTAATGTAACTGCAAGGCTCAGAAGAGCCCACACACTCTGCTCTTAACCCCAGTGTGCTGAAAGTGTCAAAACGTGTTTTTCAGCAGAAATAAACATGTTTCTTCAAGTTTGGTCACCCCCATGTAAGTTATGGGGCAGTAACAGCACACTTTTCAAAACGTGTTTTTCAGCCCGAAATAAACGCGTTTTTTCAGACATCAGAATCCTACTGTAACTGCAAGGCTCAGAAGAGCCCACACACTCTGCTCTTAACCCCAGTGTGCTGAAAGTGTCAAAACGTGTTTTTCAGCAGAAATAAACATGTTTCTGCAAGTTTGGTCACCCCCATGTAAGTTATGGGGCAGTAACAGCACACTTTTCAAAACGTGTTTTTCAGCCCGAAATAAACGCGTTTTTTCAGACATCAGAATCCTAATGTAACTGCAAGGCTCAGAAGAGCCCACACACTCTGCTCTTAACCCCAGTGTGCTGAAAGTGTCAAAACGTGTTTTTCAGCAGAAATAAACATGTTTCTGCAAGTTTGGTCACCCCCATGTAAGTTATGGGGCAGTAACAGCACACTTTTCAAAACGTGTTTTTCAGCCCGAAATAAACACGTTTTTTCAGACTGCAGAATGCCAATGTAACTGCAAGGCTCAGAAGAGCCCACACACTCAGCTCTTAACCCCAGTGTGCTGAAAGTGTCAAAACGTGTTTTTCAGCAGAAATAAACGTTTCTGAAAGTTTGGTCAACCCCATGTAACTTATGGAGCAGTAACAGAACACTTTTCAAAACGTGTTTTTCAGCCCGAAATAAACGCGTTTTTACAGACTTCAGAATCCTAATGTAACTGCAAGGCTCAGAAGAGCCCACACACTCTGCTCTTAACCCCAGTGTGCTGAAAGTTTCAAAACGTGTTTTTCAGCAGAAATAAACATGTTTCTGCAAGTTTGGTCACCCCCATGTAACTTATGGGGCAGTAACAGCACACATTTCAAAACGTGTTTTTCAGCCCGAAATAAACGCGTTTATTCAGACATCAGAATCCTACTGTAACTGCAAGGCTCAGAAGAGCCCACACACTCTGCTCTTAACCCCAGTGTGCTGAAAGTGTCAAAACGTGTTTTTCAGCAGAAATAAACATGTTTCTGCAAGTTTGGTCACCCCCATGTAAGTTATGGGGCAGTAACAGCACACTTTTCAAAATGTGTTTTTCAGCCCGAAATAAACGCGTTTTTTCAGACATCAGAATCCTAATGTAACTGCAAGGCTCAGAAGAGCCCACACACTCTGCTCTTAACCCCAGTGTGCTGAAAGTTTCAAAACGTGTTTTTCAGCAGAAATAAACATGTTTCTGCAAGTTTGGTCACCCCCATGTAACTTATGGGGCAGTAACAGCACACTTTTCAAAACGTGTTTTTCAGCCCGAAATAAACACGTTTTTTCAGACTGCAGAATGCCAATGTAACTGCAAGGCTCAGAAGAGCCCACACACTCAGCTCTTAACCCCAGTGTGCTGAAAGTGTCAAAACGTGTTTTTCAGCAGAAATAAACATGTTTCTGCAACTTTGGTCAACCCCATGTAACTTATGGGGCAGTAACAGAACACTTTTCAAAACGTGTTTTTCAGCCCGAAATAAACGCGTTTTTTCAGACATCAGAATCCTAATGTAACTGCAAGGCTCAGAAGAGCCCACACACTCTGCTCTTAACCCCAGTGTGCTGAAAGTGTCAAAACGTGTTTTTCAGCAGAAATAAACATGTTTCTGCAAGTTTGGTCACCCCCATGTAAGTTATGGGGCAGTAACAGCACACTTTTCAAAACGTGTTTTTCAGCCCGAAATAAACACGTTTTTTCAGACTGCAGAATGCCAATGTAACTGCAAGGCTCAGAAGAGCCCACACACTCAGCTCTTAACCCCAGTGTGCTGAAAGTGTCAAAACGTGTTTTTCAGCAGAAATAAACATGTTTCTGCAACTTTGGTCAACCCCATGTAACTCATGGGGCAGTAACAGAACACTTTTCAAAACGTGTTTTTCAGCCCGAAATAAACGCGTTTTTTCAGACATCAGAATCCTAATGTAACTGCAAGGCTCAGAAGAGCCCACACACTCTGCTCTTAACCCCAGTGTGCTGAAAGTGTCAAAACGTGTTTTTCAGCAGAAATAAACATGTTTCTGCAAGTTTGGTCACCCCCATGTAAGTTATGGGGCAGTAACAGCACACTTTTCAAAACGTGTTTTTCAGCCCGAAATAAACACGTTTTTTCAGACAGCAGAATGCCAATGTAACTGCAAGGCTCAGAAGAGCCCACACACTCAGCTCTTAACCCCAGTGTGCTGAAAGTGTCAAAACGTGTTTTTCAGCAGAAATAAACGTTTCTGCAAGTTTGGTCAACCCCATGAAACTTATGGAGCAGTAACAGAACACTTTTCAAAACGTGTTTTTCAGCCCGAAATAAACGCGTTTTTTCAGACTTCAGAATCCTAATGTAACTGCAAGGCTCAGAAGAGCCCACACACTCTGCTCTTAACCCCAGTGTGCTGAAAGTTTCAAAACGTGTTTTTCAGCAGAAATAAACATGTTTCTGCAAGTTTGGTCACCCCCATGTAACTTATGGGGCAGTAACAGCACACATTTCAAAACGTGTTTTTCAGCCCGAAATAAACGCGTTTATTCAGACATCAGAATCCTAATGTAACTGCAAGGCTCAGAAGAGCCCACACACTCTGCTCTTAACCCCAGTGTGCTGAAAGTGTCAAAACGTGTTTTTCAGCAGAAATAAACATGTTTCTGCAAGTTTGGTCACCCCCATGTAAGTTATGGGGCAGTAACAGCACACTTTTCAAAACGTGTTTTTCAGCCCGAAATAAACGCGTTTTTTCAGACATCAGAATCCTACTGTAACTGCAAGGCTCAGAAGAGCCCACACACTCTGCTCTTAACCCCAGTGTGCTGAAAGTGTCAAAACGTGTTTTTCAGCAGAAATAAACATGTTTCTGCAAGTTTTTTCAACCCCATGTAAGTTATGGGGCAGTAACAGCACCCTTTTCAAAACGTGTTTTTCAGCCCGAAATAAACGCGTTTTTTCAGACATCAGAATCCTAATGTAACTGCAAGGCTCAGAAGAGCCCACACACTCTGCTCTTAACCCCAGTGTGCTGAAAGTGTCAAAACGTGTTTTTCAGCAGAAATAAACATGTTTCTGCAAGTTTGGTCAACCCCATGTAAGGTATGGGGCAGTAACAGTACACTTTTCAAAACGTGTTTTTCAGCCCGAAATAAACGCGTTTTTTCAGACATCAGAATCCTAATGTAACTGCAAGGCTCAGAAGAGCCCACACACTCTGCTCTTAACCGCAGTGTGCTGAAAGTTTCAAAACGTGTTTTTCAGCAGAAATAAACATGTTTCTGCAAGTTTGGTCACCCCCATGTAACTTATGGGGCAGTAACAGCACACATTTCAAAACGTGTTTTTCAGCCCGAAATAAACGCGTTTATTCAGACATCAGAATCCTAATGTAACTGCAAGGCTCAGAAGAGCCCACACACTCTGCTCTTAACCCCAGTGTGCTGAAAGTGTCAAAACGTGTTTTTCAGCAGAAATAAACATGTTTCTGCAAGTTTGGTCACCCCCATGTAAGTTATGGGGCAGTAACAGCACACTTTTCAAAACGTGTTTTTCAGCCCGAAATAAACGCGTTTTTTCAGACATCAGAATCCTACTGTAACTGCAAGGCTCAGAAGAGCTACACACTCTGCTCTTAACCCCAGTGTGCTGAAAGTGTCAAAACGTGTTTTTCAGCAGAAATAAACATGTTTCTGCAAGTTTGGTCAACCCCATGTAAGTTATGGGGCAGTAACAGCACCCTTTTCAAAACGTGTTTTTCAGCCCGAAATAAACGCGTTTTTTCAGACATCAGAATCCTACTGTAACTGCAAGGCTCAGAAGAGCCCACACACTCTGCTCTTAACCCCAGTGTGCTGAAAGTGTCAAAACGTGTTTTTCAGCAGAAATAAACATGTTTCTGCAAGTTTGGTCAACCCCATGTAAGTTATGGGGCAGTAACAGCACCCTTTTCAAAACGTGTTTTTCAGCCCGAAATAAACGCGTTTTTTCAGACATCAGAATCCTAATGTAACTGCAAGGCTCAGAAGAGCCCACACACTCTGCTCTTAACCCCAGTGTGCTGAAAGTGTCAAAACGTGTTTTTCAGCAGAAATAAACATGTTTCTTCAAGTTTGGTCACCCCCATGTAAGTTATGGGGCAGTAACAGCACACTTTTCAAAACGTGTTTTTCAGCCCGAAATAAACACGTTTTTTCAGACTGCAGAATGCCAATGTAACTGCAAGGCTCAGAAGAGCCCACACACTCAGCTCTTAACCCCAGTGTGCTGAAAGTGTCAAAACGTGTTTTTCAGCAGAAATAAACATGTTTCTGCAAGTTTGGTCAACCCCATGTAACTTATGGGGCAGTAACAGAACACTTTTCAAAACGTGTTTTTCAGCCCGAAATAAACGCGTTTTTTCAGACATCAGAATCCTAATGTAACTGCAAGGCTCAGAAGAGCCCACACACTCTGCTCTTAACCCCAGTGTGCTGAAAGTGTCAAAACGTGTTTTTCAGCAGAAATAAACATGTTTCTGCAAGTTTGGTCACCCCCATGTAAGTTATGGGGCAGTAACAGCACACTTTTCAAAACGTGTTTTTCAGCCCGAAATAAACACGTTTTTTCAGACTGCAGAATGCCAATGTAACTGCAAGGCTCAGAAGAGCCCACACACTCAGCTCTTAACCCCAGTGTGCTGAAAGTGTCAAAACGTGTTTTTCAGCAGAAATAAACATGTTTCTGCAAGTTTGGTCAACCCCATGTAACTTATGGAGCAGTAACAGAACACTTTTCAAAACGTGTTTTTCAGCCCGAAATAAACGCGTTTTTTCAGACATAGAATCCTAATGTAACTGCAAGGCTCAGAAGAGCCCACACACTCTGCTCTTAACCCCAGTGTGCTGAAAGTTTCAAAACGTGTTTTTCAGCAGAAATAAACATGTTTCTGCAAGTTTGGTCACCCCCATGTAACTTATGGGGCAGTAACAGCACACATTTCAAAACGTGTTTTTCAGCCCGAAATAAACGCGTTTATTCAGACATCAGAATCCTAATGTAACTGCAAGGCTCAGAAGAGCCCACACACTCTGCTCTTAACCCCAGTGTGCTGAAAGTGTCAATACGTGTTTTTCAGCAGAAATAAACATGTTTCTGCAAGTTTGGTCACCCCCATGTAAGTTATGGGGCAGTAACAGCACACTTTTCAAAACGTGTTTTTCAGCCCGAAATAAACGCGTTTTTTCAGACATCAGAATCCTAATGTAACTGCAAGGCTCAGAAGAGCCCACACACTCTGCTCTTAACCCCAGTGTGCTGAAAGTGTCAAAACGTGTTTTTCAGCAGAAATAAACGTTTCTGCACGTTTGGTCAACCCCATGTAAGTTATGGGGCAGTAACAGCACCCTTTTCAAAACGTGTTTTCAGCCCGAAATAAACGCTTTTTTTCAGACATCAGAATCCTAATGTAACTGCAAGGCTCAGAAGAGCCCACACACTCTGCTCTTAACCCCAGTGTGCTGAAAGTGTCAAAACGTGTTTTTCAGCAGAAATAAACATGTTTCTTCAAGTTTGGTCACCCCCATGTAAGTTATGGGGCAGTAACAGCACACTTTTCAAAACGTGTTTTTCAGCCCGAAATAAACGCGTTTTTTCAGACATCAGAATCCTACTGTAACTGCAAGGCTCAGAAGAGCCCACACACTCTGCTCTTAACCCCAGTGTGCTGAAAGTGTCAAAACGTGTTTTTCAGCAGAAATAAACATGTTTCTGCAAGTTTGGTCACCCCCATGTAAGTTATGGGGCAGTAACAGCACACTTTTCAAAACGTGTTTTTCAGCCCGAAATAAACGCGTTTTTTCAGACATCAGAATCCTAATGTAACTGCAAGGCTCAGAAGAGCCCACACACTCTGCTCTTAACCCCAGTGTGCTGAAAGTGTCAAAACGTGTTTTTCAGCAGAAATAAACATGTTTCTGCAAGTTTGGTCACCCCCATGTAAGTTATGGGGCAGTAACAGCACACTTTTCAAAACGTGTTTTTCAGCCCGAAATAAACACGTTTTTTCAGACTGCAGAATGCCAATGTAACTGCAAGGCTCAGAAGAGCCCACACACTCAGCTCTTAACCCCAGTGTGCTGAAAGTGTCAAAACGTGTTTTTCAGCAGAAATAAACGTTTCTGAAAGTTTGGTCAACCCCATGTAACTTATGGAGCAGTAACAGAACACTTTTCAAAACGTGTTTTTCAGCCCGAAATAAACGCGTTTTTACAGACTTCAGAATCCTAATGTAACTGCAAGGCTCAGAAGAGCCCACACACTCTGCTCTTAACCCCAGTGTGCTGAAAGTTTCAAAACGTGTTTTTCAGCAGAAATAAACATGTTTCTGCAAGTTTGGTCACCCCCATGTAACTTATGGGGCAGTAACAGCACACATTTCAAAACGTGTTTTTCAGCCCGAAATAAACGCGTTTATTCAGACATCAGAATCCTACTGTAACTGCAAGGCTCAGAAGAGCCCACACACTCTGCTCTTAACCCCAGTGTGCTGAAAGTGTCAAAACGTGTTTTTCAGCAGAAATAAACATGTTTCTGCAAGTTTGGTCACCCCCATGTAAGTTATGGGGCAGTAACAGCACACTTTTCAAAATGTGTTTTTCAGCCCGAAATAAACGCGTTTTTTCAGACATCAGAATCCTAATGTAACTGCAAGGCTCAGAAGAGCCCACACACTCTGCTCTTAACCCCAGTGTGCTGAAAGTTTCAAAACGTGTTTTTCAGCAGAAATAAACATGTTTCTGCAAGTTTGGTCACCCCCATGTAACTTATGGGGCAGTAACAGCACACTTTTCAAAACGTGTTTTTCAGCCCGAAATAAACACGTTTTTTCAGACTGCAGAATGCCAATGTAACTGCAAGGCTCAGAAGAGCCCACACACTCAGCTCTTAACCCCAGTGTGCTGAAAGTGTCAAAACGTGTTTTTCAGCAGAAATAAACATGTTTCTGCAACTTTGGTCAACCCCATGTAACTTATGGGGCAGTAACAGAACACTTTTCAAAACGTGTTTTTCAGCCCGAAATAAACGCGTTTTTTCAGACATCAGAATCCTAATGTAACTGCAAGGCTCAGAAGAGCCCACACACTCTGCTCTTAACCCCAGTGTGCTGAAAGTGTCAAAACGTGTTTTTCAGCAGAAATAAACATGTTTCTGCAAGTTTGGTCACCCCCATGTAAGTTATGGGGCAGTAACAGCACACTTTTCAAAACGTGTTTTTCAGCCCGAAATAAACACGTTTTTTCAGACTGCAGAATGCCAATGTAACTGCAAGGCTCAGAAGAGCCCACACACTCAGCTCTTAACCCCAGTGTGCTGAAAGTGTCAAAACGTGTTTTTCAGCAGAAATAAACATGTTTCTGCAACTTTGGTCAACCCCATGTAACTCATGGGGCAGTAACAGAACACTTTTCAAAACGTGTTTTTCAGCCCGAAATAAACGCGTTTTTTCAGACATCAGAATCCTAATGTAACTGCAAGGCTCAGAAGAGCCCACACACTCTGCTCTTAACCCCAGTGTGCTGAAAGTGTCAAAACGTGTTTTTCAGCAGAAATAAACATGTTTCTGCAAGTTTGGTCACCCCCATGTAAGTTATGGGGCAGTAACAGCACACTTTTCAAAACGTGTTTTTCAGCCCGAAATAAACACGTTTTTTCAGACAGCAGAATGCCAATGTAACTGCAAGGCTCAGAAGAGCCCACACACTCAGCTCTTAACCCCAGTGTGCTGAAAGTGTCAAAACGTGTTTTTCAGCAGAAATAAACGTTTCTGCAAGTTTGGTCAACCCCATGAAACTTATGGAGCAGTAACAGAACACTTTTCAAAACGTGTTTTTCAGCCCGAAATAAACGCGTTTTTTCAGACTTCAGAATCCTAATGTAACTGCAAGGCTCAGAAGAGCCCACACACTCTGCTCTTAACCCCAGTGTGCTGAAAGTTTCAAAACGTGTTTTTCAGCAGAAATAAACATGTTTCTGCAAGTTTGGTCACCCCCATGTAACTTATGGGGCAGTAACAGCACACATTTCAAAACGTGTTTTTCAGCCCGAAATAAACGCGTTTATTCAGACATCAGAATCCTAATGTAACTGCAAGGCTCAGAAGAGCCCACACACTCTGCTCTTAACCCCAGTGTGCTGAAAGTGTCAAAACGTGTTTTTCAGCAGAAATAAACATGTTTCTGCAAGTTTGGTCACCCCCATGTAAGTTATGGGGCAGTAACAGCACACTTTTCAAAACGTGTTTTTCAGCCCGAAATAAACGCGTTTTTTCAGACATCAGAATCCTACTGTAACTGCAAGGCTCAGAAGAGCCCACACACTCTGCTCTTAACCCCAGTGTGCTGAAAGTGTCAAAACGTGTTTTTCAGCAGAAATAAACATGTTTCTGCAAGTTTTTTCAACCCCATGTAAGTTATGGGGCAGTAACAGCACCCTTTTCAAAACGTGTTTTTCAGCCCGAAATAAACGCGTTTTTTCAGACATCAGAATCCTAATGTAACTGCAAGGCTCAGAAGAGCCCACACACTCTGCTCTTAACCCCAGTGTGCTGAAAGTGTCAAAACGTGTTTTTCAGCAGAAATAAACATGTTTCTTCAAGTTTGGTCACCCCCATGTAAGTTATGGGGCAGTAACAGCACACTTTTCAAAACGTGTTTTTCAGCCCGAAATAAACACGTTTTTTCAGACTGCAGAATGCCAATGTAACTGCAAGGCTCAGAAGAGCCCACACACTCAGCTCTTAACCCCAGTGTGCTGAAAGTGTCAAAACGTGTTTTTCAGCAGAAATAAACGTTTCTGCAAGTTTGGTCAACCCCATGTAACTTATGGAGCAGTAACAGAACACTTTTCAAAACGTGTTTTTCAGCCCGAAATAAACGCGTTTTTTCAGACTTCAGAATCCTAATGTAACTGCAAGGCTCAGAAGAGCCCACACACTCTGCTCTTAACCCCAGTGTGCTGAAAGTTTCAAAACGTGTTTTTCAGCAGAAATAAACATGTTTCTGCAAGTTTGGTCACCCCCATGTAACTTATGGGGCAGTAACAGCACACATTTCAAAACGTGTTTTTCAGCCCGAAATAAACGCGTTTATTCAGACATCAGAATCCTACTGTAACTGCAAGGCTCAGAAGAGCCCACACACTCTGCTCTTAACCCCAGTGTGCTGAAAGTGTCAAAACGTGTTTTTCAGCAGAAATAAACATGTTTCTGCAAGTTTGGTCACCCCCATGTAAGTTATGGGGCAGTAACAGCACACTTTTCAAAACGTGTTTTTCAGCCCGAAATAAACGCGTTTTTTCAGACATCAGAATCCTAATGTAACTGCAAGGCTCAGAAGAGCCCACACACTCTGCTCTTAACCCCAGTGTGCTGAAAGTTTCAAAACGTGTTTTTCAGCAGAAATAAACATGTTTCTGCAAGTTTGGTCACCCCCATGTAACTTATGGGGCAGTAACAGCACACATTTCAAAACGTGTTTTTCAGCCCGAAATAAACGCGTTTTTTCAGACATCAGAATCCTAATGTAACTGCAAGGCTCAGAAGAGCCCACACACTCAGCTCTTAACCCCAGTGTGCTGAAAGTGTCAAAACGTGTTTTTCAGCAGAAATAAACATGTTTCTGCAACTTTGGTCAACCCCATGTAACTTATGGGGCAGTAACAGAACACTTTTCAAAACGTGTTTTTCAGCCCGAAATAAACACGTTTTTTCAGACTGCAGAATGCCAATGTAACTGCAAGGCTCAGAAGAGCCCACACACTCAGCTCTTAACCCCAGTGTGCTGAAAGTGTCAAAACGTGTTTTTCAGCAGAAATAAACATGTTTCTGCAACTTTGGTCAACCCCATGTAACTTATGGGGCAGTAACAGAACACTTTTCAAAACGTGTTTTTCAGCCCGAAATAAACGCGTTTTTTCAGACATCAGAATCCTAATGTAACTGCAAGGCTCAGAAGAGCCCACACACTCTGCTCTTAACCCCAGTGTGCTGAAAGTGTCAAAACGTGTTTTTCAGCAGAAATAAACATGTTTCTGCAAGTTTGGTCACCCCCATGTAAGTTATCGGGCAGTAACAGCACACTTTTCAAAACGTGTTTTTCAGCCCGAAATAAACACGTTTTTTCAGACAGCAGAATGCCAATGTAACTGCAAGGCTCAGAAGAGCCCACACACTCAGCTCTTAACCCCAGTGTGCTGAAAGTGTCAAAACGTGTTTTTCAGCAGAAATAAACATGTTTCTGCAAGTTTGGTCAACCCCATGTAACTTATGGGGCAGTAACAGAACACTTTTCAAAACGTGTTTTTCAGCCCGAAATAAACGCGTTTTTTCAGACATCAGAATCCTAATGTAACTGCAAGGCTCAGAAGAGCCCACACACTCTGCTCTTAACCCCAGTGTGCTGAAAGTGTCAAAACGTGTTTTTCAGCAGAAATAAACATGTTTCTGCAAGTTTGGTCACCCCCATGTAAGTTATGGGGCAGTAACAGCACACTTTTCAAAACGTGTTTTTCAGCCCGAAATAAACACGTTTTTTCAGACTGCAGAATGCCAATGTAACTGCAAGGCTCAGAAGAGCCCACACACTCAGCTCTTAACCCCAGTGTGCTGAAAGTGTCAAAACGTGTTTTTCAGCAGAAATAAACATGTTTCTGCAAGTTTGGTCAACCCCATGTAACTTATGGGGCAGTAACAGTACACTTTTCAAAACGTGTTTTTCAGCCCGAAATAAACGCGTTTTTTCAGACAACTGAATCCCCATGTAGCAGCAAGGCTCAGAAGAGCCCACACACTCAGATCTTAACCCCAGTGTGCAGAAAGGTTCAAAACGTGTTTTTCAGCAGAAATAAACATGTTTCTGCAAGTTTGGTCAACCCCATGTAAGTTATGGGGCAGTAACAGTACACTTTTCAAAACGTGTTTTTCAGCCCGAAATAAACGCGTTTTTTCATACAACTGAATCCCCATGTAGCAGCAAGGCTCAGAAGAGCCCACACACTCAGCTCTTATCCCCAGTGTGCAGAAAGGGTCAAAACGTGTTTTTCAGCAGAAATAAACATGTTTCTGCAAGTTTGGTCAACCCCATGTAAGTTATGGGGCAGTAACAGTACACTTTTCAAAACGTGTTTTTCAGCCCGAAATAAACGCGTTTTTTCAGACAACTGAATCCCCATGTAGCAGCAAGGCTCAGAAGAGCCCACACACTCAGATCTTAACCCCAGTGTGCAGAAAGGGTCAAAACGTGTTTTTCAGCAGAAATAAACATGTTTCTGCAAGTTTGGTCAGCCCCATGTAAGTTATGGGGCAGTAACAGTACACTTTTCAAAACGTGTTTTTCAGCCCGAAATAAACGCGTTTTTTCATACAACTGAATCCCCATGTAGCAGCAAGGCTCAGAAGAGCCCACACACTCAGCTCTTATCCCCAGTGTGCAGAAAGGGTCAAAACGTGTTTTTCAGCAGAAATAAACATGTTTCTGCAAGTTTGGTCAACCCCATGTAAGTTATGGGGCAGTAACAGTACACTTTTCAAAACGTGTTTTTCAGCCCGAAATAAACGCGTTTTTTCAGACAACTGAATCCCCATGTAGCAGCAAGGCTCAGAAGAGCCCACACACTCAGATCTTAACCCCAGTGTGCAGAAAGGTTCAAAACGTGTTTTTCAGCAGAAATAAACATGTTTCTGCAAGTTTGGTCAACCCCATGTAAGGTATGGGGCAGTAACAGTACACTTTTCAAAACGTGTTTTTCAGCCCGAAATAAACGCGTTTTTTCAGACAACTGAATCCCCATGTAGCAGCAAGTCTCAGAAGAGCCCACACACTCAGATCTTAACCCCAGTGTGCAGTAAGGTTCAAAACGTGTTTTTCAGCAGAAATAAACATGTTTCTGCAAGTTTGGTCAACCCCATGTAAGTTATGGGGCAGTAACAGTACACTTTTCAAAACGTGTTTTTCAGCCCGAAATAAACGCGTTTTTTCAGACAACTGAATCCCCATGTAGCAGCAAGTCTCAGAAGAGCCCACACACTCAGATCTTAACCCCAGTGTGCAGAAAGGTTCAAAACGTGTTTTTCAGCAGAAATAAACATGTTTCTGCAAGTTTGGTCAACCCCATGTAAGGTATGGGGCAGTAACAGTACACTTTTCAAAACGTGTTTTTCAGCCCGAAGTAAACGCGTTTTTTCAGACAACTGAATCCCCATGTAGCAGCAAGGCTCAGAAGAGCCCACACACTCAGCTCTTATCCCCAGTTAGCAGAAAGGGTCAAAACGTGTTTTTCAGCAGAAATAAACATGTTTCTGCAAGTTTGGTCAACCCCATGTAAGTTATGGGGCAGTAACAGTACACTTTTCAAAACGTGTTTTTCAGCCCGAAATAAACGCGTTTTTTCAGACAACTGAATCCCCATGTAGCAGCAAGGCTCAGAAGAGCCCACACACTCAGATCTTAACCCCAGTGTGCAGAAAGGTTCAAAACGTGTTTTTCAGCAGAAATAAACATGTTTCTGCAAGTTTGGTCAACCCCATGTAAGTTATGGGGCAGTAACAGTACACTTTTCAAAACGTGTTTTTCAGCCCGAAATAAACGCGTTTTTTCAGACAACTGAATCCCCATGTAGCAGCAAGTCTCAGAAGAGCCCACACACTCAGATCTTAACCCCAGTGTGCAGAAAGGTTCAAAACGTGTTTTTCAGCAGAAATAAACATGTTTCTGCAAGTTTGGTCAACCCCATGTAAGTTATGGGGCAGTAACAGTACACTTTTCAAAACGTGTTTTTCAGCCCGAAATAAACGCGTTTTTTCAGACAACTGAATCCCCATGTAGCAGCAAGTCTCAGAAGAGCCAACACACTCAGATCTTAACCCCAGTGTGCAGAAAGGTTCAAAACGTGTTTTTCAGCAGAAATAAACATGTTTCTGCAAGTTTGGTCAACCCCATGTAAGGTATGGGGCAGTAACAGTACACTTTTCAAAACGTGTTTTTCAGCCCGAAATAAACGCGTTTTTTCAGACAACTGAATCCCCATGTAGCAGCAAGGCTCAGAAGAGCCCACACACTCAGATCTTAACCCCAGTGTGCAGAAAGGGTCAAAACGTGTTTTTCAGCAGAAATAAACATGTTTCTGCAAGTTTGGTCAACCCCATGTAAGTTATGGGGCAGTAACAGTACACTTTTCAAAACGTGTTTTTCAGCCCGAAATAAACGCGTTTTTTCAGACAACTGAATCCCCATGTAGCAGCAAGGCTCAGAAGAGCCCACACACTCAGATCTTAACCCCAGTGTGCAGAAAGGTTCAAAACGTGTTTTTCAGCAGAAATAAACATGTTTCTGCAAGTTTGGTCAACCCCATGTAAGGTATGGGGCAGTAACAGTACACTTTTCAAAACGTGTTTTTCAGCCCGAAATAAACGCGTTTTTTCAGACAACTGAATCCCCATGTAGCAGCAAGGCTCAGAAGAGCCCACACACTCAGATCTTAACCCCAGTGTGCAAAAAGGTTCAAAACGTGTTTTTCAGCAGAAATAAACATGTTTCTGCAAGTTTGGTCAACCCCATGTAAGTTATGGGGCAGTAACAGTACACTTTTCAAAACGTGTTTTTCAGCCCGAAATAAACGCGTTTTTTCAGACAACTGAATCCCCATGTAGCAGCAAGTCTCAGAAGAGCCCACACACTCAGATCTTAACCCCAGTGTGCAAAAAGGTTCAAAACGTGTTTTTCAGCAGAAATAAACATGTTTCTGCAAGTTTGGTCAACCCCATGTAAGTTATGGGGCAGTAACAGTACACTTTTCAAAACGTGTTTTTCAGCCCGAAATAAACGCGTTTTTTCAGACAACTGAATCCCCATGTAGCAGCAAGTCTCAGAAGAGCCAACACACTCAGATCTTAACCCCAGTGTGCAGAAAGGTTCAAAACGTGTTTTTCAGCAGAAATAAACATGTTTCTGCAAGTTTGGTCAACCCCATGTAAGGTATGGGGCAGTAACAGTACACTTTTCAAAACGTGTTTTTCAGCCCGAAATAAACGCGTTTTTTCAGACAACTGAATCCCCATGTAGCAGCAAGGCTCAGAAGAGCCCACACACTCAGATCTTAACCCCAGTGTGCAGAAAGGGTCAAAACGTGTTTTTCAGCAGAAATAAACATGTTTCTGCAAGTTTGGTCAACCCCATGTAAGTTATGGGGCAGTAACAGTACACTTTTCAAAACGTGTTTTTCAGCCCGAAATAAACGCGTTTTTTCAGACAACTGAATCCCCATGTAGCAGCAAGGTTCAGAAGAGCCCACACACTCAGATCTTAACCCCAGTGTGCAGAAAGGTTCAAAACGTGTTTTTCAGCAGAAATAAACATGTTTCTGCAAGTTTGGTCAACCCCATGTAAGTTATGGGGCAGTAACAGTACACTTTTCAAAACGTGTTTTTCAGCCCGAAATAAACGCGTTTTTTCAGTCAACTGAATCCCCATGTAGCAGCAAGGCTCAGAAGAGCCCACACACTCAGATCTTAACCCCAGTGTGCAAAAAGGTTCAAAACGTGTTTTTCAGCAGAAATAAACATGTTTCTGCAAGTTTGGTCAACCCCATGTAAGTTATGGGGCAGTAACAGTACACTTTTCAAAACGTGTTTTTCAGCCCGAAATAAACGCGTTTTTTCAGACAACTGAATCCCCATGTAGCAGCAAGGCTCAGAAGAGCCCACACACTCAGATCTTAACCCCAGTGTGCAGAAAGGTTCAAAGCGTGTTTTTCAGCAGAAATAAACATGTTTCTGCAAGTTTGGTCAACCCCATGTAAGTTATGGGGCAGTAACAGTACACTTTTAAAAACGTGTTTTTCAGCCCGAAATAAACGCGTTTTTTCAGACAACTGAATCCCCATGTAGCAGCAAGGCTCAGAAGAGCCCACACACTCACATCTTAACCCCAGTGTGCAAAAAGGTTCAAAACGTGTTTTTCAGCAGAAATAAACATGTTTCTGCAAGTTTGGTCAACCCCATGTAAGTTATGGGGCAGTAACAGTACACTTTTCAAAACGTGTTTTTCAGCCCGAAATAAACGCGTTTTTTCAGACAACTGAATCCCCATGTAGCAGCAAGGCTCAGAAGAGCCCACACACTCAGATCTTAACCCCAGTGTGCAGAAAGGTTCAAAACGTGTTTTTCAGCAGAAATAAACATGTTTCTGCAAGTTTGGTCAACCCCATGTAAGTTATGTTGCAGTAACAGTACACTTTTCAAAACGTGTTTTTCAGCCCGAAATAAACGCGTTTTTTCAGACAACTGAATCCCCATGTAGCAGCAAGGCTCAGAAGAGCCCACACACTCAGATCTTAACCCCAGTGTGCAGAAAGGTTCAAAACGTGTTTTTCAGCAGAAATAAACATGTTTCTGCAAGTTTGGTCAACCCCATGTAAGTTATGGGGCAGTAACAGTACACTTTTCAAAACGTGTTTTTCAGCCCGAAATAAACGCGTTTTTTCAGACAACTGAATCCCCATGTAGCAGCAAGGCTCAGAAGAGCCCACACACTCAGATCTTAACCCCAGTGTGCAGAAAGGGTCAAAACGTGTTTTTCAGCAGAAATAAACATGTTTCTGCAAGTTTGGTCAACCCCATGTAAGTTATGGGGCAGTAACAGTACACTTTTCAAAACGTGTTTTTCAGCCCGAAATAAACGCGTTTTTTCAGACAACTGAATCCCCATGTAGCAGCAAGGCTCAGAAGAGCCCACACACTCAGATCTTAACCCCAGTGTGCAGAAAGGTTCAAAACGTGTTTTTCAGCAGAAATAAACATGTTTCTGCAAGTTTGGTCAACCCCATGTAAGGTATGGGGCAGTAACAGTACACTTTTCAAAACGTGTTTTTCAGCCCGAAATAAACGTGTTTTTTCAGACAACTGAATCCCCATGTAGCAGCAAGGCTCAGAAGAGACAACACACTCAGATCTTAACCCCAGTGTGCAGAAAGGTTCAAAACGTGTTTTTCAGCAGAAATAAACATGTTTCTGCAAGTTTGGTCAACCCCATGTAAGTTATGGGGCAGTAACAGTACACTTTTCAAAACGTGTTTTTCAGCCCGAAATAAACGCGTTTTTTCAGACAACTGAATCCCCATGTAGCAGCAAAGCTCAGAAGAGCCCACACACTCAGATCTTAACCCCAGTGTGCAAAAAGGTTCAAAACGTGTTTTTCAGCAGAAATAAACATGTTTCTGCAAGTTTGGTCAACCCCATGTAAGTTATGGGGCAGTAACAGTACACTTTTCAAAACGTGTTTTTCAGCCCGAAATAAACGCGTTTTTTCAGACAACTGAATCCCCATGTAGCAGCAAAGCTCAGAAGAGCCCACACACTCAGATCTTAACCCCAGTGTGCAGTAAGGTTCAAAACGTGTTTTTCAGCTGAAATAAACATGTTTCTGCAAGTTTGGTCAACCCCATGTAAGTTATGGGTCAGTAACAGTACACTTTTCAAAACGTGTTTTTCAGCCCGAAATAAACGCGTTTTTTCAGACAACTGAATCCCCATGTAGCAGCAAGGCTCAGAAGAGCCCACACACTCAGATCTTAACCCCAGTGTGCAGAAAGGTTCAAAACGTGTTTTTCAGCAGAAATAAACATGTTTCTGCAAGTTTGGTCAACCCCATGTAAGTTATGTTGCAGTAACAGTACACTTTTCAAAACGTGTTTTTCAGCCCGAAATAAACGCGTTTTTTCAGACAACTGAATCCCCATGTAGCAGCAAGGCTCAGAAGAGCCCACACACTCAGATCTTAACCCCAGTGTGCAGAAAGGTTCAAAACGTGTTTTTCAGCAGAAATAAACATGTTTCTGCAAGTTTGGTCAACCCCATGTAAGTTATGGGGCAGTAACAGTACACTTTTCAAAACGTGTTTTTCAGCCCGAAATAAACGCGTTTTTTCAGACAACTGAATCCCCATGTAGCAGCAAGGCTCAGAAGAGCCCACACACTCAGATCTTAACCCCAGTGTGCAAAAAGGTTCAAAACGTGTTTTTCAGCAGAAATAAACATGTTTCTGCAAGTTTGGTCAACCCCATGTAAGTTATGGGGCAGTAACAGTACACTTTTCAAAACGTGTTTTTCAGCCCGAAATAAACGCGTTTTTTCAGACAACTGAATCCCCATGTAGCAGCAAGGCTCAGAAGAGCCCACACACTCAGATCTTAACCCCAGTGTGCAGAAAGGTTCAAAACGTGTTTTTCAGCAGAAATAAACATGTTTCTGCAAGTTTGGTCAACCCCATGTAAGGTATGGGGCAGTAACAGTACACTTTTCAAAACGTGTTTTTCAGCCCGAAATAAACGCGTTTTTTCAGACAACTGAATCCCCATGTAGCAGCAAGGCTCAGAAGAGCCCACACACTCAGATCTTAACCCCAGTGTGCAGAAAGGTTCAAAACGTGTTTTTCAGCAGAAATAAACATGTTTCTGCAAGTTTGGTCAACCCCATGTAAGTTATGGGGCAGTAACAGTACACTTTTCAAAACGTGTTTTTCAGCCCGAAATAAACGCGTTTTTTCAGACAACTGAATCCCCATGTAGCAGCAAGGCTCAGAAGAGCCCACACACTCAGATCTTAACCCCAGTGTGCAGAAAGGGTCAAAACGTGTTTTTCAGCAGAAATAAACATGTTTCTGCAAGTTTGGTCAACCCCATGTAAGTTATGGGGCAGTAACAGTACACTTTTCAAAACGTGTTTTTCAGCCCGAAATAAACGCGTTTTTTCAGACAACTGAATCCCCATGTAGCAGCAAGGCTCAGAAGAGCCCACACACTCAGATCTTAACCCCAGTGTGCAGAAAGGTTCAAAACGTGTTTTTCAGCAGAAATAAACATGTTTCTGCAAGTTTGGTCAACCCCATGTAAGTTATTGGGCAGTAACAGTACACTTTTCAAAACGTGTTTTTCAGCCCGAAATAAACGCGTTTTTTTCAGACAACTGAATCCCCATGTAGCAGCAAGGCTCAGAAGAGCCCACACACTCAGATCTTAACCCCAGTGTGCAGTAAGGTTCAAAACGTGTTTTTCAGCAGAAATAAACATGTTTCTGCAAGTTTGGTCAACCCCATGTAAGTTATGGGGCAGTAACAGTACACTTTTCAAAACGTGTTTTTCAGCCCGAAATAAACGCGTTTTTTCATACAACTGAATCCCCATGTAGCAGCAAGGCTCAGAAGAGCCCACACACTCAGCTCTTATCCCCAGTGTGCAGAAAGGGTCAAAACGTGTTTTTCAGCAGAAATAAACATGTTTCTGCAAGTTTGGTCAACCCCATGTAAGTTATGGGGCAGTAACAGTACACTTTTCAAAACGTGTTTTTCAGCCCGAAATAAACGCGTTTTTTCAGACAACTGAATCCCCATGTAGCAGCAAGGCTCAGAAGAGACAACACACTCAGATCTTAACCCCAGTGTGCAGAAAGGTTCAAAACGTGTTTTTCAGCAGAAATAAACATGTTTCTGCAAGTTTGGTCAACCCCATGTAAGTTATGGGGCAGTAACAGTACACTTTTCAAAACGTGTTTTTCAGCCCGAAATAAACGCGTTTTTTCAGACAACTGAATCCCCATGTAGCAGCAAGTCTCAGAAGAGCCCACACACTCAGATCTTAACCCCAGTGTGCAGAAAGGTTCAAAACGTGTTTTTCAGCAGAAATAAACATGTTTCTGCAAGTTTGGTCAACCCCATGTAAGGTATGGGGCAGTAACAGTACACTTTTCAAAACGTGTTTTTCAGCCCGAAATAAACGCGTTTTTTCAGACAACTGAATCCCCATGTAGCAGCAAGGCTCAGAAGAGCCCACACACTCAGATCTTAACCCCAGTGTGCAGAAAGGTTCAAAACGTGTTTTTCAGCAGAAATAAACATGTTTCTGCAAGTTTGGTCAACCCCATGTAAGTTATGGGGCAGTAACAGTACACTTTTCAAAACGTGTTTTTCAGCCCGAAATAAACGCGTTTTTTCAGACAACTGAATCCCCATGTAGCAGCAAGGCTCAGAAGAGCCCACACACTCAGATCTTAACCCCAGTGTGCAAAAAGGTTCAAAACGTGTTTTTCAGCAGAAATAAACATGTTTCTGCAAGTTTGGTCAACCCCATGTAAGTTATGGGGCAGTAACAGTACACTTTTCAAAACGTGTTTTTCAGCCCGAAATAAACGCGTTTTTTCAGACAACTGAATCCCCATGTAGCAGCAAGGCTCAGAAGAGCCCACACACTCAGATCTTAACCCCAGTGTGCAGAAAGGTTCAAAACGTGTTTTTCAGCAGAAATAAACATGTTTCTGCAAGTTTGGTGAACCCCATGTAAGGTATGGGGCAGTAACAGTACACTTTTCAAAACGTGTTTTTCAGCCCGAAATAAACGTGTTTTTTCAGACAACTGAATCCCCATGTAGCAGCAAGGCTCAGAAGAGCCCACACACTCAGATCTTAACCCCAGTGTGCAGAAAGGTTCAAAACGTGTTTTTCAGCAGAAATAAACATGTTTCTGCAAGTTTGGTCAACCCCATGTAAGTTATGGGGCAGTAACAGTACACTTTTCAAAACGTGTTTTTCAGCCCGAAATAAACGCGTTTTTTCAGACAACTGAATCCCCATGTAGCAGCAAAGCTCAGAAGAGCCCACACACTCAGATCTTAACCCCAGTGTGCAAAAAGGTTCAAAACGTGTTTTTCAGCAGAAATAAACATGTTTCTGCAAGTTTGGTCAACCCCATGTAAGTTATGGGGCAGTAACAGTACACTTTTCAAAACGTGTTTTTCAGCCCGAAATAAACGCGTTTTTTCAGACAACTGAATCCCAATGTAGCAGCAAGTCTCAGAAGAGCCAACACACTCAGATCTTAACCCCAGTGTGCAGAAAGGTTCAAAACGTGTTTTTCAGCAGAAATAAACATGTTTCTGCAAGTTTGGTCAACCCCATGTAAGTTATGGGGCAGTAACAGTACACTTTTCAAAACGTGTTTTTCAGCCCGAAATAAACGCGTTTTTTCAGACAACTGAATCCCCATGTAGCAGCAAGTCTCAGAAGAGCCCACACACTCAGATCTTAACCCCAGTGTGCAGTAAGGTTCAAAACGTGTTTTTCAGCAGAAATAAACATGTTTCTGCAAGTTTGGTCAACCCCATGTAAGTTATGGGGCAGTAACAGTACACTTTTCAAAACGTGTTTTTCAGCCCGAAATAAACGCGTTTTTTCAGACAACTGAATCCCCATGTAGCAGCAAGTCTCAGAAGAGCCCACACACTCAGATCTTAACCCCAGTGTGCAGAAAGGTTCAAAACGTGTTTTTCAGCAGAAATAAACATGTTTCTGCAAGTTTGGTCAACCCCATGTAAGGTATGGGGCAGAAACAGTACACTTTTCAAAACGTGTTTTTCAGCCCGAAATAAACGCGTTTTTTCAGACAACTGAATCCACATGTAGCAGCAAGGCTCAGAAGAGCCCACACACTCAGATCTTAACCCCAGTGTGCAGAAAGGTTCAAAACGTGTTTTTCAGCAGAAATAAACATGTTTCTGCAAGTTTGGTCAACCCCATGTAAGTTATGGGGCAGTAACAGTACACTTTTCAAAACGTGTTTTTCAGCCCGAAATAAACGCGTTTTTTCATACAACTGAATCCCCATGTAGCAGCAAGGCTCAGAAGAGCCCACACACTCAGCTCTTATCCCCAGTGTGCAGAAAGGGTCAAAACGTGTTTTTCAGCAGAAATAAACATGTTTCTGCAAGTTTGGTCAACCCCATGTAAGTTATGGGGCAGTAACAGTACACTTTTCAAAACGTGTTTTTCAGCCCGAAATAAACGCGTTTTTTCAGACAACTGAATCCCCATGTAGCAGCAAGGCTCAGAAGAGCCCACACACTCAGATCTTAACCCCAGTGTGCAGAAAGGGTCAAAACGTGTTTTTCAGCAGAAATAAACATGTTTCTGCAAGTTTGGTCAACCCCATGTAAGTTATGGGGCAGTAACAGTACACTTTTCAAAACGTGTTTTTCAGCCCGAAATAAACGCGTTTTTTCAGACAACTGAATCCCCATGTAGCAGCAAGGCTCAGAAGAGCCCACACACTCAGATCTTAACCCCAGTGTGCAGAAAGGTTCAAAACGTGTTTTTCAGCAGAAATAAACATGTTTCTGCAAGTTTGGTCAACCCCATGTAAGGTATGGGGCAGTAACAGTACACTTTTCAAAACGTGTTTTTCAGCCCGAAATAAACGCGTTTTTTCAGACAACTGAATCCCCATGTAGCAGCAAGGCTCAGAAGAGCCCACACACTCAGATCTTAACCCCAGTGTGCAGAAAGGTTCAAAACGTGTTTTTCAGCAGAAATAAACATGTTTCTGCAAGTTTGGTCAACCCCATGTAAGTTATGGGGCAGTAACAGTACACTTTTCAAAACGTGTTTTTCAGCCCGAAATAAACGCGTTTTTTCAGACAACTGAATCCCCATGTAGCAGCAAGGCTCAGAAGAGCCCACACACTCAGATCTTAACCCCAGTGTGCAAAAAGGTTCAAAACGTGTTTTTCAGCAGAAATAAACATGTTTCTGCAAGTTTGGTCAGCCCCATGTAAGTTATGGGGCAGTAACAGTACACTTTTCAAAACGTGTTTTTCAGCCCGAAATAAACGCGTTTTTTCAGACAACTGAATCCCCATGTAGCAGCAAGGCTCAGAAGAGCCCACACACTCAGATCTTAACCCCAGTGTGCAGAAAGGTTCAAAACGTGTTTTTCAGCAGAAATAAACATGTTTCTGCAAGTTTGGTCAACCCCATGTAAGTTATGGGGCAGTAACAGTACACTTTTCAAAACGTGATTTTCAGCCCGAAATAAACGCGTTTTTTCAGACAACTGAATCCCCATGTAGCAGCAAGTCTCAGAAGAGCCCACACACTCAGATCTTAACCCCAGTGTGCAGTAAGGTTCAAAACGTGTTTTTCAGCAGAAATAAACATGTTTCTGCAAGTTTGGTCAACCCCATGTAAGTTATGGGGCAGTAACAGTACACTTTTCAAAACGTGTTTTTCAGCCCGAAATAAACGCGTTTTTTCAGACAACTGAATCCCCATGTAGCAGCAAGTCTCAGAAGAGCCCACACACTCAGATCTTAACCCCAGTGTGCAGAAAGGTTCAAAACGTGTTTTTCAGCAGAAATAAACATGTTTCTGCAAGTTTGGTCAACCCCATGTAAGGTATGGGGCAGTAACAGTACACTTTTCAAAACGTGTTTTTCAGCCCGAAGTAAACGCGTTTTTTCAGACAACTGAATCCCCATGTAGCAGCAAGGCTCAGAAGAGCCCACACACTCAGATCTTAACCCCAGTGTGCAGAAAGGTTCAAAACGTGTTTTTCAGCAGAAATAAACATGTTTCTGCAAGTTTGGTCAACCCCATGTAAGTTATGGGGCAGTAACAGTACACTTTTCAAAACGTGTTTTTCAGCCCGAAATAAACGCGTTTTTTCAGACAACTGAATCCCCATGTAGCAGCAAGTCTCAGAAGAGCCAACACACTCAGATCTTAACCCCAGTGTGCAGAAAGGTTCAAAACGTGTTTTTCAGCAGAAATAAACATGTTTCTGCAAGTTTGGTCAACCCCATGTAAGGTATGGGGCAGTAACAGTACACTTTTCAAAACGTGTTTTTCAGCCCGAAATAAACGCGTTTTTTCAGACAACTGAATCCCCATGTAGCAGCAAGGCTCAGAAGAGCCCACACACTCAGATCTTAACCCCAGTGTGCAGAAAGGGTCAAAACGTGTTTTTCAGCAGAAATAAACATGTTTCTGCAAGTTTGGTCAACCCCATGTAAGTTATGGGGCAGTAACAGTACACTTTTCAAAACGTGTTTTTCAGCCCGAAATAAACGCGTTTTTTCAGACAACTGAATCCCCATGTAGCAGCAAGGCTCAGAAGAGCCCACACACTCAGATCTTAACCCCAGTGTGCAGAAAGGTTCAAAACGTGTTTTTCAGCAGAAATAAACATGTTTCTGCAAGTTTGGTCAACCCCATGTAAGGTATGGGGCAGTAACAGTACACTTTTCAAAACGTGTTTTTCAGCCCGAAATAAACGCGTTTTTTCAGACAACTGAATCCCCATGTAGCAGCAAGGCTCAGAAGAGCCCACACACTCAGATCTTAACCCCAGTGTGCAAAAAGGTTCAAAACGTGTTTTTCAGCAGAAATAAACATGTTTCTGCAAGTTTGGTCAACCCCATGTAAGTTATGGGGCAGTAACAGTACACTTTTCAAAACGTGTTTTTCAGCCCGAAATAAACGCGTTTTTTCAGACAACTGAATCCCCATGTAGCAGCAAGTCTCAGAAGAGCCCACACACTCAGATCTTAACCCCAGTGTGCAAAAAGGTTCAAAACGTGTTTTTCAGCAGAAATAAACATGTTTCTGCAAGTTTGGTCAACCCCATGTAAGTTATGGGGCAGTAACAGTACACTTTTCAAAACGTGTTTTTCAGCCCGAAATAAACGCGTTTTTTCAGACAACTGAATCCCCATGTAGCAGCAAGTCTCAGAAGAGCCAACACACTCAGATCTTAACCCCAGTGTGCAGAAAGGTTCAAAACGTGTTTTTCAGCAGAAATAAACATGTTTCTGCAAGTTTGGTCAACCCCATGTAAGGTATGGGGCAGTAACAGTACACTTTTCAAAACGTGTTTTTCAGCCCGAAATAAACGCGTTTTTTCAGACAACTGAATCCCCATGTAGCAGCAAGGCTCAGAAGAGCCCACACACTCAGATCTTAACCCCAGTGTGCAGAAAGGGTCAAAACGTGTTTTTCAGCAGAAATAAACATGTTTCTGCAAGTTTGGTCAACCCCATGTAAGTTATGGGGCAGTAACAGTACACTTTTCAAAACGTGTTTTTCAGCCCGAAATAAACGCGTTTTTTCAGACAACTGAATCCCCATGTAGCAGCAAGGTTCAGAAGAGCCCACACACTCAGATCTTAACCCCAGTGTGCAGAAAGGTTCAAAACGTGTTTTTCAGCAGAAATAAACATGTTTCTGCAAGTTTGGTCAACCCCATGTAAGTTATGGGGCAGTAACAGTACACTTTTCAAAACGTGTTTTTCAGCCCGAAATAAACGCGTTTTTTCAGTCAACTGAATCCCCATGTAGCAGCAAGTCTCAGAAGAGCCCACACACTCAGATCTTAACCCCAGTGTGCAGTAAGGTTCAAAACGTGTTTTTCAGCAGAAATAAACATGTTTCTGCAAGTTTGGTCAACCCCATGTAAGTTATGGGGCAGTAACAGTACACTTTTCAAAACGTGTTTTTCAGCCCGAAATAAACGCGTTTTTTCAGACAACTGAATCCCCATGTAGCAGCAAGGCTCAGAAGAGCCCACACACTCAGATCTTAACCCCAGTGTGCAAAAAGGTTCAAAACGTGTTTTTCAGCAGAAATAAACATGTTTCTGCAAGTTTGGTCAACCCCATGTAAGTTATGGGGCAGTAACAGTACACTTTTCAAAACGTGTTTTTCAGCCCGAAATAAACGCGTTTTTTCAGACAACTGAATCCCCATGTAGCAGCAAGGCTCAGAAGAGCCCACACACTCAGATCTTAACCCCAGTGTGCAGAAAGGTTCAAAGCGTGTTTTTCAGCAGAAATAAACATGTTTCTGCAAGTTTGGTCAACCCCATGTAAGTTATGGGGCAGTAACAGTACACTTTTAAAAACGTGTTTTTCAGCCCGAAATAAACGCGTTTTTTCAGACAACTGAATCCCCATGTAGCAGCAAGGCTCAGAAGAGCCCACACACTCAGATCTTAACCCCAGTGTGCAAAAAGGTTCAAAACGTGTTTTTCAGCAGAAATAAACATGTTTCTGCAAGTTTGGTCAACCCCATGTAAGTTATGGGGCAGTAACAGTACACTTTTCAAAACGTGTTTTTCAGCCCGAAATAAACGCGTTTTTTCAGACAACTGAATCCCCATGTAGCAGCAAGGCTCAGAAGAGCCCACACACTCAGATCTTAACCCCAGTGTGCAGAAAGGGTCAAAACGTGTTTTTCAGCAGAAATAAACATGTTTCTGCAAGTTTGGTCAACCCCATGTAAGTTATGGGGCAGTAACAGTACACTTTTCAAAACGTGTTTTTCAGCCCGAAATAAACGCGTTTTTTCAGACAACTGAATCCCAATGTAGCAGCAAGGCTCAGAAGAGCCCACACACTCAGATCTTAACCCCAGTGTGCAGAAAGGTTCAAAACGTGTTTTTCAGCAGAAATAAACATTTTTCTGCAAGTTTGGTCAACCCCATGTAAGGTATGGGGCAGTAACAGTACACTTTTCAAAACGTGTTTTTCAGCCCGAAATAAACGCGTTTTTTCAGACAACTAAATCCCCATGTAGCAGCAAGGCTCAGAAGAGCCCACACACTCAGATCTTAACCCCAGTGTGCAGAAAGGTTCAAAACGTGTTTTTCAGCAGAAATAAACATGTTTCTGCAAGTTTGGTCAACCCCATGTAAGTTATGTTGCAGTAACAGTACACTTTTCAAAACGTGTTTTTCAGCCCGAAATAAACGCGTTTTTTCAGACAACTGAATCCCCATGTAGCAGCAAGGCTCAGAAGAGCCCACACACTCAGATCTTAACCCCAGTGTGCAGAAAGGTTCAAAACGTGTTTTTCAGCAGAAATAAACATGTTTCTGCAAGTTTGGTCAACCCCATGTAAGTTATGGGGCAGTAACAGTACACTTTTCAAAACGTGTTTTTCAGCCCGAAATAAACGCGTTTTTTCAGACAACTGAATCCCCATGTAGCAGCAAGGCTCAGAAGAGCCCACACACTCAGATCTTAACCCCAGTGTGCAGAAAGGGTCAAAACGTGTTTTTCAGCAGAAATAAACATGTTTCTGCAAGTTTGGTCAACCCCATGTAAGTTATGGGGCAGTAACAGTACACTTTTCAAAACGTGTTTTTCAGCCCGAAATAAACGCGTTTTTTCAGACAACTGAATCCCCATGTAGCAGCAAGGCTCAGAAGAGCCCACACACTCAGATCTTAACCCCAGTGTGCAGAAAGGTTCAAAACGTGTTTTTCAGCAGAAATAAACATGTTTCTGCAAGTTTGGTCAACCCCATGTAAGGTATGGGGCAGTAACAGTACACTTTTCAAAACGTGTTTTTCAGCCCGAAATAAACGTGTTTTTTCAGACAACTGAATCCCCATGTAGCAGCAAGGCTCAGAAGAGACAACACACTCAGATCTTAACCCCAGTGTGCAGAAAGGTTCAAAACGTGTTTTTCAGCAGAAATAAACATGTTTCTGCAAGTTTGGTCAACCCCATGTAAGTTATGGGGCAGTAACAGTACACTTTTCAAAACGTGTTTTTCAGCCCGAAATAAACGCGTTTTTTCAGACAACTGAATCCCCATGTAGCAGCAAAGCTCAGAAGAGCCCACACACTCAGATCTTAACCCCAGTGTGCAAAAAGGTTCAAAACGTGTTTTTCAGCAGAAATAAACATGTTTCTGCAAGTTTGGTCAACCCCATGTAAGTTATGGGGCAGTAACAGTACACTTTTCAAAACGTGTTTTTCAGCCAGAAATAAACGCGTTTTTTCAGACAACTGAATCCCCATGTAGCAGCAAAGCTCAGAAGAGCCCACACACTCAGATCTTAACCCCAGTGTGCAGTAAGGTTCAAAACGTGTTTTTCAGCTGAAATAAACATGTTTCTGCAAGTTTGGTCAACCCCATGTAAGTTATGGGTCAGTAACAGTACACTTTTCAAAACGTGTTTTTCAGCCCGAAATAAACGCGTTTTTTCAGACAACTGAATCCCCATGTAGCAGCAAGGCTCAGAAGAGCCCACACACTCAGATCTTAACCCCAGTGTGCAGAAAGGTTCAAAACGTGTTTTTCAGCAGAAATAAACATGTTTCTGCAAGTTTGGTCAACCCCATGTAAGTTATGTTGCAGTAACAGTACACTTTTCAAAACGTGTTTTTCAGCCCGAAATAAACGCGTTTTTTCAGACAACTGAATCCCCATGTAGCAGCAAGGCTCAGAAGAGCCCACACACTCAGATCTTAACCCCAGTGTGCAGAAAGGTTCAAAACGTGTTTTTCAGCAGAAATAAACATGTTTCTGCAAGTTTGGTCAACCCCATGTAAGTTATGGGGCAGTAACAGTACACTTTTCAAAACGTGTTTTTCAGCCCGAAATAAACGCGTTTTTTCAGACAACTGAATCCCCATGTAGCAGCAAGGCTCAGAAGAGCCCACACACTCAGATCTTAACCCCAGTGTGCAAAAAGGTTCAAAACGTGTTTTTCAGCAGAAATAAACATGTTTCTGCAAGTTTGGTCAACCCCATGTAAGTTATGGGGCAGTAACAGTACACTTTTCAAAACGTGTTTTTCAGCCCGAAATAAACGCGTTTTTTCAGACAACTGAATCCCCATGTAGCAGCAAGGCTCAGAAGAGCCCACACACTCAGATCTTAACCCCAGTGTGCAGAAAGGTTCAAAACGTGTTTTTCAGCAGAAATAAACATGTTTCTGCAAGTTTGGTCAACCCCATGTAAGGTATGGGGCAGTAACAGTACACTTTTCAAAACGTGTTTTTCAGCCCGAAATAAACGCGTTTTTTCAGACAACTGAATCCCCATGTAGCAGCAAGGCTCAGAAGAGCCCACACACTCAGATCTTAACCCCAGTGTGCAGAAAGGTTCAAAACGTGTTTTTCAGCAGAAATAAACATGTTTCTGCAAGTTTGGTCAACCCCATGTAAGTTATGGGGCAGTAACAGTACACTTTTCAAAACGTGTTTTTCAGCCCGAAATAAACGCGTTTTTTCAGACAACTGAATCCCCATGTAGCAGCAAGGCTCAGAAGAGCCCACACACTCAGATCTTAACCCCAGTGTGCAGAAAGGGTCAAAACGTGTTTTTCAGCAGAAATAAACATGTTTCTGCAAGTTTGGTCAACCCCATGTAAGTTATGGGGCAGTAACAGTACACTTTTCAAAACGTGTTTTTCAGCCCGAAATAAACGCGTTTTTTCAGACAACTGAATCCCCATGTAGCAGCAAGGCTCAGAAGAGCCCACACACTCAGATCTTAACCCCAGTGTGCAGAAAGGTTCAAAACGTGTTTTTCAGCAGAAATAAACATGTTTCTGCAAGTTTGGTCAACCCCATGTAAGTTATTGGGCAGTAACAGTACACTTTTCAAAACGTGTTTTTCAGCCCGAAATAAACGCGTTTTTTTCAGACAACTGAATCCCCATGTAGCAGCAAGGCTCAGAAGAGCCCACACACTCAGATCTTAACCCCAGTGTGCAGTAAGGTTCAAAACGTGTTTTTCAGCAGAAATAAACATGTTTCTGCAAGTTTGGTCAACCCCATGTAAGTTATGGGGCAGTAACAGTACACTTTTCAAAACGTGTTTTTCAGCCCGAAATAAACGCGTTTTTTCATACAACTGAATCCCCATGTAGCAGCAAGGCTCAGAAGAGCCCACACACTCAGCTCTTATCCCCAGTGTGCAGAAAGGGTCAAAACGTGTTTTTCAGCAGAAATAAACATGTTTCTGCAAGTTTGGTCAACCCCATGTAAGTTATGGGGCAGTAACAGTACACTTTTCAAAACGTGTTTTTCAGCCCGAAATAAACGCGTTTTTTCAGACAACTGAATCCCCATGTAGCAGCAAGGCTCAGAAGAGACAACACACTCAGATCTTAACCCCAGTGTGCAGAAAGGTTCAAAACGTGTTTTTCAGCAGAAATAAACATGTTTCTGCAAGTTTGGTCAACCCCATGTAAGTTATGGGGCAGTAACAGTACACTTTTCAAAACGTGTTTTTCAGCCCGAAATAAACGCGTTTTTTCAGACAACTGAATCCCCATGTAGCAGCAAGTCTCAGAAGAGCCCACACACTCAGATCTTAACCCCAGTGTGCAGAAAGGTTCAAAACGTGTTTTTCAGCAGAAATAAACATGTTTCTGCAAGTTTGGTCAACCCCATGTAAGGTATGGGGCAGTAACAGTACACTTTTCAAAACGTGTTTTTCAGCCCGAAATAAACGCGTTTTTTCAGACAACTGAATCCCCATGTAGCAGCAAGGCTCAGAAGAGCCCACACACTCAGATCTTAACCCCAGTGTGCAGAAAGGTTCAAAACGTGTTTTTCAGCAGAAATAAACATGTTTCTGCAAGTTTGGTCAACCCCATGTAAGTTATGGGGCAGTAACAGTACACTTTTCAAAACGTGTTTTTCAGCCCGAAATAAACGCGTTTTTTCAGACAACTGAATCCCCATGTAGCAGCAAGGCTCAGAAGAGCCCACACACTCAGATCTTAACCCCAGTGTGCAAAAAGGTTCAAAACGTGTTTTTCAGCAGAAATAAACATGTTTCTGCAAGTTTGGTCAACCCCATGTAAGTTATGGGGCAGTAACAGTACACTTTTCAAAACGTGTTTTTCAGCCCGAAATAAACGCGTTTTTTCAGACAACTGAATCCCCATGTAGCAGCAAGGCTCAGAAGAGCCCACACACTCAGATCTTAACCCCAGTGTGCAGAAAGGTTCAAAACGTGTTTTTCAGCAGAAATAAACATGTTTCTGCAAGTTTGGTGAACCCCATGTAAGGTATGGGGCAGTAACAGTACACTTTTCAAAACGTGTTTTTCAGCCCGAAATAAACGTGTTTTTTCAGACAACTGAATCCCCATGTAGCAGCAAGGCTCAGAAGAGCCCACACACTCAGATCTTAACCCCAGTGTGCAGAAAGGTTCAAAACGTGTTTTTCAGCAGAAATAAACATGTTTCTGCAAGTTTGGTCAACCCCATGTAAGTTATGGGGCAGTAACAGTACACTTTTCAAAACGTGTTTTTCAGCCCGAAATAAACGCGTTTTTTCAGACAACTGAATCCCCATGTAGCAGCAAAGCTCAGAAGAGCCCACACACTCAGATCTTAACCCCAGTGTGCAAAAAGGTTCAAAACGTGTTTTTCAGCAGAAATAAACATGTTTCTGCAAGTTTGGTCAACCCCATGTAAGTTATGGGGCAGTAACAGTACACTTTTCAAAACGTGTTTTTCAGCCCGAAATAAACGCGTTTTTTCAGACAACTGAATCCCAATGTAGCAGCAAGTCTCAGAAGAGCCAACACACTCAGATCTTAACCCCAGTGTGCAGAAAGGTTCAAAACGTGTTTTTCAGCAGAAATAAACATGTTTCTGCAAGTTTGGTCAACCCCATGTAAGTTATGGGGCAGTAACAGTACACTTTTCAAAACGTGTTTTTCAGCCCGAAATAAACGCGTTTTTTCAGACAACTGAATCCCCATGTAGCAGCAAGTCTCAGAAGAGCCCACACACTCAGATCTTAACCCCAGTGTGCAGTAAGGTTCAAAACGTGTTTTTCAGCAGAAATAAACATGTTTCTGCAAGTTTGGTCAACCCCATGTAAGTTATGGGGCAGTAACAGTACACTTTTCAAAACGTGTTTTTCAGCCCGAAATAAACGCGTTTTTTCAGACAACTGAATCCCCATGTAGCAGCAAGTCTCAGAAGAGCCCACACACTCAGATCTTAACCCCAGTGTGCAGAAAGGTTCAAAACGTGTTTTTCAGCAGAAATAAACATGTTTCTGCAAGTTTGGTCAACCCCATGTAAGGTATGGGGCAGAAACAGTACACTTTTCAAAACGTGTTTTTCAGCCCGAAATAAACGCGTTTTTTCAGACAACTGAATCCACATGTAGCAGCAAGGCTCAGAAGAGCCCACACACTCAGATCTTAACCCCAGTGTGCAGAAAGGTTCAAAACGTGTTTTTCAGCAGAAATAAACATGTTTCTGCAAGTTTGGTCAACCCCATGTAAGTTATGGGGCAGTAACAGTACACTTTTCAAAACGTGTTTTTCAGCCCGAAATAAACGCGTTTTTTCATACAACTGAATCCCCATGTAGCAGCAAGGCTCAGAAGAGCCCACACACTCAGCTCTTATCCCCAGTGTGCAGAAAGGGTCAAAACGTGTTTTTCAGCAGAAATAAACATGTTTCTGCAAGTTTGGTCAACCCCATGTAAGTTATGGGGCAGTAACAGTACACTTTTCAAAACGTGTTTTTCAGCCCGAAATAAACGCGTTTTTTCAGACAACTGAATCCCCATGTAGCAGCAAGGCTCAGAAGAGCCCACACACTCAGATCTTAACCCCAGTGTGCAGAAAGGGTCAAAACGTGTTTTTCAGCAGAAATAAACATGTTTCTGCAAGTTTGGTCAACCCCATGTAAGTTATGGGGCAGTAACAGTACACTTTTCAAAACGTGTTTTTCAGCCCGAAATAAACGCGTTTTTTCAGACAACTGAATCCCCATGTAGCAGCAAGGCTCAGAAGAGCCCACACACTCAGATCTTAACCCCAGTGTGCAGAAAGGTTCAAAACGTGTTTTTCAGCAGAAATAAACATGTTTCTGCAAGTTTGGTCAACCCCATGTAAGGTATGGGGCAGTAACAGTACACTTTTCAAAACGTGTTTTTCAGCCCGAAATAAACGCGTTTTTTCAGACAACTGAATCCCCATGTAGCAGCAAGGCTCAGAAGAGCCCACACACTCAGATCTTAACCCCAGTGTGCAGAAAGGTTCAAAACGTGTTTTTCAGCAGAAATAAACATGTTTCTGCAAGTTTGGTCAACCCCATGTAAGTTATGGGGCAGTAACAGTACACTTTTCAAAACGTGTTTTTCAGCCCGAAATAAACGCGTTTTTTCAGACAACTGAATCCCCATGTAGCAGCAAGGCTCAGAAGAGCCCACACACTCAGATCTTAACCCCAGTGTGCAAAAAGGTTCAAAACGTGTTTTTCAGCAGAAATAAACATGTTTCTGCAAGTTTGGTCAGCCCCATGTAAGTTATGGGGCAGTAACAGTACACTTTTCAAAACGTGTTTTTCAGCCCGAAATAAACGCGTTTTTTCAGACAACTGAATCCCCATGTAGCAGCAAGGCTCAGAAGAGCCCACACACTCAGATCTTAACCCCAGTGTGCAGAAAGGTTCAAAACGTGTTTTTCAGCAGAAATAAACATGTTTCTGCAAGTTTGGTCAACCCCATGTAAGTTATGGGGCAGTAACAGTACACTTTTCAAAACGTGATTTTCAGCCCGAAATAAACGCGTTTTTTCAGACAACTGAATCCCCATGTAGCAGCAAGTCTCAGAAGAGCCCACACACTCAGATCTTAACCCCAGTGTGCAGTAAGGTTCAAAACGTGTTTTTCAGCAGAAATAAACATGTTTCTGCAAGTTTGGTCAACCCCATGTAAGTTATGGGGCAGTAACAGTACACTTTTCAAAACGTGTTTTTCAGCCCGAAATAAACGCGTTTTTTCAGACAACTGAATCCCCATGTAGCAGCAAGTCTCAGAAGAGCCCACACACTCAGATCTTAACCCCAGTGTGCAGAAAGGTTCAAAACGTGTTTTTCAGCAGAAATAAACATGTTTCTGCAAGTTTGGTCAACCCCATGTAAGGTATGGGGCAGTAACAGTACACTTTTCAAAACGTGTTTTTCAGCCCGAAGTAAACGCGTTTTTTCAGACAACTGAATCCCCATGTAGCAGCAAGGCTCAGAAGAGCCCACACACTCAGCTCTTATCCCCAGTTAGCAGAAAGGGTCAAAACGTGTTTTTCAGCAGAAATAAACATGTTTCTGCAAGTTTGGTCAACCCCATGTAAGTTATGGGGCAGTAACAGTACACTTTTCAAAACGTGTTTTTCAGCCCGAAATAAACGCGTTTTTTCAGACAACTGAATCCCCATGTAGCAGCAAGGCTCAGAAGAGCCCACACACTCAGATCTTAACCCCAGTGTGCAGAAAGGTTCAAAACGTGTTTTTCAGCAGAAATAAACATGTTTCTGCAAGTTTGGTCAACCCCATGTAAGTTATGGGGCAGTAACAGTACACTTTTCAAAACGTGTTTTTCAGCCCGAAATAAACGCGTTTTTTCAGACAACTGAATCCCCATGTAGCAGCAAGTCTCAGAAGAGCCCACACACTCAGATCTTAACCCCAGTGTGCAGAAAGGTTCAAAACGTGTTTTTCAGCAGAAATAAACATGTTTCTGCAAGTTTGGTCAACCCCATGTAAGTTATGGGGCAGTAACAGTACACTTTTCAAAACGTGTTTTTCAGCCCGAAATAAACGCGTTTTTTCAGACAACTGAATCCCCATGTAGCAGCAAGTCTCAGAAGAGCCAACACACTCAGATCTTAACCCCAGTGTGCAGAAAGGTTCAAAACGTGTTTTTCAGCAGAAATAAACATGTTTCTGCAAGTTTGGTCAACCCCATGTAAGGTATGGGGCAGTAACAGTACACTTTTCAAAACGTGTTTTTCAGCCCGAAATAAACGCGTTTTTTCAGACAACTGAATCCCCATGTAGCAGCAAGGCTCAGAAGAGCCCACACACTCAGATCTTAACCCCAGTGTGCAGAAAGGGTCAAAACGTGTTTTTCAGCAGAAATAAACATGTTTCTGCAAGTTTGGTCAACCCCATGTAAGTTATGGGGCAGTAACAGTACACTTTTCAAAACGTGTTTTTCAGCCCGAAATAAACGCGTTTTTTCAGACAACTGAATCCCCATGTAGCAGCAAGGCTCAGAAGAGCCCACACACTCAGATCTTAACCCCAGTGTGCAGAAAGGTTCAAAACGTGTTTTTCAGCAGAAATAAACATGTTTCTGCAAGTTTGGTCAACCCCATGTAAGGTATGGGGCAGTAACAGTACACTTTTCAAAACGTGTTTTTCAGCCCGAAATAAACGCGTTTTTTCAGACAACTGAATCCCCATGTAGCAGCAAGGCTCAGAAGAGCCCACACACTCAGATCTTAACCCCAGTGTGCAAAAAGGTTCAAAACGTGTTTTTCAGCAGAAATAAACATGTTTCTGCAAGTTTGGTCAACCCCATGTAAGTTATGGGGCAGTAACAGTACACTTTTCAAAACGTGTTTTTCAGCCCGAAATAAACGCGTTTTTTCAGACAACTGAATCCCCATGTAGCAGCAAGTCTCAGAAGAGCCCACACACTCAGATCTTAACCCCAGTGTGCAAAAAGGTTCAAAACGTGTTTTTCAGCAGAAATAAACATGTTTCTGCAAGTTTGGTCAACCCCATGTAAGTTATGGGGCAGTAACAGTACACTTTTCAAAACGTGTTTTTCAGCCCGAAATAAACGCGTTTTTTCAGACAACTGAATCCCCATGTAGCAGCAAGTCTCAGAAGAGCCAACACACTCAGATCTTAACCCCAGTGTGCAGAAAGGTTCAAAACGTGTTTTTCAGCAGAAATAAACATGTTTCTGCAAGTTTGGTCAACCCCATGTAAGGTATGGGGCAGTAACAGTACACTTTTCAAAACGTGTTTTTCAGCCCGAAATAAACGCGTTTTTTCAGACAACTGAATCCCCATGTAGCAGCAAGGCTCAGAAGAGCCCACACACTCAGATCTTAACCCCAGTGTGCAGAAAGGGTCAAAACGTGTTTTTCAGCAGAAATAAACATGTTTCTGCAAGTTTGGTCAACCCCATGTAAGTTATGGGGCAGTAACAGTACACTTTTCAAAACGTGTTTTTCAGCCCGAAATAAACGCGTTTTTTCAGACAACTGAATCCCCATGTAGCAGCAAGGTTCAGAAGAGCCCACACACTCAGATCTTAACCCCAGTGTGCAGAAAGGTTCAAAACGTGTTTTTCAGCAGAAATAAACATGTGTCTGCAAGTTTGGTCAACCCCATGTAAGTTATGGGGCAGTAACAGTACACTTTTCAAAACGTGTTTTTCAGCCCGAAATAAACGCGTTTTTTCAGTCAACTGAATCCCCATGTAGCAGCAAGTCTCAGAAGAGCCCACACACTCAGATCTTAACCCCAGTGTGCAGTAAGGTTCAAAACGTGTTTTTCAGCAGAAATAAACATGTTTCTGCAAGTTTGGTCAACCCCATGTAAGTTATGGGGCAGTAACAGTACACTTTTCAAAACGTGTTTTTCAGCCCGAAATAAACGCGTTTTTTCAGACAACTGAATCCCCATGTAGCAGCAAGTCTCAGAAGAGCCCACACACTCAGATCTTAACCCCAGTGTGCAGTAAGGTTCAAAACGTGTTTTTCAGCAGAAATAAACATGTTTCTGCAAGTTTGGTCAACCCCATGTAAGTTATGGGGCAGTAACAGTACACTTTTCAAAACGTGTTTTTCAGCCCGAAATAAACGCGTTTTTTCAGACAACTGAATCCCCATGTAGCAGCAAGTCTCAGAAGAGCCCACACACTCAGATCTTAACCCCAGTGTGCAGAAAGGTTCAAAACGTGTTTTTCAGCAGAAATAAACATGTTTCTGCAAGTTTGGTCAACCCCATGTAAGGTATGGGGCAGAAACAGTACACTTTTCAAAACGTGTTTTTCAGCCCGAAATAAACGCGTTTTTTCAGACAACTGAATCCACATGTAGCAGCAAGGCTCAGAAGAGCCCACACACTCAGATCTTAACCCCAGTGTGCAGAAAGGTTCAAAACGTGTTTTTCAGCAGAAATAAACATGTTTCTGCAAGTTTGGTCAACCCCATGTAAGTTATGGGGCAGTAACAGTACACTTTTCAAAACGTGTTTTTCAGCCCGAAATAAACGCGTTTTTTCATACAACTGAATCCCCATGTAGCAGCAAGGCTCAGAAGAGCCCACACACTCAGCTCTTATCCCCAGTGTGCAGAAAGGGTCAAAACGTGTTTTTCAGCAGAAATAAACATGTTTCTGCAAGTTTGGTCAACCCCATGTAAGTTATGGGGCAGTAACAGTACACTTTTCAAAACGTGTTTTTCAGCCCGAAATAAACGCGTTTTTTCAGACAACTGAATCCCCATGTAGCAGCAAGGCTCAGAAGAGCCCACACACTCAGATCTTAACCCCAGTGTGCAGAAAGGGTCAAAACGTGTTTTTCAGCAGAAATAAACATGTTTCTGCAAGTTTGGTCAACCCCATGTAAGTTATGGGGCAGTAACAGTACACTTTTCAAAACGTGTTTTTCAGCCCGAAATAAACGCGTTTTTTCAGACAACTGAATCCCCATGTAGCAGCAAGGCTCAGAAGAGCCCACACACTCAGATCTTAACCCCAGTGTGCAGAAAGGTTCAAAACGTGTTTTTCAGCAGAAATAAACATGTTTCTGCAAGTTTGGTCAACCCCATGTAAGGTATGGGGCAGTAACAGTACACTTTTCAAAACGTGTTTTTCAGCCCGAAATAAACGCGTTTTTTCAGACAACTGAATCCCCATGTAGCAGCAAGGCTCAGAAGAGCCCACACACTCAGATCTTAACCCCAGTGTGCAGAAAGGTTCAAAACGTGTTTTTCAGCAGAAATAAACATGTTTCTGCAAGTTTGGTCAACCCCATGTAAGTTATGGGGCAGTAACAGTACACTTTTCAAAACGTGTTTTTCAGCCCGAAATAAACGCGTTTTTTCAGACAACTGAATCCCCATGTAGCAGCAAGGCTCAGAAGAGCCCACACACTCAGATCTTAACCCCAGTGTGCAAAAAGGTTCAAAACGTGTTTTTCAGCAGAAATAAACATGTTTCTGCAAGTTTGGTCAACCCCATGTAAGTTATGGGGCAGTAACAGTACACTTTTCAAAACGTGTTTTTCAGCCCGAAATAAACGCGTTTTTTCATACAACTGAATCCCCATGTAGCAGCAAGGCTCAGAAGAGCCCACACACTCAGCTCTTATCCCCAGTGTGCAGAAAGGGTCAAAACGTGTTTTTCAGCAGAAATAAACATGTTTCTGCAAGTTTGGTCAACCCCATGTAAGTTATGGGGCAGTAACAGTACACTTTTCAAAACGTGTTTTTCAGCCCGAAATAAACGCGTTTTTTCAGACAACTGAATCCCCATGTAGCAGCAAGGCTCAGAAGAGCCCACACACTCAGATCTTAACCCCAGTGTGCAGAAAGGTTCAAAACGTGTTTTTCAGCAGAAATAAACATGTTTCTGCAAGTTTGGTCAACCCCATGTAAGTTATGGGGCAGTAACAGTACACTTTTCAAAACGTGTTTTTCAGCCCGAAATAAACGCGTTTTTTCAGACAACTGAATCCCCATGTAGCAGCAAGTCTCAGAAGAGCCCACACACTCAGATCTTAACCCCAGTGTGCAGTAAGGTTCAAAACGTGTTTTTCAGCAGAAATAAACATGTTTCTGCAAGTTTGGTCAACCCCATGTAAGTTATGGGGCAGTAACAGTACACTTTTCAAAACGTGTTTTTCAGCCCGAAATAAACGCGTTTTTTCAGACAACTGAATCCCCATGTAGCAGCAAGTCTCAGAAGAGCCCACACACTCAGATCTTAACCCCAGTGTGCAGAAAGGTTCAAAACGTGTTTTTCAGCAGAAATAAACATGTTTCTGCAAGTTTGGTCAACCCCATGTAAGTTATGGGGCAGTAACAGTACACTTTTCAAAACGTGTTTTTCAGCCCGAAATAAACGCGTTTTTTCAGACAACTGAATCCCCATGTAGCAGCAAGGCTCAGAAGAGCCCACACACTCAGATCTTAACCCCAGTGTGCAGAAAGGTTCAAAACGTGTTTTTCAGCAGAAATAAACATGTTTCTGCAAGTTTGGTCAACCCCATGTAAGGTATGGGGCAGTAACAGTACACTTTTCAAAACGTGTTTTTCAGCCCGAAATAAACGCGTTTTTTCAGACAACTGAATCCCCATGTAGCAGCAAGGCTCAGAAGAGCCCACACACTCAGATCTTAACCCCAGTGTGCAAAAAGGTTCAAAACGTGTTTTTCAGCAGAAATAAACATGTTTCTGCAAGTTTGGTCAACCCCATGTAAGTTATGGGGCAGTAACAGTACACTTTTCAAAACGTGTTTTTCAGCCCGAAATAAACGCGTTTTTTCAGACAACTGAATCCCCATGTAGCAGCAAGTCTCAGAAGAGCCCACACACTCAGATCTTAACCCCAGTGTGCAAAAAGGTTCAAAACGTGTTTTTCAGCAGAAATAAACATGTTTCTGCAAGTTTGGTCAACCCCATGTAAGTTATGGGGCAGTAACAGTACACTTTTCAAAACGTGTTTTTCAGCCCGAAATAAACGCGTTTTTTCAGACAACTGAATCCCCATGTAGCAGCAAGTCTCAGAAGAGCCAACACACTCAGATCTTAACCCCAGTGTGCAGAAAGGTTCAAAACGTGTTTTTCAGCAGAAATAAACATGTTTCTGCAAGTTTGGTCAACCCCATGTAAGGTATGGGGCAGTAACAGTACACTTTTCAAAACGTGTTTTTCAGCCCGAAATAAACGCGTTTTTTCAGACAACTGAATCCCCATGTAGCAGCAAGGCTCAGAAGAGCCCACACACTCAGATCTTAACCCCAGTGTGCAGAAAGGGTCAAAACGTGTTTTTCAGCAGAAATAAACATGTTTCTGCAAGTTTGGTCAACCCCATGTAAGTTATGGGGCAGTAACAGTACACTTTTCAAAACGTGTTTTTCAGCCCGAAATAAACGCGTTTTTTCAGACAACTGAATCCCCATGTAGCAGCAAGGTTCAGAAGAGCCCACACACTCAGATCTTAACCCCAGTGTGCAGAAAGGTTCAAAACGTGTTTTTCAGCAGAAATAAACATGTTTCTGCAAGTTTGGTCAACCCCATGTAAGTTATGGGGCAGTAACAGTACACTTTTCAAAACGTGTTTTTCAGCCCGAAATAAACGCGTTTTTTCAGTCAACTGAATCCCCATGTAGCAGCAAGTCTCAGAAGAGCCCACACACTCAGATCTTAACCCCAGTGTGCAGTAAGGTTCAAAACGTGTTTTTCAGCAGAAATAAACATGTTTCTGCAAGTTTGGTCAACCCCATGTAAGTTATGGGGCAGTAACAGTACACTTTTCAAAACGTGTTTTTCAGCCCGAAATAAACGCGTTTTTTCAGACAACTGAATCCCCATGTAGCAGCAAGGCTCAGAAGAGCCCACACACTCAGATCTTAACCCCAGTGTGCAAAAAGGTTCAAAACGTGTTTTTCAGCAGAAATAAACATGTTTCTGCAAGTTTGGTCAACCCCATGTAAGTTATGGGGCAGTAACAGTACACTTTTCAAAACGTGTTTTTCAGCCCGAAATAAACGCGTTTTTTCAGACAACTGAATCCCCATGTAGCAGCAAGGCTCAGAAGAGCCCACACACTCAGATCTTAACCCCAGTGTGCAGAAAGGTTCAAAGCGTGTTTTTCAGCAGAAATAAACATGTTTCTGCAAGTTTGGTCAACCCCATGTAAGTTATGGGGCAGTAACAGTACACTTTTAAAAACGTGTTTTTCAGCCCGAAATAAACGCGTTTTTTCAGACAACTGAATCCCCATGTAGCAGCAAGGCTCAGAAGAGCCCACACACTCAGATCTTAACCCCAGTGTGCAAAAAGGTTCAAAACGTGTTTTTCAGCAGAAATAAACATGTTTCTGCAAGTTTGGTCAACCCCATGTAAGTTATGGGGCAGTAACAGTACACTTTTCAAAACGTGTTTTTCAGCCCGAAATAAACGCGTTTTTTCAGACAACTGAATCCCCATGTAGCAGCAAGGCTCAGAAGAGCCCACACACTCAGATCTTAACCCCAGTGTGCAGAAAGGGTCAAAACGTGTTTTTCAGCAGAAATAAACATGTTTCTGCAAGTTTGGTCAACCCCATGTAAGTTATGGGGCAGTAACAGTACACTTTTCAAAACGTGTTTTTCAGCCCGAAATAAACGCGTTTTTTCAGACAACTGAATCCCAATGTAGCAGCAAGGCTCAGAAGAGCCCACACACTCAGATCTTAACCCCAGTGTGCAGAAAGGTTCAAAACGTGTTTTTCAGCAGAAATAAACATTTTTCTGCAAGTTTGGTCAACCCCATGTAAGGTATGGGGCAGTAACAGTACACTTTTCAAAACGTGTTTTTCAGCCCGAAATAAACGCGTTTTTTCAGACAACTAAATCCCCATGTAGCAGCAAGGCTCAGAAGAGCCCACACACTCAGATCTTAACCCCAGTGTGCAGAAAGGTTCAAAACGTGTTTTTCAGCAGAAATAAACATGTTTCTGCAAGTTTGGTCAACCCCATGTAAGTTATGTTGCAGTAACAGTACACTTTTCAAAACGTGTTTTTCAGCCCGAAATAAACGCGTTTTTTCAGACAACTGAATCCCCATGTAGCAGCAAGGCTCAGAAGAGCCCACACACTCAGATCTTAACCCCAGTGTGCAGAAAGGTTCAAAACGTGTTTTTCAGCAGAAATAAACATGTTTCTGCAAGTTTGGTCAACCCCATGTAACTTATGGGGCAGTAACAGAACACTTTTCAAAACGTGTTTTTCAGCCCGAAATAAACGCGTTTTTTCAGACATAGAATCCTAATGTAACTGCAAGGCTCAGAAGAGCCCACACACTCTGCTCTTAACCCCAGTGTGCTGAAAGTTTCAAAACGTGTTTTTCAGCAGAAATAAACATGTTTCTGCAAGTTTGGTCACCCCCATGTAACTTATGGGGCAGTAACAGCACACATTTCAAAACGTGTTTTTCAGCCCGAAATAAACGCGTTTATTCAGACATCAGAATCCTAATGTAACTGCAAGGCTCAGAAGAGCCCACACACTCTGCTCTTAACCCCAGTGTGCTGAAAGTGTCAATACGTGTTTTTCAGCAGAAATAAACATGTTTCTGCAAGTTTGGTCACCCCCATGTAAGTTATGGGGCAGTAACAGCACACTTTTCAAAACGTGTTTTTCAGCCCGAAATAAACGCGTTTTTTCAGACATCAGAATCCTAATGTAACTGCAAGGCTCAGAAGAGCCCACACACTCTGCTCTTAACCCCAGTGTGCTGAAAGTGTCAAAACGTGTTTTTCAGCAGAAATAAACGTTTCTGCAAGTTTGGTCAACCCCACGTAAGTTATGGGGCAGTAACAGCACCCTTTTCAAAACGTGTTTTCAGCCCGAAATAAACGCTTTTTTTCAGACATCAGAATCCTAATGTAACTGCAAGGCTCAGAAGAGCCCACACACTCTGCTCTTAACCCCAGTGTGCTGAAAGTGTCAAAACGTGTTTTTCAGCAGAAATAAACATGTTTCTTCAAGTTTGGTCACCCCCATGTAAGTTATGGGGCAGTAACAGCACACTTTTCAAAACGTGTTTTTCAGCCCGAAATAAACGCGTTTTTTCAGACATCAGAATCCTACTGTAACTGCAAGGCTCAGAAGAGCCCACACACTCTGCTCTTAACCCCAGTGTGCTGAAAGTGTCAAAACGTGTTTTTCAGCAGAAATAAACATGTTTCTGCAAGTTTGGTCACCCCCATGTAAGTTATGGGGCAGTAACAGCACACTTTTCAAAACGTGTTTTTCAGCCCGAAATAAACGCGTTTTTTCAGACATCAGAATCCTAATGTAACTGCAAGGCTCAGAAGAGCCCACACACTCTGCTCTTAACCCCAGTGTGCTGAAAGTGTCAAAACGTGTTTTTCAGCAGAAATAAACATGTTTCTGCAAGTTTGGTCACCCCCATGTAAGTTATGGGGCAGTAACAGCACACTTTTCAAAACGTGTTTTTCAGCCCGAAATAAACACGTTTTTTCAGACTGCAGAATGCCAATGTAACTGCAAGGCTCAGAAGAGCCCACACACTCAGCTCTTAACCCCAGTGTGCTGAAAGTGTCAAAACGTGTTTTTCAGCAGAAATAAACGTTTCTGCAAGTTTGGTCAACCCCATGTAACTTATGGAGCAGTAACAGAACACTTTTCAAAACGTGTTTTTCAGCCCGAAATAAACGCGTTTTTACAGACTTCAGAATCCTAATGTAACTGCAAGGCTCAGAAGAGCCCACACACTCTGCTCTTAACCCCAGTGTGCTGAAAGTGTCAAAACGTGTTTTTCAGCAGAAATAAACATGTTTCTGCAAGTTTGGTCAACCCCATGTAAGTTATGGGGCAGTAACAGCACCCTTTTCAAAACGTGTTTTTCAGCCCGAAATAAATGCCTTTTTTCAGACATCAGAATCCTAATGTAACTGCAAGGCTCAGAAGAGCCCACACACTCAGCTCTTAACCCCAGTGTGCTGAAAGTGTCAAAACGTGTTTTTCAGCAGAAATAAACATGTTTCTGCAAGTTTGGTCAACCCCATGTAACTTATGGGGCAGTAACAGAACACTTTTCAAAACGTGTTTTTCAGCCCGAAATAAACGCGTTTTTTCAGACATCAGAATCCTAATGTAACTGCAAGGCTCAGAAGAGCCCACACACTCTGCTCTTAACCCCAGTGTGCTGAAAGTTTCAAAACGTGTTTTTCAGCAGAAATAAACATGTTTCTGCAAGTTTGGTCACCCCCATGTAACTTATGGGGCAGTAACAGCACACATTTCAAAACGTGTTTTTCAGCCCGAAATAAACGCGTTTATTCAGACATCAGAATCCTAATGTAACTGCAAGGCTCAGAAGAGCCCACACACTCTGCTCTTAACCCCAGTGTGCTGAAAGTGTCAAAACGTGTTTTTCAGCAGAAATAAACATGTTTCTGCAAGTTTGGTCACCCCCATGTAAGTTATGGGGCAGTAACAGCACACTTTTCAAAACGTGTTTTTCAGCCCGAAATAAACGCGTTTTTTCAGACATCAGAATCCTACTGTAACTGCAAGGCTCAGAAGAGCTACACACTCTGCTCTTAACCCCAGTGTGCTGAAAGTGTCAAAACGTGTTTTTCAGCAGAAATAAACATGTTTCTGCAAGTTTGGTCAACCCCATGTAAGTTATGGGGCAGTAACAGCACCCTTTTCAAAACGTGTTTTTCAGCCCGAAATAAACGCGTTTTTTCAGACATCAGAATCCTAATGTAACTGCAAGGCTCAGAAGAGCCCACACACTCTGCTCTTAACCCCAGTGTGCTGAAAGTGTCAAAACGTGTTTTTCAGCAGAAATAAACATGTTTCTTCAAGTTTGGTCACCCCCATGTAAGTTATGGGGCAGTAACAGCACACTTTTCAAAACGTGTTTTTCAGCCCGAAATAAACACGTTTTTTCAGACTGCAGAATGCCAATGTAACTGCAAGGCTCAGAAGAGCCCACACACTCAGCTCTTAACCCCAGTGTGCTGAAAGTGTCAAAACGTGTTTTTCAGCAGAAATAAACATGTTTCTGCAAGTTTGGTCAACCCCATGTAACTTATGGGGCAGTAACAGAACACTTTTCAAAACGTGTTTTTCAGCCCGAAATAAACGCGTTTTTTCAGACATCAGAATCCTAATGTAACTGCAAGGCTCAGAAGAGCCCACACACTCTGCTCTTAACCCCAGTGTGCTGAAAGTGTCAAAACGTGTTTTTCAGCAGAAATAAACATGTTTCTGCAAGTTTGGTCACCCCCATGTAAGTTATGGGGCAGTAACAGCACACTTTTCAAAACGTGTTTTTCAGCCCGAAATAAACACGTTTTTTCAGACTGCAGAATGCCAATGTAACTGCAAGGCTCAGAAGAGCCCACACACTCAGCTCTTAACCCCAGTGTGCTGAAAGTGTCAAAACGTGTTTTTCAGCAGAAATAAACATGTTTCTGCAAGTTTGGTCAACCCCATGTAACTTATGGAGCAGTAACAGAACACTTTTCAAAACGTGTTTTTCAGCCCGAAATAAACGCGTTTTTTCAGACATAGAATCCTAATGTAACTGCAAGGCTCAGAAGAGCCCACACACTCTGCTCTTAACCCCAGTGTGCTGAAAGTTTCAAAACGTGTTTTTCAGCAGAAATAAACATGTTTCTGCAAGTTTGGTCACCCCCATGTAAGTTATCGGGCAGTAACAGCACACATTTCAAAACGTGTTTTTCAGCCCGAAATAAACGCGTTTATTCAGACATCAGAATCCTAATGTAACTGCAAGGCTCAGAAGAGCCCACACACTCTGCTCTTAACCCCAGTGTGCTGAAAGTGTCAATACGTGTTTTTCAGCAGAAATAAACATGTTTCTGCAAGTTTGGTCACCCCCATGTAAGTTATGGGGCAGTAACAGCACACTTTTCAAAACGTGTTTTTCAGCCCGAAATAAACGCGTTTTTTCAGACATCAGAATCCTAATGTAACTGCAAGGCTCAGAAGAGCCCACACACTCTGCTCTTAACCCCAGTGTGCTGAAAGTGTCAAAACGTGTTTTTCAGCAGAAATAAACGTTTCTGCAAGTTTGGTCAACCCCATGTAAGTTATGGGGCAGTAACAGCACCCTTTTCAAAACGTGTTTTCAGCCCGAAATAAACGCTTTTTTTCAGACATCAGAATCCTAATGTAACTGCAAGGCTCAGAAGAGCCCACACACTCTGCTCTTAACCCCAGTGTGCTGAAAGTGTCAAAACGTGTTTTTCAGCAGAAATAAACATGTTTCTTCAAGTTTGGTCACCCCCATGTAAGTTATGGGGCAGTAACAGCACACTTTTCAAAACGTGTTTTTCAGCCCGAAATAAACGCGTTTTTTCAGACATCAGAATCCTACTGTAACTGCAAGGCTCAGAAGAGCCCACACACTCTGCTCTTAACCCCAGTGTGCTGAAAGTGTCAAAACGTGTTTTTCAGCAGAAATAAACATGTTTCTGCAAGTTTGGTCACCCCCATGTAAGTTATGGGGCAGTAACAGCACACTTTTCAAAACGTGTTTTTCAGCCCGAAATAAACGCGTTTTTTCAGACATCAGAATCCTAATGTAACTGCAAGGCTCAGAAGAGCCCACACACTCTGCTCTTAACCCCAGTGTGCTGAAAGTGTCAAAACGTGTTTTTCAGCAGAAATAAACATGTTTCTGCAAGTTTGGTCACCCCCATGTAAGTTATGGGGCAGTAACAGCAAACTTTTCAAAACGTGTTTTTCAGCCCGAAATAAACACGTTTTTTCAGACTGCAGAATGCCAATGTAACTGCAAGGCTCAGAAGAGCCCACACACTCAGCTCTTAACCCCAGTGTGCTGAAAGTGTCAAAACGTGTTTTTCAGCAGAAATAAACGTTTCTGCAAGTTTGGTCAACCCCATGTAACTTATGGAGCAGTAACAGAACACTTTTCAAAACGTGTTTTTCAGCCCGAAATAAACGCGTTTTTACAGACTTCAGAATCCTAATGTAACTGCAAGGCTCAGAAGAGCCCACACACTCTGCTCTTAACCCCAGTGTGCTGAAAGTTTCAAAACGTGTTTTTCAGCAGAAATAAACATGTTTCTGCAAGTTTGGTCACCCCCATGTAACTTATGGGGCAGTAACAGCACACATTTCAAAACGTGTTTTTCAGCCCGAAATAAACGCGTTTATTCAGACATCAGAATCCTACTGTAACTGCAAGGCTCAGAAGAGCCCACACACTCTGCTCTTAACCCCAGTGTGCTGAAAGTGTCAAAACGTGTTTTTCAGCAGAAATAAACATGTTTCTGCAAGTTTGGTCACCCCCATGTAAGTTATGGGGCAGTAACAGCACACTTTTCAAAACGTGTTTTTCAGCCCGAAATAAACGCGTTTTTTCAGACATCAGAATCCTAATGTAACTGCAAGGCTCAGAAGAGCCCACACACTCTGCTCTTAACCCCAGTGTGCTGAAAGTTTCAAAACGTGTTTTTCAGCAGAAATAAACATGTTTCTGCAAGTTTGGTCACCCCCATGTAACTTATGGGGCAGTAACAGCACACTTTTCAAAACGTGTTTTTCAGCCCGAAATAAACACGTTTTTTCAGACTGCAGAATGCCAATGTAACTGCAAGGCTCAGAAGAGCCCACACACTCAGCTCTTAACCCCAGTGTGCTGAAAGTGTCAAAACGTGTTTTTCAGCAGAAATAAACATGTTTCTGCAACTTTGGTCAACCCCATGTAACTTATGGGGCAGTAACAGCACCCTTTTCAAAACGTGTTTTTCAGCCCGAAATAAACGCGTTTTTTCAGACATCAGAATCCTAATGTAACTGCAAGGCTCAGAAGAGCCCACACACTCTGCTCTTAACCCCAGTGTGCTGAAAGTGTCAAAACGTGTTTTTCAGCAGAAATAAACATGTTTCTGCAAGTTTGGTCACCCCCATGTAAGTTATGGGGCAGTAACAGCACACTTTTCAAAACGTGTTTTTCAGCCCGAAATAAACACGTTTTTTCAGACTGCAGAATGCCAATGTAACTGCAAGGCTCAGAAGAGCCCACACACTCAGCTCTTAACCCCAGTGTGCTGAAAGTGTCAAAACGTGTTTTTCAGCAGAAATAAACATGTTTCTGCAACTTTGGTCAACCCCATGTAACTCATGGGGCAGTAACAGAACACTTTTCAAAACGTGTTTATCAGCCCGAAATAATCGCGTTTTTTCAGACATCAGAATCCTCATGTAACTGCAAGGCTCAGAAGAGCCCACACACTCTGCTCTTAACCCCAGTGTGCTGAAAGTGTCAAAACGTGTTTTTCAGCAGAAATAAACATGTTTCTGCAAGTTTGGTCACCCCCATGTAAGTTATGGGGCAGTAACAGCACACTTTTCAAAACGTGTTTTTCAGCCCGAAATAAACACGTTTTTTCAGACAGCAGAATGCCAATGTAACTGCAAGGCTCAGAAGAGCCCACACACTCAGCTCTTAACCCCAGTGTGCTGAAAGTGTCAAAACGTGTTTTTCAGCAGAAATAAACGTTTCTGCAAGTTTGGTCAACCCCATGAAACTTATGGAGCAGTAACAGAACACTTTTCAAAACGTGTTTTTCAGCCCGAAATAAACGCGTTTATTCAGACATCAGAATCCTAATGTAACTGCAAGGCTCAGAAGAGCCCACACACTCTGCTCTTAACCCCAGTGTGCTGAAAGTGTCAAAACGTGTTTTTCAGCAGAAATAAACATGTTTCTGCAAGTTTTTTCAACCCCATGTAAGTTATGGGGCAGTAACAGCACCCTTTTCAAAACGTGTTTTTCAGCCCGAAATAAACGCGTTTTTTCAGACATCAGAATCCTAATGTAACTGCAAGGCTCAGAAGAGCCCACACACTCTGCTCTTAACCCCAGTGTGCTGAAAGTGTCAAAACGTGTTTTTCAGCAGAAATAAACATGTTTCTTCAAGTTTTGTCACCCCCATGTAAGTTATGGGGCAGTAACAGCACACTTTTCAAAACGTGTTTTTCAGCCCGAAATAAACACGTTTTTTCAGACTGCAGAATGCCAATGTAACTGCAAGGCTCAGAAGAGCCCACACACTCAGCTCTTAACCCCAGTGTGCTGAAAGTGTCAAAACGTGTTTTTCAGCAGAAATAAACGTTTCTGCAAGTTTGGTCAACCCCATGTAACTTATGGAGCAGTAACAGAACACTTTTCAAAACGTGTTTTTCAGCCCGAAATAAACGCGTTTTTTCAGACTTCAGAATCCTAATGTAACTGCAAGGCTCAGAAGAGCCCACACACTCTGCTCTTAACCCCAGTGTGCTGAAAGTTTCAAAACGTGTTTTTCAGCAGAAATAAACATGTTTCTGCAAGTTTGGTCACCCCCATGTAACTTATGGGGCAGTAACAGCACACATTTCAAAACGTGTTTTTCAGCCCGAAATAAACGCGTTTATTCAGACATCAGAATCCTACTGTAACTGCAAGGCTCAGAAGAGCCCACACACTCTGCTCTTAACCCCAGTGTGCTGAAAGTGTCAAAACGTGTTTTTCAGCAGAAATAAACATGTTTCTGCAAGTTTGGTCACCCCCATGTAAGTTATGGGGCAGTAACAGCACACTTTTCAAAACGTGTTTTTCAGCCCGAAATAAACGCGTTTTTTCAGACATCAGAATCCTAATGTAACTGCAAGGCTCAGAAGAGCCCACACACTCTGCTCTTAACCCCAGTGTGCTGAAAGTTTCAAAACGTGTTTTTCAGCAGAAATAAACATGTTTCTGCAAGTTTGGTCACCCCCATGTAACTTATGGGGCAGTAACAGCACACATTTCAAAACGTGTTTTTCAGCCCGAAATAAACGCGTTTTTTCAGACATCAGAATCCTAATGTAACTGCAAGGCTCAGAAGAGCCCACACACTCAGCTCTTAACCCCAGTGTGCTGAAAGTGTCAAAACGTGTTTTTCAGCAGAAATAAACATGTTTCTGCAACTTTGGTCAACCCCATGTAACTTATGGGGCAGTAACAGAACACTTTTCAAAACGTGTTTTTCAGCCCGAAATAAACACGTTTTTTCAGACTGCAGAATGCCAATGTAACTGCAAGGCTCAGAAGAGCCCACACACTCAGCTCTTAACCCCAGTGTGCTGAAAGTGTCAAAACGTGTTTTTCAGCAGAAATAAACATGTTTCTGCAACTTTGGTCAACCCCATGTAACTTATGGGGCAGTAACAGAACACTTTTCAATACGTGTTTTTCAGCCCGAAATAAACGCGTTTTTTCAGACATCAGAATCCTAATGTAACTGCAAGGCTCAGAAGAGCCCACACACTCTGCTCTTAACCCCAGTGTGCTGAAAGTGTCAAAACGTGTTTTTCAGCAGAAATAAACATGTTTCTGCAAGTTTGGTCACCCCCATGTAAGTTATCGGGCAGTAACAGCACACTTTTCAAAACGTGTTTTTCAGCCCGAAATAAACACGTTTTTTCAGACAGCAGAATGCCAATGTAACTGCAAGGCTCAGAAGAGCCCACACACTCAGCTCTTAACCCCAGTGTGCTGAAAGTGTCAAAACGTGTTTTTCAGCAGAAATAAACATGTTTCTGCAAGTTTGGTCAACCCCATGTAACTTATGGGGCAGTAACAGAACACTTTTCAAAACGTGTTTTTCAGCCCGAAATAAACGCGTTTTTTCAGACATCAGAATCCTAATGTAACTGCAAGGCTCAGAAGAGCCCACACACTCTGCTCTTAACCCCAGTGTGCTGAAAGTGTCAAAACGTGTTTTTCAGCAGAAATAAACATGTTTCTGCAAGTTTGGTCACCCCCATGTAAGTTATGGGGCAGTAACAGCACACTTTTCAAAACGTGTTTTTCAGCCCGAAATAAACACGTTTTTTCAGACTGCAGAATGCCAATGTAACTGCAAGGCTCAGAAGAGCCCACACACTCAGCTCTTAACCCCAGTGTGCTGAAAGTGTCAAAACGTGTTTTTCAGCAGAAATAAACATGTTTCTGCAAGTTTGGTCAACCCCATGTAACTTATGGAGCAGTAACAGAACACTTTTCAAAACGTGTTTTTCAGCCCGAAATAAACGCGTTTTTTCAGACATAGAATCCTAATGTAACTGCAAGGCTCAGAAGAGCCCACACACTCTGCTCTTAACCCCAGTGTGCTGAAAGTTTCAAAACGTGTTTTTCAGCAGAAATAAACATGTTTCTGCAAGTTTGGTCACCCCCATGTAACTTATGGGGCAGTAACAGCACACATTTCAAAACGTGTTTTTCAGCCCGAAATAAACGCGTTTATTCAGACATCAGAATCCTAATGTAACTGCAAGGCTCAGAAGAGCCCACACACTCTGCTCTTAACCCCAGTGTGCTGAAAGTGTCAATACGTGTTTTTCAGCAGAAATAAACATGTTTCTGCAAGTTTGGTCAACCCCATGTAAGTTATGGGGCAGTAACAGCACACTTTTCAAAACGTGTTTTTCAGCCCGAAATAAACGCGTTTTTTCAGACATCAGAATCCTAATGTAACTGCAAGGCTCAGAAGAGCCCACACACTCTGCTCTTAACCCCAGTGTGCTGAAAGTGTCAAAACGTGTTTTTCAGCAGAAATAAACGTTTCTGCAAGTTTGGTCAACCCCATGTAAGTTATGGGGCAGTAACAGCACCCTTTTCAAAACGTGTTTTCAGCCCGAAATAAACGCTTTTTTTCAGACATCAGAATCCTAATGTAACTGCAAGGCTCAGAAGAGCCCACACACTCTGCTCTTAACCCCTGTGTGATGAAAGTGTCAAAACGTGTTTTTCAGCAGAAATAAACATGTTTCTTCAAGTTTGGTCACCCCCATGTAAGTTATGGGGCAGTAACAGCACACTTTTCAAAACGTGTTTTTCAGCCCGAAATAAACGCGTTTTTTCAGACATCAGAATCCTACTGTAACTGCAAGGCTCAGAAGAGCCCACACACTCTGCTCTTAACCCCAGTGTGCTGAAAGTGTCAAAACGTGTTTTTCAGCAGAAATAAACATGTTTCTGCAAGTTTGGTCACCCCCATGTAAGTTATGGGGCAGTAACAGCACACTTTTCAAAACGTGTTTTTCAGCCCGAAATAAACGCGTTTTTTCAGACATCAGAATCCTAATGTAACTGCAAGGCTCAGAAGAGCCCACACACTCTGCTCTTAACCCCAGTGTGCTGAAAGTTTCAAAACGTGTTTTTCAGCAGAAATAAACATGTTTCTGCAAGTTTGGTCACCCCCATGTAACTTATGGGGCAGTAACAGCACACTTTTCAAAACGTGTTTTTCAGCCCGAAATAAACACGTTTTTTCAGACTGCAGAATGCCAATGTAACTGCAAGGCTCAGAAGAGCCCACACACTCAGCTCTTAACCCCAGTGTGCTGAAAGTGTCAAAACGTGTTTTTCAGCAGAAATAAACATGTTTCTGCAACTTTGGTCAACCCCATGTAACTTATGGGGCAGTAACAGAACACTTTTCAAAACGTGTTTTTCAGCCCGAAATAAACGCGTTTTTTCAGACATCAGAATCCTAATGTAACTGCAAGGCTCAGAAGAGCCCACACACTCTGCTCTTAACCCCAGTGTGCTGAAAGTGTCAAAACGTGTTTTTCAGCAGAAATAAACATGTTTCTGCAAGTTTGGTCACCCCCATGTAAGTTATGGGGCAGTAACAGCACACTTTTCAAAACGTGTTTTTCAGCCCGAAATAAACACGTTTTTTCAGACTGCAGAATGCCAATGTAACTGCAAGGCTCAGAAGAGCCCACACACTCAGCTCTTAACCCCAGTGTGCTGAAAGTGTCAAAACGTGTTTTTCAGCAGAAATAAACATGTTTCTGCAACTTTGGTCAACCCCATGTAACTCATGGGGCAGTAACAGAACACTTTTCAAAACGTGTTTTTCAGCCCGAAATAAACGCGTTTTTTCAGACATCAGAATCCTAATGTAACTGCAAGGCTCAGAAGAGCCCACACACTCTGCTCTTAACCCCAGTGTGCTGAAAGTGTCAAAACGTGTTTTTCAGCAGAAATAAACATGTTTCTGCAAGTTTGGTCACCCCCATGTAAGTTATGGGGCAGTAACAGCACACTTTTCAAAACGTGTTTTTCAGCCCGAAATAAACACGTTTTTTCAGACAGCAGAATGCCAATGTAACTGCAAGGCTCAGAAGAGCCCACACACTCAGCTCTTAACCCCAGTGTGCTGAAAGTGTCAAAACGTGTTTTTCAGCAGAAATAAACGTTTCTGCAAGTTTGGTCAACCCCATGAAACTTATGGAGCAGTAACAGAACACTTTTCAAAACGTGTTTTTCAGCCCGAAATAAACGCGTTTTTTCAGACTTCAGAATCCTAATGTAACTGCAAGGCTCAGAAGAGCCCAGACACTCTGCTCTTAACCCCAGTGTGCTGAAAGTTTCAAAACGTGTTTTTCAGCAGAAATAAACATGTTTCTGCAAGTTTGGTCACCCCCATGTAACTTATGGGGCAGTAACAGCACACATTTCAAAACGTGTTTTTCAGCCCGAAATAAACGCGTTTATTCAGACATCAGAATCCTAATGTAACTGCAAGGCTCAGAAGAGCCCACACACTCTGCTCTTAACCCCAGTGTGCTGAAAGTGTCAAAACGTGTTTTTCAGCAGAAATAAACATGTTTCTGCAAGTTTGGTCACCCCCATGTAAGTTATGGGGCAGTAACAGCACACTTTTCAAAACGTGTTTTTCAGCCCGAAATAAACGCGTTTTTTCAGACATCAGAATCCTACTGTAACTGCAAGGCTCAGAAGAGCCCACACACTCTGCTCTTAACCCCAGTGTGCTGAAAGTGTCAAAACGTGTTTTTCAGCAGAAATAAACATGTTTCTGCAAGTTTTTTCAACCCCATGTAAGTTATGGGGCAGTAACAGCACCCTTTTCAAAACGTGTTTTTCAGCCCGAAATAAACGCGTTTTTTCAGACATCAGAATCCTAATGTAACTGCAAGGCTCAGAAGAGCCCACACACTCTGCTCTTAACCCCAGTGTGCTGAAAGTGTCAAAACGTGTTTTTCAGCAGAAATAAACATGTTTCTTCAAGTTTGGTCACCCCCATGTAAGTTATGGGGCAGTAACAGCACACTTTTCAAAACGTGTTTTTCAGCCCGAAATAAACACGTTTTTTCAGACTGCAGAATGCCAATGTAACTGCAAGGCTCAGAAGAGCCCACACACTCAGCTCTTAACCCCAGTGTGCTGAAAGTGTCAAAACGTGTTTTTCAGCAGAAATAAACGTTTCTGCAAGTTTGGTCAACCCCATGTAACTTATGGAGCAGTAACAGAACACTTTTCAAAACGTGTTTTTCAGCCCGAAATAAACGCGTTTTTTCAGACTTCAGAATCCTAATGTAACTGCAAGGCTCAGAAGAGCCCACACACTCTGCTCTTAACCCCAGTGTGCTGAAAGTTTCAAAACGTGTTTTTCAGCAGAAATAAACATGTTTCTGCAAGTTTGGTCACCCCCATGTAACTTATGGGGCAGTAACAGCACACATTTCAAAACGTGTTTTTCAGCCCGAAATAAACGCGTTTATTCAGACATCAGAATCCTACTGTAACTGCAAGGCTCAGAAGAGCCCACACACTCTGCTCTTAACCCCAGTGTGCTGAAAGCGTCAAAACGTGTTTTTCAGCAGAAATAAACATGTTTCTGCAAGTTTGGTCAACCCCATGTAAGTTATGGGGCAGTAACAGCACCCTTTTCAAAACGTGTTTTTCAGCCCGAAATAAATGCCATTTTTCAGACATCAGAATCCTAATGTAACTGCAAGGCTCAGAAGAGCCCACACACTCAGCTCTTAACCCCAGTGTGCTGAAAGTGTCAAAACGTGTTTTTCAGCAGAAATAAACATGTTTCTGCAAGTTTGGTCACCCCCATGTAACTTATGGGGCAGTAACAGCACACATTTCAAAACGTGTTTTTCAGCCCGAAATAAACGCGTTTATTCAGACATCAGAATCCTACTGTAACTGCAAGGCTCAGAAGAGCCCACACACTCTGCTCTTAACCCCAGTGTGCTGAAAGTGTCAAAACGTGTTTTTCAGCAGAAATAAACATGTTTCTGCAAGTTTGGTCACCCCCATGTAAGTTATGGGGCAGTAACAGCACACTTTTCAAAACGTGTTTTTCAGCCCGAAATAAACGCGTTTTTTCAGACATCAGAATCCTAATGTAACTGTAAGGCTCAGAAGAGCCCACACACTCTGCTCTTAACCCCAGTGTGCTGAAAGTTTCAAAACGTGTTTTTCAGCAGAAATAAACATGTTTCTGCAAGTTTGGTCACCCCCATGTAACTTATGGGGCAGTAACAGCACACATTTCAAAACGTGTTTTTCAGCCCGAAATAAACGCGTTTTTTCAGACATCAGAATCCTAATGTAACTGCAAGGCTCAGAAGAGCCCACACACTCAGCTCTTAACCCCAGTGTGCTGAAAGTGTCAAAACGTGTTTTTCAGCAGAAATAAACATGTTTCTGCAACTTTGGTCAACCCCATGTAACTTATGGGGCAGTAACAGAACACTTTTCAAAACGTGTTTTTCAGCCCGAAATAAACACGTTTTTTCAGACTGCAGAATGCCAATGTAACTGCAAGGCTCAGAAGAGCCGACACACTCAGCTCTTAACCCCAGTGTGCTGAAAGTGTCAAAACGTGTTTTTCAGCAGAAATAAACATGTTTCTGCAACTTTGGTCAACCCCATGTAACTCATGGGGCAGTAACAGAACACTTTTCAAAACGTGTTTTTCAGCCCGAAATAAACGCGTTTTTTCAGACATCAGAATCCTAATGTAACTGCAAGGCTCAGAAGAGCCCACACACTCTGCTCTTAACCCCAGTGTGCTGAAAGTGTCAAAACGTGTTTTTCAGCAGAAATAAACATGTTTCTGCAAGTTTGGTCAACCCCATGTAAAAATGGGGCAGTAACAGAACACTTTTCAAAACGTGTTTTTCAGCCCGAAATAAACGCGTTTTTTCAGACATCAGAATCCTAATGTAACTGCAAGGCTCAGAAGAGCCCACACACTCTGCTCTTAACCCCAGTGTGCTGAAAGTTTCAAAACGTGTTTTTCAGCAGAAATAAACATGTTTCTGCAAGTTTGGTCACCCCCATGTAACTTATGGGGCAGTAACAGCACACATTTCAAAACGTGTTTTTCAGCCCGAAATAAACGCGTTTTTTCAGACATCAGAATCCTAATGTAACTGCAAGGCTCAGAAGAGCCCACACACTCTGCTCTTAACCCCAGTGTGCTGAAAGTGTCAATACGTGTTTTTCAGCAGAAATAAACATGTTTCTGCAAGTTTGGTCACCCCCATGTAAGTTATGGGGCAGTAACAGCACACTTTTCAAAACGTGTTTTTCAGCCCGAAATAAACGCGTTTTTTCAGACATCAGAATCCTAATGTAACTGCAAGGCTCAGAAGAGCCCACACACTCTGCTCTTAACCCCAGTGTGCTGAAAGTGTCAAAACGTGTTTTTCAGCAGAAATAAACGTTTCTGCAAGTTTGGTCAACCCCATGTAAGTTATGGGGCAGTAACAGCACCCTTTTCAAAACGTGTTTTCAGCCCGAAATAAACGCGTTTTTTCAGACATCAGAATCCTAATGTAACTGCAAGGCTCAGAAGAGCCCACACACTCTGCTCTTAACCCCAGTGTGCTGAAAGTGTCAAAACGTGTTTTTCAGCAGAAATAAACATGTTTCTGCAAGTTTGGTCAACCCCATGTAAGTTATGGGGCAGTAACAGCACCCTTTTCAAAACGTGTTTTTCAGCCCGAAATAAATGCCTTTTTTCAGACATCAGAATCCTAATGTAACTGCAAGGCTCAGAAGAGCCCACACACTCAGCTCTTAACCCCAGTGTGCTGAAAGTGTCAAAACGTGTTTTTCAGCAGAAATAAACATGTTTCTGCAAGTTTGGTCAACCCCATGTAACTTATGGGGCAGTAACAGAACACTTTTCAAAACGTGTTTTTCAGCCCGAAATAAACGCGTTTTTTCAGACATCAGAATCCTAATGTAACTGCAAGGCTCAGAAGAGCCCACACACTCTGCTCTTAACCCCAGTGTGCTGAAAGTTTCAAAACGTGTTTTTCAGCAGAAATAAACATGTTTCTGCAAGTTTGGTCACCCCCATGTTACTTATGGGGCAGTAACAGCACACATTTCAAAACGTGTTTTTCAGCCCGAAATAAACGCGTTTATTCAGACATCAGAATCCTAATGTAACTGCAAGGCTCAGAAGAGCCCACACACTCTGCTCTTAACCCCAGTGTGCTGAAAGTGTCAAAACGTGTTTTTCAGCAGAAATAAACATGTTTCTGCAAGTTTGGTCACCCCCATGTAAGTTATGGGGCAGTAACAGCACACTTTTCAAAACGTGTTTTTCAGCCCGAAATAAACACGTTTTTTCAGACAGCAGAATGCCAATGTAACTGCAAGGCTCAGAAGAGCCCACACACTCAGCTCTTAACCCCAGTGTGCTGAAAGTGTCAAAACGTGTTTTTCAGCAGAAATAAACGTTTCTGCAAGTTTGGTCAACCCCATGAAACTTATGGAGCAGTAACAGAACACTTTTCAAAACGTGTTTTTCAGCCCGAAATAAACGCGTTTTTTCAGACTTCAGAATCCTAATGTAACTGCAAGGCTCAGAAGAGCCCACACACTCTGCTCTTAACCCCAGTGTGCTGAAAGTTTCAAAACGTGTTTTTCAGCAGAAATAAACATGTTTCTGCAAGTTTGGTCACCCCCATGTAACTTATGGGGCAGTAACAGCACACATTTCAAAACGTGTTTTTCAGCCCGAAATAAACGCGTTTATTCAGACATCAGAATCCTAATGTAACTGCAAGGCTCAGAAGAGCCCACACACTCTGCTCTTAACCCCAGTGTGCTGAAAGTGTCAAAACGTGTTTTTCAGCAGAAATAAACATGTTTCTGCAAGTTTGGTCACCCCCATGTAAGTTATGGGGCAGTAACAGCACACTTTTCAAAACGTGTTTTTCAGCCCGAAATAAACGCGTTTATTCAGACATCAGAATCCTAATGTAACTGCAAGGCTCAGAAGAGCCCACACACTCTGCTCTTAACCCCAGTGTGCTGAAAGTGTCAAAACGTGTTTTTCAGCAGAAATAAACATGTTTCTGCAAGTTTGGTCACCCCCATGTAAGTTATGGGGCAGTAACAGCACACTTTTCAAAACGTGTTTTTCAGCCCGAAATAAACGCGTTTATTCAGACATCAGAATCCTAATGTAACTGCAAGGCTCAGAAGAGCCCACACACTCTGCTCTTAACCCCAGTGTGCTGAAAGTGTCAAAACGTGTTTTTCAGCAGAAATAAACGTTTCTGCAAGTTTGGTCAACCCCATGTAAGTTATGGGGCAGTAACAGCACCCTTTTCAAAACGTGTTTTCAGCCCGAAATAAACGCGTTTTTTCAGACATCAGAATCCTAATGTAACTGCAAGGCTCAGAAGAGCCCACACACTCTGCTCTTAACCCCAGTGTGCTGAAAGTGTCAAAACGTGTTTTTCAGCAGAAATAAACATGTTTCTGCAAGTTTGGTCAACCCCATGTAAGTTATGGGGCAGTAACAGCACCCTTTTCAAAACGTGTTTTTCAGCCCGAAATAAATGCCTTTTTTCAGACATCAGAATCCTAATGTAACTGCAAGGCTCAGAAGAGCCCACACACTCAGCTCTTAACCCCAGTGTGCTGAAAGTGTCAAAACGTGTTTTTCAGCAGAAATAAACATGTTTCTGCAAGTTTGGTCAACCCCATGTAACTTATGGGGCAGTAACAGAACACTTTTCAAAACGTGTTTTTCAGCCCGAAATAAACGCGTTTTTTCAGACATCAGAATCCTAATGTAACTGCAAGGCTCAGAAGAGCCCACACACTCTGCTCTTAACCCCAGTGTGCTGAAAGTTTCAAAACGTGTTTTTCAGCAGAAATAAACATGTTTCTGCAAGTTTGGTCACCCCCATATAACTTATGGGGCAGTAACAGCACCCTTTTCAAAACGTGTTTTCAGCCCGAAATAAACGCGTTTTTTCAGACATCAGAATCCTAATGTAACTGCAAGGCTCAGAAGAGCCCACACACTCTGCTCTTAACCCCAGTGTGCTGAAAGTGTCAAAACGTGTTTTTCAGCAGAAATAAACATGTTTCTGCAAGTTTGGTCAACCCCATGTAAGTTATGGGGCAGTAACAGCACCCTTTTCAAAACGTGTTTTTCAGCCCGAAATAAATGCCTTTTTTCAGACATCAGAATCCTAATGTAACTGCAAGGCTCAGAAGAGCCCACACACTCTGCTCTTAACCCCAGTGTGCTGAAAGTGTCAAAACGTGTTTTTCAGCAGAAATAAACATGTTTCTGCAAGTTTGGTCAACCCCATGTAACTTATGGGGCAGTAACAGCACACATTTCAAAACGTGTTTTTCAGCCCGAAATAAACGCGTTTATTCAGACATCAGAATCCTAATGTAACTGCAAGGCTCAGAAGAGCCCACACACTCTGCTCTTAACCCCAGTGTGCTGAAAGTGTCAAAACGTGTTTTTCAGCAGAAATAAACATGTTTCTGCAAGTTTGGTCACCCCCATGTAAGTTATGGGGCAGTAACAGCACACTTTTCAAAACGTGTTTTTCAGCCCGAAATAAACACGTTTTTTCAGACAGCAGAATGCCAATGTAACTGCAAGGCTCAGAAGAGCCCACACACTCAGCTCTTAACCCCAGTGTGCTGAAAGTGTCAAAACGTGTTTTTCAGCAGAAATAAACGTTTCTGCAAGTTTGGTCAACCCCATGAAACTTATGGAGCAGTAACAGAACACTTTTCAAAACGTGTTTTTCAGCCCGAAATAAACGCGTTTTTTCAGACTTCAGAATCCTAATGTAACTGCAAGGCTCAGAAGAGCCCACACACTCTGCTCTTAACCCCAGTGTGCTGAAAGTTTCAAAACGTGTTTTTCAGCAGAAATAAACATGTTTCTGCAAGTTTGGTCACCCCCATGTAACTTATGGGGCAGTAACAGCACACATTTCAAAACGTGTTTTTCAGCCCGAAATAAACGCGTTTATTCAGACATCAGAATCCTAATGTAACTGCAAGGCTCAGAAGAGCCCACACACTCTGCTCTTAACCCCAGTGTGCTGAAAGTGTCAAAACGTGTTTTTCAGCAGAAATAAACATGTTTCTGCAAGTTTGGTCACCCCCATGTAAGTTATGGGGCAGTAACAGCACACTTTTCAAAACGTGTTTTTCAGCCCGAAATAAACGCGTTTATTCAGACATCAGAATCCTAATGTAACTGCAAGGCTCAGAAGAGCCCACACACTCTGCTCTTAACCCCAGTGTGCTGAAAGTGTCAAAACGTGTTTTTCAGCAGAAATAAACATGTTTCTGCAAGTTTGGTCACCCCCATGTAAGTTATGGGGCAGTAACAGCACACTTTTCAAAACGTGTTTTTCAGCCCGAAATAAACGCGTTTATTCAGACATCAGAATCCTAATGTAACTGCAAGGCTCAGAAGAGCCCACACACTCTGCTCTTAACCCCAGTGTGCTGAAAGTGTCAAAACGTGTTTTTCAGCAGAAATAAACGTTTCTGCAAGTTTGGTCAACCCCATGTAAGTTATGGGGCAGTAACAGCACCCTTTTCAAAACGTGTTTTCAGCCCGAAATAAACGCGTTTTTTCAGACATCAGAATCCTAATGTAACTGCAAGGCTCAGAAGAGCCCACACACTCTGCTCTTAACCCCAGTGTGCTGAAAGTGTCAAAACGTGTTTTTCAGCAGAAATAAACATGTTTCTGCAAGTTTGGTCAACCCCATGTAAGTTATGGGGCAGTAACAGCACCCTTTTCAAAACGTGTTTTTCAGCCCGAAATAAATGCCTTTTTTCAGACATCAGAATCCTAATGTAACTGCAAGGCTCAGAAGAGCCCACACACTCAGCTCTTAACCCCAGTGTGCTGAAAGTGTCAAAACGTGTTTTTCAGCAGAAATAAACATGTTTCTGCAAGTTTGGTCAACCCCATGTAACTTATGGGGCAGTAACAGAACACTTTTCAAAACGTGTTTTTCAGCCCGAAATAAACGCGTTTTTTCAGACATCAGAATCCTAATGTAACTCCAAGGCTCAGAAGAGCCCACACACTCTGCTCTTAACCCCAGTGTGCTGAAAGTTTCAAAACGTGTTTTTCAGCAGAAATAAACATGTTTCTGCAAGTTTGGTCACCCCCATATAACTTATGGGGCAGTAACAGCACACATTTCAAAACGTGTTTTTCAGCCCGAAATAAACGCGTTTATTCAGACATCAGAATCCTAATGTAACTGCAAGGCTCAGAAGAGCCCACACACTCTGCTCTTAACCCCAGTGTGCTGAAAGTGTCAAAACGTGTTTTTCAGCAGAAATAAACATGTTTCTGCAAGTTTGGTCACCCCCATGTAAGTTATGGGGCAGTAACAGCACACTTTTCAAAACGTGTTTTTCAGCCCGAAATAAACGCGTTTTTTCAGACATCAGAATCCTACTGTAACTGCAAGGCTCAGAAGAGCTACACACTCTGCTCTTAACCCCAGTGTGCTGAAAGTGTCAAAACGTGTTTTTCAGCAGAAATAAACGTTTCTGCAAGTTTGGTCAACCCCATGTAAGTTATGGGGCAGTAACAGCACCCTTTTCAAAACGTGTTTTCAGCCCGAAATAAACGCGTTTTTTCAGACATCAGAATCCTAATGTAACTGCAAGGCTCAGAAGAGCCCACACACTCTGCTCTTAACCCCAGTGTGCTGAAAGTGTCAAAACGTGTTTTTCAGCAGAAATAAACATGTTTCTGCAAGTTTGGTCAACCCCATGTAAGTTATGGGGCAGTAACAGCACCCTTTTCAAAACGTGTTTTTCAGCCCGAAATAAATGCCTTTTTTCAGACATCAGAATCCTAATGTAACTGCAAGGCTCAGAAGAGCCCACACACTCTGCTCTTAACCCCAGTGTGCTGAAAGTGTCAAAACGTGTTTTTCAGCAGAAATAAACATGTTTCTGCAAGTTTGGTCAACCCCATGTAACTTATGGGGCAGTAACAGCACACATTTCAAAACGTGTTTTTCAGCCCGAAATAAACGCGTTTATTCAGACATCAGAATCCTAATGTAACTGCAAGGCTCAGAAGAGCCCACACACTCTGCTCTTAACCCCAGTGTGCTGAAAGTGTCAAAACGTGTTTTTCAGCAGAAATAAACATGTTTCTGCAAGTTTGGTCACCCCCATGTAAGTTATGGGGCAGTAACAGCACACTTTTCAAAACGTGTTTTTCAGCCCGAAATAAACGCGTTTTTTCAGACATCAGAATCCTACTGTAACTGCAAGGCTCAGAAGAGCTACACACTCTGCTCTTAACCCCAGTGTGCTGAAAGTGTCAAAACGTGTTTTTCAGCAGAAATAAACGTTTCTGCAAGTTTGGTCAACCCCATGTAAGTTATGGGGCAGTAACAGCACCCTTTTCAAAACGTGTTTTCAGCCCGAAATAAACGCGTTTTTTCAGACATCAGAATCCTAATGTAACTGCAAGGCTCAGAAGAGCCCACACACTCTGCTCTTAACCCCAGTGTGCTGAAAGTGTCAAAACGTGTTTTTCAGCAGAAATAAACATGTTTCTGCAAGTTTGGTCAACCCCATGTAAGTTATGGGGCAGTAACAGCACCCTTTTCAAAACGTGTTTTTCAGCCCGAAATAAATGCCTTTTTTCAGACATCAGAATCCTAATGTAACTGCAAGGCTCAGAAGAGCCCACACACTCTGCTCTTAACCCCAGTGTGCTGAAAGTGTCAAAACGTGTTTTTCAGCAGAAATAAACATGTTTCTGCAAGTTTGGTCAACCCCATGTAACTTATGGGGCAGTAACAGCACACATTTCAAAACGTGTTTTTCAGCCCGAAATAAACGTGTTTATTCAGACATCAGAATCCTAATGTAACTGCAAGGCTCAGAAGAGCCCACACACTCTGCTCTTAACCCCAGTGTGCTGAAAGTGTCAAAACGTGTTTTTCAGCAGAAATAAACATGTTTCTGCAAGTTTGGTCACCCCCATGTAAGTTATGGGGCAGTAACAGCACACTTTTCAAAACGTGTTTTTCAGCCCGAAATAAACGCGTTTTTTCAGACATCAGAATCCTACTGTAACTGCAAGGCTCAGAAGAGCTACACACTCTGCTCTTAACCCCAGTGTGCTGAAAGTGTCAAAACGTGTTTTTCAGCAGAAATAAACATGTTTCTGCAAGTTTGGTCAACCCCATGTAAGTTATGGGGCAGTAACAGCACCCATTTCAAAACGTGTTTTTCAGCCCGAAATAAACGCGTTTTTTCAGACATCAGAATCCTACTGTAACTGCAAGGCTCAGAAGAGCCCACACACTCTGCTCTTAACCCCAGTGTGCTGAAAGTGTCAAAACGTGTTTTTCAGCAGAAATAAACATGTTTCTGCAAGTTTGGTCAACCCCATGTAAGTTATGGGGCAGTAACAGCACCCTTTTCAAAACGTGTTTTTCAGCCCGAAATAAACGCGTTTTTTCAGACATCAGAATCCTAATGTAACTGCAAGGCTCAGAAGAGCCCACACACTCTGCTCTTAACCCCAGTGTGTTGAAAGTGTCAAAACGTGTTTTTCAGCAGAAATAAACATGTTTCTTCAAGTTTGGTCACCCCCATGTAAGTTATGGGGCAGTAACAGCACACTTTTCAAAACGTGTTTTTCAGCCCGAAATAAACACGTTTTTTCAGACTGCAGAATGCCAATGTAACTGCAAGGCTCAGAAGAGCCCACACACTCAGCTCTTAACCCCAGTGTGCTGAAAGTGTCAAAACGTGTTTTTCAGCAGAAATAAACATGTTTCTGCAAGTTTGGTCAACCCCATGTAACTTATGGGGCAGTAACAGAACACTTTTCAAAACGTGTTTTTCAGCCCGAAATAAACGCGTTTTTTCAGACATCAGAATCCTAATGTAACTGCAAGGCTCAGAAGAGCCCACACACTCTGCTCTTAACCCCAGTGTGCTGAAAGTGTCAAAACGTGTTTTTCAGCAGAAATAAACATGTTTCTGCAAGTTTGGTCACCCCCATGTAAGTTATGGGGCAGTAACAGCACACTTTTCAAAACGTGTTTTTCAGCCCGAAATAAACGCGTTTTTTCAGACATCAGAATCCTACTGTAACTGCAAGGCTCAGAAGAGCTACACACTCTGCTCTTAACCCCAGTGTGCTGAAAGTGTCAAAACGTGTTTTTCAGCAGAAATAAACGTTTCTGCAAGTTTGGTCAAACCCATGTAAGTTATGGGGCAGTAACAGCACCCTTTTCAAAACGTGTTTTCAGCCCGAAATAAACGCGTTTTTTCAGACATCAGAATCCTAATGTAACTGCAAGGCTCAGAAGAGCCCACACACTCTGCTCTTAACCCCAGTGTGCTGAAAGTGTCAAAACGTGTTTTTCAGCAGAAATAAACATGTTTCTGCAAGTTTGGTCAACCCCATGTAAGTTATGGGGCAGTAACAGCACCCTTTTCAAAACGTGTTTTTCAGCCCGAAATAAATGCCTTTTTTCAGACATCAGAATCCTAATGTAACTGCAAGGCTCAGAAGAGCCCACACACTCAGCTCTTAACCCCAGTGTGCTGAAAGTGTCAAAACGTGTTTTTCAGCAGAAATAAACATGTTTCTGCAAGTTTGGTCAACCCCATGTAACTTATGGGGCAGTAACAGAACACTTTTCAAAACGTGTTTTTCAGCCCGAAATAAACGCGTTTTTTCAGACATCAGAATCCTAATGTAACTGCAAGGCTCAGAAGAGCCCACACACTCTGCTCTTAACCCCAGTGTGCTGAAAGTTTCAAAACGTGTTTTTCAGCAGAAATAAACATGTTTCTGCAAGTTTGGTCACCCCCATGTAACTTATGGGGCAGTAACAGCACACATTTCAAAACGTGTTTTTCAGCCCGAAATAAACGCGTTTATTCAGACATCAGAATCCTAATGTAACTGCAAGGCTCAGAAGAGCCCACACACTCTGCTCTTAACCCCAGTGTGCTGAAAGTGTCAAAACGTGTTTTTCAGCAGAAATAAACATGTTTCTGCAAGTTTGGTCACCCCCATGTAAGTTATGGGGCAGTAACAGCACACTTTTCAAAACGTGTTTTTCAGCCCGAAATAAACGCGTTTTTTCAGACATCAGAATCCTACTGTAACTGCAAGGCTCAGAAGAGCTACACACTCTGCTCTTAACCCCAGTGTGCTGAAAGTGTCAAAACGTGTTTTTCAGCAGAAATAAACGTTTCTGCAAGTTTGGTCAACCCCATGTAAGTTATGGGGCAGTAACAGCACCCTTTTCAAAACGTGTTTTCAGCCCGAAATAAACGCGTTTTTTCAGACATCAGAATCCTAATGTAACTGCAAGGCTCAGAAGAGCCCACACACTCTGCTCTTAACCCCAGTGTGCTGAAAGTGTCAAAACGTGTTTTTCAGCAGAAATAAACATGTTTCTGCAAGTTTGGTCAACCCCATGTAAGTTATGGGGCAGTAACAGCACCCTTTTCAAAACGTGTTTTTCAGCCCGAAATAAATGCCTTTTTTCAGACATCAGAATCCTAATGTAACTGCAAGGCTCAGAAGAGCCCACACACTCAGCTCTTAACCCCAGTGTGCTGAAAGTGTCAAAACGTGTTTTTCAGCAGAAATAAACATGTTTCTGCAAGTTTGGTCAACCCCATGTAACTTATGGGGCAGTAACAGAACACTTTTCAAAACGTGTTTTTCAGCCCGAAATAAACGCGTTTTTTCAGACATCAGAATCCTAATGTAACTGCAAGGCTCAGAAGAGCCCACACACTCTGCTCTTAACCCCAGTGTGCTGAAAGTTTCAAAACGTGTTTTTCAGCAGAAATAAACATGTTTCTGCAAGTTTGGTAACCCCCATGTAACTTATGGGGCAGTAACAGCACACATTTCAAAACGTGTTTTTCAGCCCGAAATAAACGCGTTTATTCAGACATCAGAATCCTAATGTAACTGCAAGGCTCAGAAGAGCCCACACACTCTGCTCTTAACCCCAGTGTGCTGAAAGTGTCAAAACGTGTTTTTCAGCAGAAATAAACGTTTCTGCAAGTTTGGTCAACCCCATGTAAGTTATGGGGCAGTAACAGCACCCTTTTCAAAACGTGTTTTCAGCCCGAAATAAACGCTTTTTTTCAGACATCAGAATCCTAATGTAACTGCAAGGCTCAGAAGAGCCCACACACTCTGCTCTTAACCCCAGTGTGCTGAAAGTGTCAAAACGTGTTTTTCAGCAGAAATAAACATGTTTCTGCAAGTTTGGTCAACCCCATGTAAGTTATGGGGCAGTAACAGCACCCTTTTCAAAACGTGTTTTTCAGCCCGAAATAAACGCCTTTTTTCAGACATCAGAATCCTAATGTAACTGCAAGGCTCAGAAGAGCCCACACACTCAGCTCTTAACCCCAGTGTGCTGAAAGTGTCAAAACGTGTTTTTCAGCAGAAATAAACATGTTTCTGCAAGTTTGGTCAACCCCATGTAACTTATGGGGCAGTAACAGCACACTTTTCAAAACGTGTTTTTCAGCCCGAAATAAACGCGTTTTTTCAGACTTCAGAATCCTAATGTAACTGCAAGGCTCAGAAGAGCCCACACACTCTGCTCTTAACCCCAGTGTGCTGAAAGTGTCAAAACGTGTTTTTCAGCAGAAATAAACATGTTTCTGCAAGTTTGGTCAACCCCATGTAACTTATGGGGCAGTAACAGAACACTTTTCAAAACGTGTTTTTCAGCCCGAAATAAACGCGTTTTTTCAGACATCAGAATCCTAATGTAACTGCAAGGCTCAGAAGAGCCCACACACTCTGCTCTTAACCCCAGTGTGCTGAAAGTTTCAAAACGTGTTTTTCAGCAGAAATAAACATGTTTCTGCAAGTTTGGTCACCCCCATGTAACTTATGGGGCAGTAACAGCACACATTTCAAAACGTGTTTTTCAGCCCGAAATAAACGCGTTTATTCAGACATCAGAATCCTAATGTAACTGCAAGGCTCAGAAGAGCCCACACACTCTGCTCTTAACCCCAGTGTGCTGAAAGTGTCAAAACGTGTTTTTCAGCAGAAATAAACATGTTTCTGCAAGTTTGGTCACCCCCATGTAAGTTATGGGGCAGTAACAGCACCCTTTTCAAAACGTGTTTTTCAGCCCGAAATAAACACGTTTTTTCAGACTGCAGAATGCCAATGTAACTGCAAGGCTCAGAAGAGCCCACACACTCAGCTCTTAACTCCAGTGTGCTGAAAGTGTCAAAACGTGTTTTTCAGCAGAAATAAACATGTTTCTGCAAGTTTGGTCACCCCCATGTAAGTTATGGGGCAGTAACAGCACACTTTTCAAAACGTGTTTTTCAGCCCGAAATAAACACGTTTTTTCAGACTGCAGAATGCCAATGTAACTGCAAGGCTCAGAAGAGCCCACACACTCAGCTCTTAACCCCAGTGTGCTGAAAGTGTCAAAACGTGTTTTTCAGCAGAAATAAACATGTTTCTGCAAGTTTGGTCAACCCCATGTAAGTTATGGGGCAGTAACAGCACCCTTTTCAAAACGTGTTTTTCAGCCCGAAATAAACGCGTTTTTTCAGACATCAGAATCCTAATGTAACTGCAAGGCTCAGAAGAGCCCACACACTCTGCTCTTAACCCCAGTGTGCTGAAAGTGTCAAAACGTGTTTTTCAGCAGAAATAAACATGTTTCTGCAAGTTTGGTCAACCCCATGTAAGTTATGGGGCAGTAACAGCACCCTTTTCAAAACGTGTTTTTCAGCCCGAAATAAACGCCTTTTTTCAGACATCAGAATCCTAATGAAACTGCAAGGCTCAGAAGAGCCCACACACTCAGCTCTTAACCCCAGTGTGCTGAAAGTGTCAAAACGTGTTTTTCAGCAGAAATAAACATGTTTCTGCAAGTTTGGTCAACCCCATGTAACTTATGGGGCAGTAACAGAACACTTTTCAAAACGTGTTTTTCAGCCCGAAATAAACGCGTTTTTTCAGACATCAGAATCCTAATGTAACTGCAAGGCTCAGAAGAGCCCACACACTCTGCTCTTAACCCCAGTGTGCTGAAAGTTTCAAAACGTGTTTTTCAGCAGAAATAAACATGTTTCTGCAAGTTTGGTCACCCCCATGTAACTTATGGGGCAGTAACAGCACCCTTTTCAAAACGTGTTTTTCAGCCCGAAATAAACACGTTTTTTCAGACTGCAGAATGCCAATGTAACTGCAAGGCTCAGAAGAGCCCACACACTCAGCTCTTAACTCCAGTGTGCTGAAAGTGTCAAAACGTGTTTTTCAGCAGAAATAAACATGTTTCTGCAAGTTTGGTCACCCCCATGTAAGTTATGGGGCAGTAACAGCACACTTTTCAAAACGTGTTTTTCAGCCCGAAATAAACACGTTTTTTCAGACTGCAGAATGCCAATGTAACTGCAAGGCTCAGAAGAGCCCACACACTCAGCTCTTAACCCCAGTGTGCTGAAAGTGTCAAAACGTGTTTTTCAGCAGAAATAAACATGTTTCTGCAAGTTTGGTCAACCCCATGTAAGTTATGGGGCAGTAACAGCACCCTTTTCAAAACGTGTTTTTCAGCCCGAAATAAACGCGTTTTTTCAGACATCAGAATCCTAATGTAACTGCAAGGCTCAGAAGAGCCCACACACTCTGCTCTTAACCCCAGTGTGCTGAAAGTGTCAAAACGTGTTTTTCAGCAGAAATAAACATGTTTCTTCAAGTTTGGTCACCCCCATGTAAGTTATGGGGCAGTAACAGCACACTTTTCAAAACGTGTTTTTCAGCCCGAAATAAACACGTTTTTTCAGACTGCAGAATGCCAATGTAACTGCAAGGCTCAGAAGAGCCCACACACTCTGCTCTTAACCCCAGTGTGCTGAAAGTTTCAAAACGTGTTTTTCAGCAGAAATAAACATGTTTCTGCAAGTTTGGTCACCCCCATGTAACTTATGGGGCAGTAACAGCACACATTTCAAAACGTGTTTTTCAGCCCGAAATAAACGCGTTTTTTCAGACATCAGAATCCTAATGTAACTGCAAGGCTCAGAAGAGCCCACACACTCTGCTCTTAACCCCAGTGTGCTGAAAGTGTCAATACGTGTTTTTCAGCAGAAATAAACATGTTTCTGCAAGTTTGGTCACCCCCATGTAAGTTATGGGGCAGTAACAGCACACTTTTCAAAACGTGTTTTTCAGCCCGAAATAAACGCGTTTTTTCAGACATCAGAATCCTAATGTAACTGCAAGTCTCAGAAGAGCCCACACACTCTGCTCTTAACCCCAGTGTGCTGAAAGTGTCAAAACGTGTTTTTCAGCAGAAATAAACGTTTCTGCAAGTTTGGTCAACCCCATGTAAGTTATGGGGCAGTAACAGCACCCTTTTCAAAACGTGTTTTCAGCCCGAAATAAACGCGTTTTTTCAGACATCAGAATCCTAATGTAACTGCAAGGCTCAGAAGAGCCCACACACTCTGCTCTTAACCCCAGTGTGCTGAAAGTGTCAAAACGTGTTTTTCAGCAGAAATAAACATGTTTCTGCAAGTTTGGTCAACCCCATGTAAGTTATGGGGCAGTAACAGCACCCTTTTCAAAACGTGTTTTTCAGCCCGAAATAAACGCGTTTTTTCAGACATCAGAATCCTAATGTAACTGCAAGGCTCAGAAGAGCCCACACACTCAGCTCTTAACCCCAGTGTGCTGAAAGTGTCAAAACGTGTTTTTCATCAGAAATAAACATGTTTCTGCAAGTTTGGTCAACCCCATGTAACTTATGGGGCAGTAACAGAACACTTTTCAAAACGTGTTTTTCAGCCCGAAATAAACGCGTTTTTTCAGACATCAGAATCCTAATATAACTGCAAGGCTCAGAAGAGCCCACACACTCTGCTCTTAACCCCAGTGTGCTGAAAGTTTCAAAACGTGTTTTTCAGCAGAAATAAACATGTTTCTGCAAGTTTGGTCACCCCCATGTAACTTATGGGGCAGTAACAGCACACATTTCAAAACGTGTTTTTCAGCCCGAAATAAACGCGTTCATTCAGACATCAGAATCCTAATGTAACTGCAAGGCTCAGAAGAGCCCACACACTCTGCTCTTAACCCCAGTGTGCTGAAAGTGTCAAAACGTGTTTTTCAGCAGAAATAAACATGTTTCTGCAAGTTTGGTCACCCCCATGTAACTTATGGGGCAGTAACAGCACACATTTCAAAACGTGTTTTTCAGCCCGAAATAAACGCGTTTATTCAGACATCAGAATCCTAATGTAACTGCAAGGCTCAGAAGAGCCCACACACTCAGCTCTTAACCCCAGTGTGCTGAAAGTGTCAATACGTGTTTTTCAGCAGAAATAAACATGTTTCTGCAAGTTTGGTCACCCCCATGTAAGTTATGGGGCAGTAACAGCACACTTTTCAAAACGTGTTTTTCAGCCCGAAATAAACGCGTTTTTTCAGACATCAGAATCCTAATGTAACTGCAAGGCTCAGAAGAGCCCACACACTCTGCTCTTAACCCCAGTGTGCTGAAAGTGTCAAAACGTGTTTTTCAGCAGAAATAAACGTTTCTGCAAGTTTGGTCAACCCCATGTAAGTTATGGGGCAGTAACAGCACCCTTTTCAAAACGTGTTTTTCAGCCCGAAATAAACGCGTTTATTCAGACATCAGAATCCTAATGTAACTGCAAGGCTCAGAAGAGCCCACACACTCTGCTCTTAACCCCAGTGTGCTGAAAGTGTCAAAACGTGTTTTTCAGCAGAAATAAACATGTTTCTGCAAGTTTGGTCACCCCCATGTAAGTTATGGGGCAGTAACAGCACACTTTTCAAAACGTGTTTTTCAGCCCGAAATAAACACGTTTTTTCAGACTGCAGAATGCCAATGTAACTGCAAGGCTCAGAAGAGCCCACACACTCTGCTCTTAACCCCAGTGTGCTGAAAGTTTCAAAACGTGTTTTTCAGCAGAAATAAACATGTTTCTGCAAGTTTGGTCACCCCCATGTAACTTATGGGGCAGTAACAGCACACATTTCAAAACGTGTTTTTCAGCCCGAAATAAACGCGTTTATTCAGACATCAGAATCCTAATGTAACTGCAAGGCTCAGAAGAGCCCACACACTCTGCTCTTAACCCCAGTGTGCTGAAAGTGTCAAAACGTGTTTTTCAGCAGAAATAAACATGTTTCTGCAAGTTTGGTCACCCCCATGTAAGTTATGGGGCAGTAACAGCACACTTTTCAAAACGTGTTTTTCAGCCCGAAATAAACGCGTTTTTTCAGACATCAGAATCCTACTGTAACTGCAAGGCTCAGAAGAGCCCACACACTCTGCTCTTAACCCCAGTGTGCTGAAAGTGTCAAAACGTGTTTTTCAGCAAAAATAAACATGTTTCTGCAAGTTTGGTCAACCCCATGTAAGTTATGGGGCAGTAACAGCACCCTTTTCAAAACGTGTTTTTCAGCCCGAAATAAACGCGTTTTTTCAGACATCAGAATCCTAATGTAACTGCAAGGCTCAGAAGAGCCCACACACTCTGCTCTTAACCCCAGTGTGCTGAAAGTGTCAAAACGTGTTTTTCAGCAGAAATAAACATGTTTCTGCAAGTTTGGACACCCCCATGTAAGTTATGGGGCAGTAACAGCACACATTTCAAAACGTGTTTTTCAGCCCGAAATAAACACGTTTTTTCAGACTGCAGAATGCCAATGTAACTGCAAGGCTCAGAAGAGCCCACACACTCTGCTCTTAACCCCAGTGTGCTGAAAGTTTCAAAACGTGTTTTTCAGCAGAAATAAACATGTTTCTGCAAGTTTGGTCACCCCCATGTAACTTATGGGGCAGTAACAGCACACATTTCAAAACATGTTTTTCAGCCCGAAATAAACGCGTTTTTTCAGACATCAGAATCCTAATGTAACTGCAAGGCTCAGAAGAGCCCACACACTCTGCTCTTAACCCCAGTGTGCTGAAAGTGTCAAAACGTGTTTTTCAGCAGAAATAAACATGTTTCTGCAAGTTTGGTCAGCCCCATGTAAGTTATGGGGCAGTAACAGCACACTTTTCAAAACGTGTTTTTCAGCCCGAAATAAACACGTTTTTTCAGACTGCAGAATGCCAATGTAACTGCAAGGCTCAGAAGAGCCCACACACTCAGCTCTTAACCCCAGTGTGCTGAAAGTGTCAAAACGTGTTTTTCAGCAGAAATAAACATGTTTCTGCAAGTTTGGTCACCCCCATGTAAGTTATGGGGCAGTAACAGCACACTTTTCAAAACGTGTTTTTCAGCCCGAAATAAACACGTTTTTTCAGACTGCAGAATGCCAATGTAACTGCAAGGCTCAGAAGAGCCCACACACTCAGCTCTTAACCCCAGTGTGCTGAAAGTGTCAAAACGTGTTTTTCAGCAGAAATAAACATGTTTCTGCAAGTTTGGTCAACCCCATGTAACTTATGGAGCAGTAACAGAACACTTTTCAAAACGTGTTTTTCAGCCCGAAATAAACGCGTTTTTTCAGACATAGAATCCTAATGTAACTGAAAGGCTCAGAAGAGCCCACACACTCTGCTCTTAACCCCAGTGTGCTGAAAGTTTCAAAACGTGTTTTTCAGCAGAAATAAACATGTTTCTGCAAGTTTGGTCACCCCCATGTAACTTATGGGGCAGTAACAGCACACATTTCAAAACGTGTTTTTCAGCCCGAAATAAACGCGTTTTTTCAGACATCAGAATCCTAATGTAACTGCAAGGCTCAGAAGAGCCCACACACTCTGCTATTAACCCCAGTGTGCTGAAAGTGTCAATACGTGTTTTTCAGCAGAAATAAACATGTTTCTGCAAGTTTGGTCACCCCCATGTAAGTTATGGGGCAGTAACAGCACACTTTTCAAAACGTGTTTTTCAGCCCGAAATAAACGCGTTTTTTCAGACATCAGAATCCTAATGTAACTGCAAGGCTCAGAAGAGCCCACACACTCTGCTCTTAACCCCAGTGTGCTGAAAGTGTCAAAACGTGTTTTTCAGCAGAAATAAACGTTTCTGCAAGTTTGGTCAACCCCATGTAAGTTATGGGGCAGTAACAGCACCCTTTTCAAAACGTGTTTTCAGCCCGAAATAAACGCGTTTTTTCAGACATCAGAATCCTAATGTAACTGCAAGGCTCAGAAGAGCCCACACACTCTGCTCTTAACCCCAGTGTGCTGAAAGTGTCAAAACGTGTTTTTCAGCAGAAATAAACATGTTTCTGCAAGTTTGGTCAACCCCATGTAAGTTATGGGGCAGTAACAGCACCCTTTTCAAAACGTGTTTTTCAGCCCGAAATAAACGATTTTTTCAGACATCAGAATCCTAATGTAACTGCAAGGCTCAGAAGAGCCCACACACTCAGCTCTTAACCCCAGTGTGCTGAAAGTGTCAAAACGTGTTTTTCAGCAGAAATAAACATGTTTCTGCAAGTTTGGTCAACCCCATGTAACTTATGGGGCAGTAACAGCACACTTTTCAAAACGTGTTTTTCAGCCCGAAATAAACGCGTTTTTTCAGACTTCAGAATCCTAATGTAACTGCAAGGCTCAGAAGAGCCCACACACTCTGCTCTTAACCCCAGTGTGCTGAAAGTGTCAAAACGTGTTTTTCAGCAGAAATAAACATGTTTCTGCAAGTTTGGTCAACCCCATGTAACTTATGGGGCAGTAACAGAACACTTTTCAAAACGTGTTTTTCAGCCCGAAATAAACGCGTTTTTTCAGACATCAGAATCCTAATGTAACTGCAAGGCTCAGAAGAGCCCACACACTCTGCTCTTAACCCCAGTGTGCTGAAAGTTTCAAAACGTGTTTTTCAGCAGAAATAAACATGTTTCTGCAAGTTTGGTCACCCCCATGTAACTTATGGGGCAGTAACAGCACACATTTCAAAACGTGTTTTTCAGCCCGAAATAAACGCGTTTATTCAGACATCAGAATCCTAATGTAACTGCAAGGCTCAGAAGAGCCCACACACTCTGCTCTTAACCCCAGTGTGCTGAAAGTGTCAAAACGTGTTTTTCAGCAGAAATAAACATGTTTCTGCAAGTTTGGTCACCCCCATGTAAGCTATGGGGCAGTAACAGCACACTTTTCAAAACGTGTTTTTCAGCCCGAAATAAACGCGTTTTTTCAGACATCAGAATCCTAATGTAACTGCAAGGCTCAGAAGAGCCCACACACTCAGCTCTTAACCCCAGTGTGCTGAAAGTTTCAAAACGTGTTTTTCAGCAGAAATAAACATGTTTCTGCAAGTTTGGTCAACCCCATGTAACTTATGGGGCAGTAACAGAACACTTTTCAAAACGTGTTTTTCAGCCCGAAATAAACGCGTTTTTTCAGACATCAGAATCCTAATGTAACTGCAAGGCCCAGAAGAGCCCACACACTCTGCTCTTAACCCCAGTGTGCTGAAAGTGTCAAAACGTGTTTTTCAGCAGAAATAAACACGTTTCTGTAAGTTTGGTCACCCCCATGTAAGTTATGGGGCAGTAACAGCACACTTTTCAAAACGTGTTTTTCAGCCCGAAATAAACACGTTTTTTCAGACATCAGAATCCTACTGTAACTGCAAGGCTCAGAAGAGCCCACACACTCAGCTCTTAACCCCAGTGTGCTGAAAGTGTCAAAACGTGTTTTTCAGCAGAAATAAACATGTTTCTGCAACTTTGGTCAACCCCATGTAACTTATGGAGCAGTAACAGAACACTTTTCAAAACGTGTTTTTCAGCCCGAAATAAACGCGTTTTTTCAGACATAGAATCCTAATGTAACTGAAAGGCTCAGAAGAGCCCACACACTCTGCTCTTAACCCCAGTGTGCTGAAAGTTTCAAAACGTGTTTTTCAGCAGAAATAAACATGTTTCTGCAAGTTTGGTCACCCCCATGTAAGTTATGGGGCAGTAACAGCACACTTTTCAAAACGTGTTTTTCAGCCCGAAATAAACGCGTTTTTTCAGACATCAGAATCCTAATGTAACTGCAAGGCTCAGAAGAGCCCACACACTCTGCTCTTAACCCCAGTGTGCTGAAAGTGTCAAAACGTGTTTTTCAGCATAAATAAACGTTTCTGCAAGTTTGGTCACCCCCATGTAACTTATGGGGCAGTAACAGCACCCTTTTCAAAACGTGTTTTTCAGCCCGAAATAAACACGTTTTTTCAGACTGCAGAATGCCAATGTAACTGCAAGGCTCAGAAGAGCCCACACACTCAGCTCTTAACTCCAGTGTGCTGAAAGTGTCAAAACGTGTTTTTCAGCAGAAATAAACATGTTTCTGCAAGTTTGGTCACCCCCATGTAAGTTATGGGGCAGTAACAGCACACTTTTCAAAACGTGTTTTTCAGCCCGAAATAAACACGTTTTTTCAGACTGCAGAATGCCAATGTAACTGCAAGGCTCAGAAGAGCCCACACACTCAGCTCTTAACCCCAGTGTGCTGAAAGTGTCAAAACGTGTTTTTCAGCAGAAATAAACATGTTTCTGCAAGTTTGGTCAACCCCATGTAAGTTATGGGGCAGTAACAGCACCCTTTTCAAAACGTGTTTTTCAGCCCGAAATAAACGCGTTTTTTCAGACATCAGAATCCTAATGTAACTGCAAGGCTCAGAAGAGCCCACACACTCTGCTCTTAACCCCAGTGTGCTGAAAGTGTCAAAACGTGTTTTTCAGCAGAAATAAACATGTTTCTGCAAGTTTGGTCAACCCCATGTAAGTTATGGGGCAGTAACAGCACCCTTTTCAAAACGTGTTTTTCAGCCCGAAATAAACGCCTTTTTTCAGACATCAGAATCCTAATGTAACTGCAAGGCTCAGAAGAGCCCACACACTCAGCTCTTAACCCCAGTGTGCTGAAAGTGTCAAAACGTGTTTTTCAGCAGAAATAAACATGTTTCTGCAAGTTTGGTCAACCCCATGTAACTTATGGGGCAGTAACAGCACACTTTTCAAAACGTGTTTTTCAGCCCGAAATAAACGCGTTTTTTCAGACTTCAGAATCCTAATGTAACTGCAAGGCTCAGAAGAGCCCACACACTCTGCTCTTAACCCCAGTGTGCTGAAAGTGTCAAAACGTGTTTTTCAGCAGAAATAAACATGTTTCTGCAAGTTTGGTCAACCCCATGTAACTTATGGGGCAGTAACAGAACACTTTTCAAAACGTGTTTTTCAGCCCGAAATAAACGCGTTTTTTCAGACATCAGAATCCTAATGTAACTGCAAGGCTCAGAAGAGCCCACACACTCTGCTCTTAACCCCAGTGTGCTGAAAGTTTCAAAACGTGTTTTTCAGCAGAAATAAACATGTTTCTGCAAGTTTGGTCACCCCCATGTAACTTATGGGGCAGTAACAGCACCCTTTTCAAAACGTGTTTTTCAGCCCGAAATAAACACGTTTTTTCAGACTGCAGAATGCCAATGTAACTGCAAGGCTCAGAAGAGCCCACACACTCAGCTCTTAACTCCAGTGTGCTGAAAGTGTCAAAACGTGTTTTTCAGCAGAAATAAACATGTTTCTGCAAGTTTGGTCACCCCCATGTAAGTTATGGGGCAGTAACAGCACACTTTTCAAAACGTGTTTTTCAGCCCGAAATAAACACGTTTTTTCAGACTGCAGAATGCCAATGTAACTGCAAGGCTCAGAAGAGCCCACACACTCTGCTCTTAACCCCAGTGTGCTGAAAGTTTCAAAACGTGTTTTTCAGCAGAAATAAACATGTTTCTGCAAGTTTGGTCACCCCCATGTAACTTATGGGGCAGTAACAGCACACATTTCAAAACGTGTTTTTCAGCCCGAAATAAACGCGTTTTTTCAGACATCAGAATCCTAATGTAACTGCAAGGCTCAGAAGAGCCCACACACTCTGCTCTTAACCCCAGTGTGCTGAAAGTGTCAATACGTGTTTTTCAGCAGAAATAAACATGTTTCTGCAAGTTTGGTCACCCCCATGTAAGTTATGGGGCAGTAACAGCACACTTTTCAAAACGTGTTTTTCAGCCCGAAATAAACGCGTTTTTTCAGACATCAGAATCCTAATGTAACTGCAAGTCTCAGAAGAGCCCACACACTCTGCTCTTAACCCCAGTGTGCTGAAAGTGTCAAAACGTGTTTTTCAGCAGAAATAAACGTTTCTGCAAGTTTGGTCAACCCCATGTAAGTTATGGGGCAGTAACAGCACCCTTTTCAAAACGTGTTTTCAGCCCGAAATAAACGCGTTTTTTCAGACATCAGAATCCTAATGTAACTGCAAGGCTCAGAAGAGCCCACACACTCTGCTCTTAACCCCAGTGTGCTGAAAGTGTCAAAACGTGTTTTTCAGCAGAAATAAACATGTTTCTGCAAGTTTGGTCAACCCCATGTAAGTTATGGGGCAGTAACAGCACCCTTTTCAAAACGTGTTTTTCAGCCCGAAATAAACGCGTTTTTTCAGACATCAGAATCCTAATGTAACTGCAAGGCTCAGAAGAGCCCACACACTCAGCTCTTAACCCCAGTGTGCTGAAAGTGTCAAAACGTGTTTTTCATCAGAAATAAACATGTTTCTGCAAGTTTGGTCAACCCCATGTAACTTATGGGGCAGTAACAGAACACTTTTCAAAACGTGTTTTTCAGCCCGAAATAAACGCGTTTTTTCAGACATCAGAATCCTAATATAACTGCAAGGCTCAGAAGAGCCCACACACTCTGCTCTTAACCCCAGTGTGCTGAAAGTTTCAAAACGTGTTTTTCAGCAGAAATAAACATGTTTCTGCAAGTTTGGTCACCCCCATGTAACTTATGGGGCAGTAACAGCACACATTTCAAAACGTGTTTTTCAGCCCGAAATAAACGCGTTCATTCAGACATCAGAATCCTAATGTAACTGCAAGGCTCAGAAGAGCCCACACACTCTGCTCTTAACCCCAGTGTGCTGAAAGTGTCAAAACGTGTTTTTCAGCAGAAATAAACATGTTTCTGCAAGTTTGGTCACCCCCATGTAACTTATGGGGCAGTAACAGCACACATTTCAAAACGTGTTTTTCAGCCCGAAATAAACGCGTTTATTCAGACATCAGAATCCTAATGTAACTGCAAGGCTCAGAAGAGCCCACACACTCAGCTCTTAACCCCAGTGTGCTGAAAGTGTCAATACGTGTTTTTCAGCAGAAATAAACATGTTTCTGCAAGTTTGGTCACCCCCATGTAAGTTATGGGGCAGTAACAGCACACTTTTCAAAACGTGTTTTTCAGCCCGAAATAAACGCGTTTTTTCAGACATCAGAATCCTAATGTAACTGCAAGGCTCAGAAGAGCCCACACACTCTGCTCTTAACCCCAGTGTGCTGAAAGTGTCAAAACGTGTTTTTCAGCAGAAATAAACGTTTCTGCAAGTTTGGTCAACCCCATGTAAGTTATGGGGCAGTAACAGCACCCTTTTCAAAACGTGTTTTTCAGCCCGAAATAAACGCGTTTATTCAGACATCAGAATCCTAATGTAACTGCAAGGCTCAGAAGAGCCCACACACTCTGCTCTTAACCCCAGTGTGCTGAAAGTGTCAAAACGTGTTTTTCAGCAGAAATAAACATGTTTCTGCAAGTTTGGTCACCCCCATGTAAGTTATGGGGCAGTAACAGCACACTTTTCAAAACGTGTTTTTCAGCCCGAAATAAACACGTTTTTTCAGACTGCAGAATGCCAATGTAACTGCAAGGCTCAGAAGAGCCCACACACTCTGCTCTTAACCCCAGTGTGCTGAAAGTTTCAAAACGTGTTTTTCAGCAGAAATAAACATGTTTCTGCAAGTTTGGTCACCCCCATGTAACTTATGGGGCAGTAACAGCACACATTTCAAAACGTGTTTTTCAGCCCGAAATAAACGCGTTTATTCAGACATCAGAATCCTAATGTAACTGCAAGGCTCAGAAGAGCCCACACACTCTGCTCTTAACCCCAGTGTGCTGAAAGTGTCAAAACGTGTTTTTCAGCAGAAATAAACATGTTTCTGCAAGTTTGGTCACCCCCATGTAAGTTATGGGGCAGTAACAGCACACTTTTCAAAACGTGTTTTTCAGCCCGAAATAAACGCGTTTTTTCAGACATCAGAATCCTACTGTAACTGCAAGGCTCAGAAGAGCCCACACACTCTGCTCTTAACCCCAGTGTGCTGAAAGTGTCAAAACGTGTTTTTCAGCAGAAATAAACATGTTTCTGCAAGTTTGGTCACCCCCATGTAAGTTATGGGGCAGTAACAGCACACTTTTCAAAACGTGTTTTTCAGCCCGAAATAAACACGTTTTTTCAGACTGCAGAATGCCAATGTAACTGCAAGGCTCAGAAGAGCCCACACACTCTGCTCTTAACCCCAGTGTGCTGAAAGTGTCAAAACGTGTTTTTCAGCAAAAATAAACATGTTTCTGCAAGTTTGGTCAACCCCATGTAAGTTATGGGGCAGTAACAGCACCCTTTTCAAAACGTGTTTTTCAGCCCGAAATAAACGCGTTTTTTCAGACATCAGAATCCTAATGTAACTGCAAGGCTCAGAAGAGCCCACACACTCTGCTCTTAACCCCAGTGTGCTGAAAGTGTCAAAACGTGTTTTTCAGCAGAAATAAACATGTTTCTGCAAGTTTGGACACCCCCATGTAAGTTATGGGGCAGTAACAGCACACATTTCAAAACGTGTTTTTCAGCCCGAAATAAACACGTTTTTTCAGACTGCAGAATGCCAATGTAACTGCAAGGCTCAGAAGAGCCCACACACTCTGCTCTTAACCCCAGTGTGCTGAAAGTTTCAAAACGTGTTTTTCAGCAGAAATAAACATGTTTCTGCAAGTTTGGTCACCCCCATGTAACTTATGGGGCAGTAACAGCACACATTTCAAAACATGTTTTTCAGCCCGAAATAAACGCGTTTTTTCAGACATCAGAATCCTAATGTAACTGCAAGGCTCAGAAGAGCCCACACACTCTGCTCTTAACCCCAGTGTGCTGAAAGTGTCAAAACGTGTTTTTCAGCAGAAATAAACATGTTTCTGCAAGTTTGGTCAGCCCCATGTAAGTTATGGGGCAGTAACAGCACACTTTTCAAAACGTGTTTTTCAGCCCGAAATAAACACGTTTTTTCAGACTGCAGAATGCCAATGTAACTGCAAGGCTCAGAAGAGCCCACACACTCAGCTCTTAACCCCAGTGTGCTGAAAGTGTCAAAACGTGTTTTTCAGCAGAAATAAACATGTTTCTGCAAGTTTGGTCACCCCCATGTAAGTTATGGGGCAGTAACAGCACACTTTTCAAAACGTGTTTTTCAGCCCGAAATAAACACGTTTTTTCAGACTGCAGAATGCCAATGTAACTGCAAGGCTCAGAAGAGCCCACACACTCAGCTCTTAACCCCAGTGTGCTGAAAGTGTCAAAACGTGTTTTTCAGCAGAAATAAACATGTTTCTGCAAGTTTGGTCAACCCCATGTAACTTATGGAGCAGTAACAGAACACTTTTCAAAACGTGTTTTTCAGCCCGAAATAAACGCGTTTTTTCAGACATAGAATCCTAATGTAACTGCAAGGCTCAGAAGAGCCCACACACTCTGCTCTTAACCCCAGTGTGCTGAAAGTGTCAAAACGTGTTTTTCAGCAGAAATAAACATGTTTCTGCAAGTTTGGTCACCCCCATGTAACTTATGGGGCAGTAACAGCACACATTTCAAAACGTGTTTTTCAGCCCGAAATAAACGCGTTTTTTCAGACATCAGAATCCTAATGTAACTGCAAGGCTCAGAAGAGCCCACACACTCTGCTATTAACCCCAGTGTGCTGAAAGTGTCAATACGTGTTTTTCAGCAGAAATAAACATGTTTCTGCAAGTTTGGTCACCCCCATGTAAGTTATGGGGCAGTAACAGCACACTTTTCAAAACGTGTTTTTCAGCCCGAAATAAACGCGTTTTTTCAGACATCAGAATCCTAATGTAACTGCAAGGCTCAGAAGAGCCCACACACTCTGCTCTTAACCCCAGTGTGCTGAAAGTGTCAAAACGTGTTTTTCAGCAGAAATAAACGTTTCTGCAAGTTTGGTCAACCCCATGTAAGTTATGGGGCAGTTACAGCACCCTTTTCAAAACGTGTTTTCAGCCCGAAATAAACGCGTTTTTTCAGACATCAGAATCCTAATGTAACTGCAAGGCTCAGAAGAGCCCACACACTCTGCTCTTAACCCCAGTGTGCTGAAAGTGTCAAAACGTGTTTTTCAGCAGAAATAAACATGTTTCTGCAAGTTTGGTCAACCCCATGTAAGTTATGGGGCAGTAACAGCACCCTTTTCAAAACGTGTTTTTCAGCCCGAAATAAACGATTTTTTCAGACATCAGAATCCTAATGTAACTGCAAGGCTCAGAAGAGCCCACACACTCAGCTCTTAACCCCAGTGTGCTGAAAGTGTCAAAACGTGTTTTTCAGCAGAAATAAACATGTTTCTGCAAGTTTGGTCAACCCCATGTAACTTATGGGGCAGTAACAGCACACTTTTCAAAACGTGTTTTTCAGCCCGAAATAAACGCGTTTTTTCAGACTTCAGAATCCTAATGTAACTGCAAGGCTCAGAAGAGCCCACACACTCTGCTCTTAACCCCAGTGTGCTGAAAGTGTCAAAACGTGTTTTTCAGCAGAAATAAACATGTTTCTGCAAGTTTGGTCAACCCCATGTAACTTATGGGGCAGTAACAGAACACTTTTCAAAACGTGTTTTTCAGCCCGAAATAAACGCGTTTTTTCTGACATCAGAATCCTAATGTAACTGCAAGGCTCAGAAGAGCCCACACACTCTGCTCTTAACCCCAGTGTGCTGAAAGTTTCAAAACGTGTTTTTCAGCAGAAATAAACATGTTTCTGCAAGTTTGGTCACCCCCATGTAACTTATGGGGCAGTAACAGCACACATTTCAAAACGTGTTTTTCAGCCCGAAATAAACGCGTTTATTCAGACATCAGAATCCTAATGTAACTGCAAGGCTCAGAAGAGCCCACACACTCTGCTCTTAACCCCAGTGTGCTGAAAGTGTCAAAACGTGTTTTTCAGCAGAAATAAACATGTTTCTGCAAGTTTGGTCACCCCCATGTAAGCTATGGGGCAGTAACAGCACACTTTTCAAAACGTGTTTTTCAGCCCGAAATAAACGCGTTTTTTCAGACATCAGAATCCTAATGTAACTGCAAGGCTCAGAAGAGCCCACACACTCAGCTCTTAACCCCAGTGTGCTGAAAGTTTCAAAACGTGTTTTTCAGCAGAAATAAACATGTTTCTGCAAGTTTGGTCAACCCCATGTAACTTATGGGGCAGTAACAGAACACTTTTCAAAACGTGTTTTTCAGCCCGAAATAAACGCGTTTTTTCAGACATCAGAATCCTAATGTAACTGCAAGGCCCAGAAGAGCCCACACACTCTGCTCTTAACCCCAGTGTGCTGAAAGTGTCAAAACGTGTTTTTCAGCAGAAATAAACACGTTTCTGTAAGTTTGGTCACCCCCATGTAAGTTATGGGGCAGTAACAGCACACTTTTCAAAACGTGTTTTTCAGCCCGAAATAAACACGTTTTTTCAGACATCAGAATCCTACTGTAACTGCAAGGCTCAGAAGAGCCCACACACTCAGCTCTTAACCCCAGTGTGCTGAAAGTGTCAAAACGTGTTTTTCAGCAGAAATAAACATGTTTCTGCAACTTTGGTCAACCCCATGTAACTTATGGAGCAGTAACAGAACACTTTTCAAAACGTGTTTTTCAGCCCGAAATAAACGCGTTTTTTCAGACATAGAATCCTAATGTAACTGAAAGGCTCAGAAGAGCCCACACACTCTGCTCTTAACCCCAGTGTGCTGAAAGTTTCAAAACGTGTTTTTCAGCAGAAATAAACATGTTTCTGCAAGTTTGGTCACCCCCATGTAAGTTATGGGGCAGTAACAGCACACTTTTCAAAACGTGTTTTTCAGCCCGAAATAAACGCGTTTTTTCAGACATCAGAATCCTAATGTAACTGCAAGGCTCAGAAGAGCCCACACACTCTGCTCTTAACCCCAGTGTGCTGAAAGTGTCAAAACGTGTTTTTCAGCATAAATAAACGTTTCTGCAAGTTTGGTCAACCCCATGTAAGTTATGGGGCAGTAACAGCACCCTTTTCAAAACGTGTTTTCAGCCCGAAATAAACGCGTTTTTTCAGACATCAGAATCCTAATGTAACTGCAAGGCTCAGAAGAGCCCACACACTCTGCTCTTAACCCCAGTGTGCTGAAAGTGTCAAAACGTGTTTTTCAGCAGAAATAAACATGTTTCTGCAAGTTTGGTCAACCCCATGTAAGTTATGGGGCAGTAACAGCACCCTTTTCAAAACGTGTTTTTCAGCCCGAAATAAACGATTTTTTCAGACATCAGAATCCTAATGTAACTGCAAGGCTCAGAAGAGCCCACACACTCAGCTCTTAACCCCAGTGTGCTGAAAGTGTCAAAACGTGTTTTTCAGCAGAAATAAACATGTTTCTGCAAGTTTGGTCAACCCCATGTAACTTATGGGGCAGTAACAGCACACTTTTCAAAACGTGTTTTTCAGCCCGAAATAAACGCGTTTTTTCAGACTTCAGAATCCTAATGTAACTGCAAGGCTCAGAAGAGCCCACACACTCTGCTCTTAACCCCAGTGTGCTGAAAGTGTCAAAACGTGTTTTTCAGCAGAAATAAACATGTTTCTGCAAGTTTGGTCAACCCCATGTAACTTATGGGGCAGTAACAGAACACTTTTCAAAACGTGTTTTTCAGCCCGAAATAAACGCGTTTTTTCAGACATCAGAATCCTAATGTAACTGCAAGGCTCAGAAGAGCCCACACACTCTGCTCTTAACCCCAGTGTGCTGAAAGTTTCAAAACGTGTTTTTCAGCAGAAATAAACATGTTTCTGCAAGTTTGGTCACCCCCATGTAACTTATGGGGCAGTAACAGCACACATTTCAAAACGTGTTTTTCAGCCCGAAATAAACGCGTTTATTCAGACATCAGAATCCTAATGTAACTGCAAGGCTCAGAAGAGCCCACACACTCTGCTATTAACCCCAGTGTGCTGAAAGTGTCAATACGTGTTTTTCAGCAGAAATAAACATGTTTCTGCAAGTTTGGTCACCCCCATGTAAGTTATGGGGCAGTAACAGCACACTTTTCAAAACGTGTTTTTCAGCCCGAAATAAACGCGTTTTTTCAGACATCAGAATCCTAATGTAACTGCAAGGCTCAGAAGAGCCCACACACTCTGCTCTTAACCCCAGTGTGCTGAAAGTGTCAAAACGTGTTTTTCAGCATAAATAAACGTTTCTGCAAGTTTGGTCAACCCCATGTAAGTTATGGGGCAGTAACAGCACCCTTTTCAAAACGTGTTTTCAGCCCGAAATAAACGCGTTTTTTCAGACATCAGAATCCTAATGTAACTGCAAGGCTCAGAAGAGCCCACACACTCTGCTCTTAACCCCAGTGTGCTGAAAGTGTCAAAACGTGTTTTTCAGCAGAAATAAACATGTTTCTGCAAGTTTGGTCAACCCCATGTAAGTTATGGGGCAGTAACAGCACCCTTTTCAAAACGTGTTTTTCAGCCCGAAATAAACGATTTTTTCAGACATAATAATAATAATAATAATAATAAACTTTATTTTATATAGCGCCTTTAAAGGTGGCTTCTCAAAGCGCTTTACAGGATGACAATAACAATAAATAAGAAGACTACAACAATAAATAAGAAAAATTTCACAAGACAGGACACAATTATAATTACAGCAATACAACAATAACAATAGAGGAGACCGTGGAAGATGGTACTAAGAAGAGCAGAGGGGTGAAGAATGGAACCAGTTAAGTAAAGGCTTTTCTGAAAAGGAGGGTTTTGAGTCTGGATTTGAAGGAGTTTAGAGAAGGTGACTCTCTAATATCCTTGGGCAAGGAGTTCCAGAGCTTGGGGGCATAGCAGGAGAAGGCCCTGTCGCCCATACAATGTAGACGGGCTTGGGGGACAGTAAGGAGGGCAGAATTTGAAGAGCGGAGGTTGCGAGGTGGGGAGTAGGGCGATAAAAGTTCAGACAGGTATTGAGGTGCCAAGCCATGTAAAGCCTTGTAGGTGAGCATGAGGATTTTAAAGTCTACGCGGAATTTGACCGGAAGCCAGTGCAAGGACTCCAGGATAGGAGTAATGTGAACACTTGCACTAGATCTGGTCAGGATTCTGGCTGCTGAATTTTGGACATACTGCAGCTTGTTCAGAGTAGATTTAGATACCCCAGGGAGCAGAGCATTGCAGTAGTCAATTCGAGAGAATACAAATATGTTGATCAGCTTTTCAGCCACAGTTAATGATAGCATAGGGCGTAGTCTTGCGATATTTCTAAGGTGAAAAAAAGATGTTTTGACAGTATGCTGTACATGTGGGTCGAATGTTAAGCCAGAATCGAATATAACCCCAAGGTTTTTCAATTTTGATTGGAGCTCAAGTACAGAGCCATCTACAGACAGGGTTACAGGACTGGCTTTGCGAAGTTGATGGGGAGTACCAATAAGCATGACTTCAGTCTTGTCACAGTTAAGATGAAGGAAGTTTTGAGTCATCCAAATTTTTATGTCAGAGATGCAATTAGATAGAATAGAGACAGCCACATCAGTGTCGGGTTTGGTATGGATGTATATTTGAGTATCGTCAGCGTAAAAATGAAAGCTGAGGCCATGTGATCTTAAAAGCTGACCAAGTGGGAACATGTAAATGCTGAAGAGCAAGGGGCCCAGTATTGAGCCCTGAGGGACACCAGACTTGACAAGACCAATTTCAGACCTGTACCCATTGAGAGAGACAAAGTGACAGCGATCAGTGAGGTAAGACTTAAACCATTTGAGGGCAGTGTCAGAGACTCCAAACACAGTCTCGAGACGAGAAAGCAAGATGTTATGGTCAACAGTGTCAAAGGCAGCACTGAGATCAAGAAGGATGAGTATGGAAAGAGAACCAGAATCAGAAGCTATTAGGAGATCGTTGGTGACTTTGACTAGGGCGGTTTCTGTGCTGTGAAGTTGACGGAAGCCAGATTGGAGGGGTTCGAAAAGGTTGTTTGTCATGAGGTGGTTATGTAACTGAAGTGTGACAGCACGTTCTAGAATTTTAGAGAGAAAGGGTAAGTTGGAGATGGGGCGAAAGTTGTTAAGATTGTCGAGAGCCATGTTAGGCTTCTTTGGCACTGGGGTAATAGCAGCAGTTTTGAGGACCGTTGGTACAATGCCGGTGCTCAAGGATTCATGTATTATATTGAGGACAATGGGACAGAGAGAAGAGAAACAGGACTGGAATAAAGTGGTGGGAATGGGATCTAAAATAGATGTGGTGGGTTTCATGCGCGTAACTAGTTTGTTTAGGGATGCTGAGTCAAGAAGAGAGAAGCTGGAGAGACGGGAACCAGAGAAGTTGGATGAGGAGGGAGGAGGTGTGGAAATTATATCCGTAGTGGAGAGAATGTGATGCCGGATGTTGTCAATCTTAGAACTAAAGAAATCTAAGAATGTGTTGCAAAGTTGTGATGAGGCAGGTAATGTGGTGGGGCAGTTTGGCTTGAGCAGTCTGTTGATGGTGGAGAAAAGATGTCTGGGATTGTTTTGGTGATTTTCAATGATGTGAGAGAAGTAGGTGGATCTAGCAGACTCTATAGTAACCTTATAATCAGATAAGTAATCTCTCCAGGCCTGATAATGTACATTTAGGCCGGAAAGACGCCACCTACGCTCAAGTTTGCGAGAGGCTGCCTTCATGAAACGCAGATGGTCATTGTACCAGGGGGCAGGGCGAGAGAAGGAGATGGTTCGAGTTTTTAAAGGAGCAAAGGTGTCGAGGGTAGATAAAAGAGCATTGTCAAGTAACTGTATTTTGTCCTCTAGAGGGTCAGAGGAAGAGAAACAGGATAAGGAGGACAGAACAGAATTTGCAAACCTTGGGTGATCAATTGATCGCCAGTTGTGGAAATTTACAGAGCGTGAGGGGGAAGTGTTAGAAACAGGTAATTCCAGATTGAAGAGAATGGCTAAGTGGTCAGAGAGGCCTAGATCAAGGGGGGAGCAGTGGGAGACAAAGGAGTCATTTGCAATAATTAGATCTAAGGTGTGTCCTTTGTTATGTGTAGGGGTACAAACAAACTGAGCAAGGTCAAAGCATCCCAAAAGAGAAAGGAAGTCTTTAGCCAGACTGGAGGAAGTTGAATCAATGTGTATATTAAAGTCCCCTAGAATAAGGATCCTTTTAAATGTAAGGGATAAGAATGAGAGAAAATCAGCAAACTCACCTAAGAAGACTCCACTGGGTTTGGGTGGTCTGTAAACTGTGGCAATAATAGTAGATTGGGGGATAGAAACATTTAAAACAAGACACTCAAAAGAAGAGGGAGGAGGTATAGCTATAGGACTTAGACTGTAAAAAAGGTTGTAAATAACAATGATGCCCCCGCCTCTGCCTGAAAGACGCGGAAGGTCAAAGAAACCATATCCAGGAGGAACTAGTTGGTTGAACAGGAGTCCATCGTTTTGTTTGTGCCATGTTTCGGTTAAGCACAGAAGGTCCACAGAAGCATCAGAATCCTAATGTAACTGCAAGGCTCAGAAGAGCCCACACACTCAGCTCTTAACCCCAGTGTGCTGAAAGTGTCAAAACGTGTTTTTCAGCAGAAATAAACATGTTTCTGCAAGTTTGGTCAACCCCATGTAACTTATGGAGCAGTAACAGAACACTTTTCAAAACGTGTTTTTCAGCCCGAAATAAACGCGTTTTTTCAGACATAGAATCCTAATGTAACTGCAAGGCTCAGAAGAGCCCACACACTCTGCTCTTAACCCCAGTGTGCTGAAAGTTTCAAAACGTGTTTTTCAGCAGAAATAAACATGTTTCTGCAAGTTTGGTCACCCCCATGTAACTTATGGGGCAGTAACAGCACACATTTCAAAACGTGTTTTTCAGCCCGAAATAAACGCGTTTATTCAGACATCAGAATCCTAATGTAACTGCAAGGCTCAGAAGAGCCCACACACTCTGCTCTTAACCCCAGTGTGCTGAAAGTGTCAAAACGTGTTTTTCAGCAGAAATAAACATGTTTCTGCAAGTTTGGTCACCCCCATGTAAGTTATGGGGCAGTAACAGCACACTTTTCAAAACGTGTTTTTCAGACCGAAATAAACGCGTTTTTTCAGACATCAGAATCCTAATGTAACTGCAAGGCTCAGAAGAGCCCACACACTCTGCTCTTAACCCCAGTGTGCTGAAAGTGTCAAAACGTGTTTTTCAGCAGAAATAAACGTTTCTGCAAGTTTGGTCAACCCCATGTAAGTTATGGGGCAGTAACAGCACCCTTTTCAAAACGTGTTTTCAGCCCGAAATAAACGCTTTTTTTCAGACATCAGAATCCTAATGTAACTGCAAGGCTCAGAAGAGCCCACACACTCTGCTCTTAACCCCAGTGTGCTGAAAGTGTCAAAACGTGTTTTTCAGCAGAAATAAACATGTTTCTGCAAGTTTGGTCAACCCCATGTAAGTTATGGGGCAGTAACAGCACCCTTTTCAAAACGTGTTTTTCAGCCCGAAATAAACGCCTTTTTTCAGACATCAGAATCCTAATGTAACTGCAAGGCTCAGAAGAGCCCACACACTCAGCTCTTAACCCCAGTGTGCTGAAAGTGTCAAAACGTGTTTTTCAGCAGAAATAAACATGTTTCTGCAAGTTTGGTCAACCCCATGTAACTTATGGGGCAGTAACAGCACACTTTTCAAAACGTGTTTTTCAGCCCGAAATAAACGCGTTTTTTCAGACTTCAGAATCCTAATGTAACTGCAAGGCTCAGAAGAGCCCACACACTCTGCTCTTAACCCCAGTGTGCTGAAAGTGTCAAAACGTGTTTTTCAGCAGAAATAAACATGTTTCTGCAAGTTTGGTCAACCCCATGTAACTTATGGGGCAGTAACAGAACACTTTTCAAAACGTGTTTTTCAGCCCGAAATAAACGCGTTTTTTCAGACATCAGAATCCTAATGTAACTGCAAGGCTCAGAAGAGCCCACACACTCTGCTCTTAACCCCAGTGTGCTGAAAGTTTCAAAACGTGTTTTTCAGCAGAAATAAACATGTTTCTGCAAGTTTGGTCACCCCCATGTAACTTATGGGGCAGTAACAGCACACATTTCAAAACGTGTTTTTCAGCCCGAAATAAACGCGTTTATTCAGACATCAGAATCCTAATGTAACTGCAAGGCTCAGAAGAGCCCACACACTCTGCTCTTAACCCCAGTGTGCTGAAAGTGTCAAAACGTGTTTTTCAGCAGAAATAAACATGTTTCTGCAAGTTTGGTCACCCCCATGTAAGTTATGGGGCAGTAACAGCACCCTTTTCAAAACGTGTTTTTCAGCCCGAAATAAACACGTTTTTTCAGACTGCAGAATGCCAATGTAACTGCAAGGCTCAGAAGAGCCCACACACTCAGCTCTTAACTCCAGTGTGCTGAAAGTGTCAAAACGTGTTTTTCAGCAGAAATAAACATGTTTCTGCAAGTTTGGTCACCCCCATGTAAGTTATGGGGCAGTAACAGCACACTTTTCAAAACGTGTTTTTCAGCCCGAAATAAACACGTTTTTTCAGACTGCAGAATGCCAATGTAACTGCAAGGCTCAGAAGAGCCCACACACTCAGCTCTTAACCCCAGTGTGCTGAAAGTGTCAAAACGTGTTTTTCAGCAGAAATAAACATGTTTCTGCAAGTTTGGTCAACCCCATGTAAGTTATGGGGCAGTAACAGCACCCTTTTCAAAACGTGTTTTTCAGCCCGAAATAAACGCGTTTTTTCAGACATCAGAATCCTAATGTAACTGCAAGGCTCAGAAGAGCCCACACACTCTGCTCTTAACCCCAGTGTGCTGAAAGTGTCAAAACGTGTTTTTCAGCAGAAATAAACATGTTTCTGCAAGTTTGGTCAACCCCATGTAAGTTATGGGGCAGTAACAGCACCCTTTTCAAAACGTGTTTTTCAGCCCGAAATAAACGCCTTTTTTCAGACTTCAGAATCCTAATGTAACTGCAAGGCTCAGAAGAGCCCACACACTCTGCTCTTAACCCCAGTGTGCTGAAAGTGTCAAAACGTGTTTTTCAGCAGAAATAAACATGTTTCTGCAAGTTTGGTCAACCCCATGTAACTTATGGGGCAGTAACAGAACACTTTTCAAAACGTGTTTTTCAGCCCGAAATAAACGCGTTTTTTCAGACATCAGAATCCTAATGTAACTGCAAGGCTCAGAAGAGCCCACACACTCTGCTCTTAACCCCAGTGTGCTGAAAGTTTCAAAACGTGTTTTTCAGCAGAAATAAACATGTTTCTGCAAGTTTGGTCACCCCCATGTAACTTATGGGGCAGTAACAGCACACATTTCAAAACGTGTTTTTCAGCCCGAAATAAACGCGTTTATTCAGACATCAGAATCCTAATGTAACTGCAAGGCTCAGAAGAGCCCACACACTCTGCTCTTAACCCCAGTGTGCTGAAAGTGTCAAAACGTGTTTTTCAGCAGAAATAAACATGTTTCTGCAAGTTTGGTCACCCCCATGTAAGTTATGGGGCAGTAACAGCACCCTTTTCAAAACGTGTTTTTCAGCCCGAAATAAACACGTTTTTTCAGACTGCAGAATGCCAATGTAACTGCAAGGCTCAGAAGAGCCCACACACTCAGCTCTTAACTCCAGTGTGCTGAAAGTGTCAAAACGTGTTTTTCAGCAGAAATAAACATGTTTCTGCAAGTTTGGTCACCCCCATGTAAGTTATGGGGCAGTAACAGCACACTTTTCAAAACGTGTTTTTCAGCCCGAAATAAACACGTTTTTTCAGGCTGCAGAATGCCAATGTAACTGCAAGGCTCAGAAGAGCCCACACACTCAGCTCTTAACCCCAGTGTGCTGAAAGTGTCAAAACGTGTTTTTCAGCAGAAATAAACATGTTTCTGCAAGTTTGGTCAACCCCATGTAAGTTATGGGGCAGTAACAGCACCCTTTTCAAAACGTGTTTTTCAGCCCGAAATAAACGCGTTTTTTCAGACATCAGAATCCTAATGTAACTGCAAGGCTCAGAAGAGCCCATACACTCTGCTCTTAACCCCAGTGTGCTGAAAGTGTCAAAACGTGTTTTTCAGCAGAAATAAACATGTTTCTGCAAGTTTGGTCAACCCCATGTAAGTTATGGGGCAGTAACAGCACCCTTTTCAAAACGTGTTTTTCAGCCCGAAATAAACGCCTTTTTTCAGACATCAGAATCCTAATGTAACTGCAAGGCTCAGAAGAGCCCACACACTCTGCTCTTAACCCCAGTGTGCTGAAAGTTTCAAAACGTGTTTTTCAGCAGAAATAAACATGTTTCTGCAAGTTTGGTCACCCCCATGTAACTTATGGGGCAGTAACAGCACCCTTTTCAAAACGTGTTTTTCAGCCCGAAATAAACACGTTTTTTCAGACTGCAGAATGCCAATGTAACTGCAAGGCTCAGAAGAGCCCACACACTCAGCTCTTAACTCCAGTGTGCTGAAAGTGTCAAAACGTGTTTTTCAGCAGAAATAAACATGTTTCTGCAAGTTTGGTCACCCCCATGTAAGTTATGGGGCAGTAACAGCACACTTTTCAAAACGTGTTTTTCAGCCCGAAATAAACACGTTTTTTCAGACTGCAGAATGCCAATGTAACTGCAAGGCTCAGAAGAGCCCACACACTCAGCTCTTAACCCCAGTGTGCTGAAAGTGTCAAAACGTGTTTTTCAGCAGAAATAAACATGTTTCTGCAAGTTTGGTCAACCCCATGTAAGTTATGGGGCAGTAACAGCACCCTTTTCAAAACGTGTTTTTCAGCCCGAAATAAACGCGTTTTTTCAGACATCAGAATCCTAATGTAACTGCAAGGCTCAGAAGAGCCCACACACTCTGCTCTTAACCCCAGTGTGCTGAAAGTGTCAAAACGTGTTTTTCAGCAGAAATAAACATGTTTCTTCAAGTTTGGTCACCCCCATGTAAGTTATGGGGCAGTAACAGCACACTTTTCAAAACGTGTTTTTCAGCCCGAAATAAACACGTTTTTTCAGACTGCAGAATGCCAATGTAACTGCAAGGCTCAGAAGAGCCCACACACTCTGCTCTTAACCCCAGTGTGCTGAAAGTGTCAAAACGTGTTTTTCAGCAGAAATAAACATGTTTCTGCAAGTTTGGTCACCCCCATGTAACTTATGGGGCAGTAACAGCACACATTTCAAAACGTGTTTTTCAGCCCGAAATAAACGCGTTTTTTCAGACATCAGAATCCTAATGTAACTGCAAGTCTCAGAAGAGCCCACACACTCTGCTCTTAACCCCAGTGTGCTGAAAGTGTCAAAACGTGTTTTTCAGCAGAAATAAACGTTTCTGCAAGTTTGGTCAACCCCATGTAAGTTATGGGGCAGTAACAGCACCCTTTTCAAAACGTGTTTTCAGCCCGAAATAAACGCGTTTTTTCAGACATCAGAATCCTAATGTAACTGCAAGGCTCAGAAGAGCCCACACACTCTGCTCTTAACCCCAGTGTGCTGAAAGTGTCAAAACGTGTTTTTCAGCAGAAATAAACATGTTTCTGCAAGTTTGGTCAACCCCATGTAAGTTATGGGGCAGTAACAGCACCCTTTTCAAAACGTGTTTTTCAGCCCGAAATAAACGCGTTTTTTCAGACATCAGAATCCTAATGTAACTGCAAGGCTCAGAAGAGCCCACACACTCAGCTCTTAACCCCAGTGTGCTGAAAGTGTCAAAACGTGTTTTTCATCAGAAATAAACATGTTTCTGCAAGTTTGGTCAACCCCATGTAACTTATGGGGCAGTAACAGAACACTTTTCAAAACGTGTTTTTCAGCCCGAAATAAACGCGTTTTTTCAGACATCAGAATCCTAATATAACTGCAAGGCTCAGAAGAGCCCACACACTCTGCTCTTAACCCCAGTGTGCTGAAAGTGTCAAAACGTGTTTTTCAGCAGAAATAAACATGTTTCTGCAAGTTTGGTCACCCCCATGTAACTTATGGGGCAGTAACAGCACACATTTCAAAACGTGTTTTTCAGCCCGAAATAAACGCGTTTATTCAGACATCAGAATCCTAATGTAACTGCAAGGCTCAGAAGAGCCCACACACTCTGCTCTTAACCCCAGTGTGCTGAAAGTGTCAATACGTGTTTTTCAGCAGAAATAAACATGTTTCTGCAAGTTTGGTCACCCCCATGTAAGTTATGGGGCAGTAACAGCACACTTTTCAAAACGTGTTTTTCAGCCCGAAATAAACGCGTTTTTTCAGACATCAGAATCCTAATGTAACTGCAAGGCTCAGAAGAGCCCACACACTCTGCTCTTAACCCCAGTGTGCTGAAAGTGTCAAAACGTGTTTTTCAGCAGAAATAAACGTTTCTGCAAGTTTGGTCAACCCCATGTAAGTTATGGGGCAGTAACAGCACCCTTTTCAAAACGTGTTTTCAGCCCGAAATAAACGCGTTTTTTCAGACATCAGAATCCTAATGTAACTGCAAGGCTCAGAAGAGCCCACACACTCTGCTCTTAACCACAGTGTGCTGAAAGTGTCAAAACGTGTTTTTCAGCAGAAATAAACATGTTTCTGCAAGTTTGGTCAACCCCATGTAAGTTATGGGGCAGTAACAGCACCCTTTTCAAAACGTGTTTTTCAGCCCGAAATAAACGCCTTTTTTCAGACATCAGAATCCTAATGTAACTGCAAGGCTCAGAAGAGCCCACACACTCAGCTCTTAACCCCAGTGTGCTGAAAGTGTCAAAACGTGTTTTTCAGCAGAAATAAACATGTTTCTGCAAGTTTGGTCAACCCCATGTAACTTATGGGGCAGTAACAGCACACTTTTCAAAACGTGTTTTTCAGCCCGAAATAAACGCGTTTTTTCAGACTTCAGAATCCTAATGTAACTGCAAGGCTCAGAAGAGCCCACACACTCTGCTCTTAACCCCAGTGTGCTGAAAGTGTCAAAACGTGTTTTTCAGCAGAAATAAACATGTTTCTGCAAGTTTGGTCAACCCCATGTAACTTATGGGGCAGTAACAGAACACTTTTCAAAACGTGTTTTTCAGCCCGAAATAAACGCGTTTTTTCAGACATCAGAATCCTAATGTAACTGCAAGGCTCAGAAGAGCCCACACACTCTGCTCTTAACCCCAGTGTTCTGAAAGTTTCAAAACGTGTTTTTCAGCAGAAATAAACATGTTTCTGCAAGTTTGGTCACCCCCATGTAACTTATGGGGCAGTAACAGCACACATTTCAAAACGTGTTTTTCAGCCCGAAATAAACGCGTTTATTCAGACATCAGAATCCTAATGTAACTGCAAGGCTCAGAAGAGCCCACACACTCTGCTCTTAACCCCAGTGTGCTGAAAGTGTCAAAACGTGTTTTTAAGCAGAAATAAACATGTTTCTGCAACTTTGGTCAACCCCATGTAAGTTATGGGGCAGTAACAGCACCCTTTTCAAAACGTGTTTTTCAGCCCGAAATAAACGCGTTTTTTCAGACATCAGAATCCTAATGTAACTGCAAGGCTCAGAAGAGCCCACACACTCTGCTCTTAACCCCAGTGTGCTGAAAGTGTCAAAACGTGTTTTTCAGCAGAAATAAACATGTTTCTGCAAGTTTGGTCAACCCCATGTAACTTATGGGGCAGTAACAGAACACTTTTCAAAACGTGTTTTTCAGCCCGAAATAAACGCGTTTATTCAGACATCAGAATCCTAATGTAACTGCAAGGCTCAGAAGAGCCCACACACTCTGCTCTTAACCCCAGTGTGCTGAAAGTGTCAAAACGTGTTTTTCAGCAGAAATAAACATGTTTCTGCAAGTTTGGTCACCCCCATGTAAGTTATGGGGCAGTAACAGCACACTTTTCAAAACGTGTTTTTCAGCCCGAAATAAACACGTTTTTTCAGACTGCAGAATGCCAATGTAACTGCAAGGCTCAGAAGAGCCCACACACTCTGCTCTTAACCCCAGTGTGCTGAAAGTTTCAAAACGTGTTTTTCAGCAGAAATAAACATGTTTCTGCAAGTTTGGTCACCCCCATGTAACTTATGGGGCAGTAACAGCACACATTTCAAAACGTGTTTTTCAGCCCGAAATAAACGCGTTTATTCAGACATCAGAATCCTAATGTAACTGCAAGGCTCAGAAGAGCCCACACACTCTGCTCTTAACCCCAGTGTGCTGAAAGTGTCAAAACGTGTTTTTCAGCAGAAATAAATATGTTTCTGCAAGTTTGGTCAGCCCCATGTAAGTTATGGGGCAGTAACAGCACACTTTTCAAAACGTGTTTTTCAGCCCGAAATAAACACGTTTTTTCAGACTGCAGAATGCCAATGTAACTACAAGGCTCAGAAGAGCCCACACACTCAGCTCTTAACCCCAGTGTGCTGAAAGTGTCAAAACGTGTTTTTCAGCAGAAATAAACATGTTTCTGCAAGTTTGGTCACCCCCATGTAAGTTATGGGGCAGTAACAGCACACTTTTCAAAACGTGTTTTTCAGCCCGAAATAAACACGTTTTTTCAGACTGCAGAATGCCAATGTAACTGCAAGGCTCAGAAGAGCCCACACACTCAGCTCTTAACCCCAGTGTGCTGAAAGTGTCAAAACGTGTTTTTCAGCAGAAATAAACATGTTTCTGCAAGTTTGGTCAACCCCATGTAACTTATGGAGCAGTAACAGAACACTTTTCAAAACGTGTTTTTCAGCCCGAAATAAACGCGTTTTTTCAGACATAGAATCCTAATGTAACTGAAAGGCTCAGAAGAGCCCACACACTCTGCTCTTAACCCCAGTGTGCTGAAAGTTTCAAAACGTGTTTTTCAGCAGAAATAAACATGTTTCTGCAAGTTTGGTCACCCCCATGTAACTTATGGGGCAGTAACAGCACACATTTCAAAACGTGTTTTTCAGCCCGAAATAAACGCGTTTTTTCAGACATCAGAATCCTAATGTAACTGCAAGGCTCAGAAGAGCCCACACACTCTGCTATTAACCCCAGTGTGCTGAAAGTGTCAATACGTGTTTTTCAGCAGAAATAAACATGTTTCTGCAAGTTTGGTCACCCCCATGTAAGTTATGGGGCAGTAACAGCACACTTTTCAAAACGTGTTTTTCAGCCCGAAATAAACGCGTTTTTTCAGACATCAGAATCCTAATGTAACTGCAAGGCTCAGAAGAGCCCACACACTCTGCTCTTAACCCCAGTGTGCTGAAAGTGTCAAAACGTGTTTTTCAGCATAAATAAACGTTTCTGCAAGTTTGGTCAACCCCATGTAAGTTATGGGGCAGTAACAGCACCCTTTTCAAAACGTGTTTTCAGCCCGAAATAAACGCGTTTTTTCAGACATCAGAATCCTAATGTAACTGCAAGGCTCAGAAGAGCCCACACACTCTGCTCTTAACCCCAGTGTGCTGAAAGTGTCAAAACGTGTTTTTCAGCAGAAATAAACATGTTTCTGCAAGTTTGGTCAACCCCATGTAAGTTATGGGGCAGTAACAGCACCCTTTTCAAAACGTGTTTTTCAGCCCGAAATAAACGATTTTTTCAGACATCAGAATCCTAATGTAACTGCAAGGCTCAGAAGAGCCCACACACTCAGCTCTTAACCCCAGTGTGCTGAAAGTGTCAAAACGTGTTTTTCAGCAGAAATAAACATGTTTCTGCAAGTTTGGTCAACCCCATGTAACTTATGGGGCAGTAACAGCACACTTTTCAAAACGTGTTTTTCAGCCCGAAATAAACGCGTTTTTTCAGACTTCAGAATCCTAATGTAACTGCAAGGCTCAGAAGAGCCCACACACTCTGCTCTTAACCCCAGTGTGCTGAAAGTGTCAAAACGTGTTTTTCAGCAGAAATAAACATGTTTCTGCAAGTTTGGTCAACCCCATGTAACTTATGGGGCAGTAACAGAACACTTTTCAAAACGTGTTTTTCAGCCCGAAATAAACGCGTTTTTTCAGACATCAGAATCCTAATGTAACTGCAAGGCTCAGAAGAGCCCACACACTCTGCTCTTAACCCCAGTGTGCTGAAAGTTTCAAAACGTGTTTTTCAGCAGAAATAAACATGTTTCTGCAAGTTTGGTCACCCCCATGTAACTTATGGGGCAGTAACAGCACACATTTCAAAACGTGTTTTTCAGCCCGAAATAAACGCGTTTATTCAGACATCAGAATCCTAATGTAACTGCAAGGCTCAGAAGAGCCCACACACTCTGCTCTTAACCCCAGTGTGCTGAAAGTGTCAAAACGTGTTTTTCAGCAGAAATAAACATGTTTCTGCAAGTTTGGTCACCCCCATGTAAGCTATGGGGCAGTAACAGCACACTTTTCAAAACGTGTTTTTCAGCCCGAAATAAACGCGTTTTTTCAGACATCAGAATCCTAATGTAACTGCAAGGCTCAGAAGAGCCCACACACTCAGCTCTTAACCCCAGTGTGCTGAAAGTTTCAAAACGTGTTTTTCAGCAGAAATAAACATGTTTCTGCAAGTTTGGTCAACCCCATGTAACTTATGGGGCAGTAACAGAACACTTTTCAAAACGTGTTTTTCAGCCCGAAATAAACGCGTTTTTTCAGACATCAGAATCCTAATGTAACTGCAAGGCTCAGAAGAGCCCACACACTCAGCTCTTAACCCCAGTGTGCTGAAAGTGTCAAAACGTGTTTTTCAGCAGAAATAAACATGTTTCTGCAACTTTGGTCAACCCCATGTAACTTATGGAGCAGTAACAGAACACTTTTCAAAACGTGTTTTTCAGCCCGAAATAAACGCGTTTTTTCAGACATAGAATCCTAATGTAACTGAAAGGCTCAGAAGAGCCCACACACTCTGCTCTTAACCCCAGTGTGCTGAAAGTTTCAAAACGTGTTTTTCAGCAGAAATAAACATGTTTCTGCAAGTTTGGTCACCCCCATGTAAGTTATGGGGCAGTAACAGCACACTTTTCAAAACGTGTTTTTCAGCCCGAAATAAACGCGTTTTTTCAGACATCAGAATCCTAATGTAACTGCAAGGCTCAGAAGAGCCCACACACTCTGCTCTTAACCCCAGTGTGCTGAAAGTGTCAAAACGTGTTTTTCAGCATAAATAAACGTTTCTGCAAGTTTGGTCAACCCCATGTAAGTTATGGGGCAGTAACAGCACCCTTTTCAAAACGTGTTTTCAGCCCGAAATAAACGCGTTTTTTCAGACATCAGAATCCTAATGTAACTGCAAGGCTCAGAAGAGCCCACACACTCTGCTCTTAACCCCAGTGTGCTGAAAGTGTCAAAACGTGTTTTTCAGCAGAAATAAACATGTTTCTGCAAGTTTGGTCAACCCCATGTAAGTTATGGGGCAGTAACAGCACCCTTTTCAAAACGTGTTTTTCAGCCCGAAATAAACGATTTTTTCAGACATCAGAATCCTAATGTAACTGCAAGGCTCAGAAGAGCCCACACACTCAGCTCTTAACCCCAGTGTGCTGAAAGTGTCAAAACGTGTTTTTCAGCAGAAATAAACATGTTTCTGCAAGTTTGGTCAACCCCATGTAACTTATGGGGCAGTAACAGCACACTTTTCAAAACGTGTTTTTCAGCCCGAAATAAACGCGTTTTTTCAGACTTCAGAATCCTAATGTAACTGCAAGGCTCAGAAGAGCCCACACACTCTGCTCTTAACCCCAGTGTGCTGAAAGTGTCAAAACGTGTTTTTCAGCAGAAATAAACATGTTTCTGCAAGTTTGGTCAACCCCATGTAACTTATGGGGCAGTAACAGAACACTTTTCAAAACGTGTTTTTCAGCCCGAAATAAACGCGTTTTTTCAGACATCAGAATCCTAATGTAACTGCAAGGCTCAGAAGAGCCCACACACTCTGCTCTTAACCCCAGTGTGCTGAAAGTTTCAAAACGTGTTTTTCAGCAGAAATAAACATGTTTCTGCAAGTTTGGTCACCCCCATGTAACTTATGGGGCAGTAACAGCACACATTTCAAAACGTGTTTTTCAGCCCGAAATAAACGCGTTTATTCAGACATCAGAATCCTAATGTAACTGCAAGGCTCAGAAGAGCCCACACACTCTGCTATTAACCCCAGTGTGCTGAAAGTGTCAATACGTGTTTTTCAGCAGAAATAAACATGTTTCTGCAAGTTTGGTCACCCCCATGTAAGTTATGGGGCAGTAACAGCACACTTTTCAAAACGTGTTTTTCAGCCCGAAATAAACGCGTTTTTTCAGACATCAGAATCCTAATGTAACTGCAAGGCTCAGAAGAGCCCACACACTCTGCTCTTAACCCCAGTGTGCTGAAAGTGTCAAAACGTGTTTTTCAGCATAAATAAACGTTTCTGCAAGTTTGGTCAACCCCATGTAAGTTATGGGGCAGTAACAGCACCCTTTTCAAAACGTGTTTTCAGCCCGAAATAAACGCGTTTTTTCAGACATCAGAATCCTAATGTAACTGCAAGGCTCAGAAGAGCCCACACACTCTGCTCTTAACCCCAGTGTGCTGAAAGTGTCAAAACGTGTTTTTCAGCAGAAATAAACATGTTTCTGCAAGTTTGGTCAACCCCATGTAAGTTATGGGGCAGTAACAGCACCCTTTTCAAAACGTGTTTTTCAGCCCGAAATAAACGATTTTTTCAGACATAATAATAATAATAATAATAAACTTTATTTTATATAGCGCCTTTAAAGGTGGCTTCTCAAAGCGCTTTACAGGATGACAATAACAATAAATAAGAAGACTACAACAATAAATAAGAAAAATTTCACAAGACAGGACACAATTATAATTACAGCAATACAACAATAACAATAGAGGAGACCGTGGAAGATGGTACTAAGAAGAGCAGAGGGGTGAAGAATGGAACCAGTTAAGTAAAGGCTTTTCTGAAAAGGAGGGTTTTGAGTCTGGATTTGAAGGAGTTTAGAGAAGGTGATTCTCTAATATCCTTGGGCAAGGAGTTCCAGAGCTTGGGGGCATAGCAGGAGAAGGCCCTGTCGCCCATACAATGTAGACGGGCTTGGGGGACAGTAAGGAGGGCAGAATTTGAAGAGCGGAGGTTGCGAGGTGGGGAGTAGGGCGATAAAAGTTCAGACAGGTATTGAGGTGCCAAGCCATGTAAAGCCTTGTAGGTGAGCATGAGGATTTTAAAGTCTACGCGGAATTTGACCGGAAGCCAGTGCAAGGACTCCAGGATAGGAGTAATGTGAACACTTGCACTAGATCTGGTCAGGATTCTGGCTGCTGAATTTTGGACATACTGCAGCTTGTTCAGAGTAGATTTAGATACCCCAGGGAGCAGAGCATTGCAGTAGTCAATTCGAGAGAATACAAATATGTTGATCAGCTTTTCAGCCACAGTTAATGATAGCATAGGGCGTAGTCTTGCGATATTTCTAAGGTGAAAAAAAGATGTTTTGACAGTATGCTGTACATGTGGGTCGAATGTTAAGCCAGAATCGAATATAACCCCAAGGTTTTTCAATTTTGATTGGAGCTCAAGTACAGAGCCATCTACAGACAGGGTTACAGGACTGGCTTTGCGAAGTTGATGGGGGGTACCAATAAGCATGACTTCAGTCTTGTCACAGTTAAGATGAAGGAAGTTTTGAGTCATCCAAATTTTTATGTCAGAGATGCAATTAGATAGAATAGAGACAGCCACATCAGTGTCGGGTTTGGTATGGATGTATATTTGAGTATCGTCAGCGTAAAAATGAAAGCTGAGGCCATGTGATCTTAAAAGCTGACCAAGTGGGAACATGTAAATGCTGAAGAGCAAGGGGCCCAGTATTGAGCCCTGAGGGACACCAGACTTGACAAGACCAATTTCAGACCTGTACCCATTGAGAGAGACAAAGTGACAGCGATCAGTGAGGTAAGACTTAAACCATTTGAGGGCAGTGTCAGAGACTCCAAACACAGTCTCGAGACGAGAAAGCAAGATGTTATGGTCAACAGTGTCAAAGGCAGCACTGAGATCAAGAAGGATGAGTATGGAAAGAGAACCAGAATCAGAAGCTATTAGGAGATCGTTGGTGACTTTGACTAGGGCGGTTTCTGTGCTGTGAAGTTGACGGAAGCCAGATTGGAGGGGTTCGAAAAGGTTGTTTGTCATGAGGTGGTTATGTAACTGAAGTGTGACAGCACGTTCTAGAATTTTAGAGAGAAAGGGTAAGTTGGAGATGGGGCGAAAGTTGTTAAGATTGTCGAGAGCCATGTTAGGCTTCTTTGGCACTGGGGTAATAGCAGCAGTTTTGAGGACCGTTGGTACAATGCCGGTGCTCAAGGATTCATGTATTATATTGAGGACAATGGGACAGAGAGAAGAGAAACAGGACTGGAATAAAGTGGTGGGAATGGGATCTAAAATAGATGTGGTGGGTTTCATGCGCGTAACTAGTTTGTTTAGGGATGCTGAGTCAAGAAGAGAGAAGCTGGAGAGACGGGAACCAGAGAAGTTGGATGAGGAGGGAGGAGGTGTGGAAATTATATCCGTAGTGGAGAGAATGTGATGCCGGATGTTGTCAATCTTAGAACTAAAGAAATCTAAGAATGTGTTGCAAAGTTGTGATGAGGCAGGTAATGTGGTGGGGCAGTTTGGCTTGAGCAGTCTGTTGATGGTGGAGAAAAGATGTCTGGGATTGTTTTGGTGATTTTCAATGATGTGAGAGAAGTAGGTGGATCTAGCAGACTCTATAGTAACCTTATAATCAGATAAGTAATCTCTCCAGGCCTGATAATGTACATTTAGGCCGGAAAGACGCCACCTACGCTCAAGTTTGCGAGAGGCTGCCTTCATGAAACGCAGATGGTCATTGTACCAGGGGGCAGGGCGAGAGAAGGAGATGGTTCGAGTTTTTAAAGGAGCAAAGGTGTCGAGGGTAGATAAAAGAGCATTGTCAAGTAACTGTATTTTGTCCTCTAGAGGGTCAGAGGAAGAGAAACAGGATAAGGAGGACAGAACAGAATTTGCAAACCTTGGGTGATCAATTGATCGCCAGTTGTGGAAATTTACAGAGCGTGAGGGGGAAGTGTTAGAAACAGGTAATTCCAGATTGAAGAGAATGGCTAAGTGGTCAGAGAGGCCTAGATCAAGGGGGGAGCAGTGGGAGACAAAGGAGTCATTTGCAATAATTAGATCTAAGGTGTGTCCTTTGTTATGTGTAGGGGTACAAACAAACTGAGCAAGGTCAAAGCATCCCAAAAGAGAAAGGAAGTCTTTAGCCAGACTGGAGGAAGTTGAATCAATGTGTATATTAAAGTCCCCTAGAATAAGGATCCTTTTAAATGTAAGGGATAAGAATGAGAGAAAATCAGCAAACTCACCTAAGAAGACTCCACTGGGTTTGGGTGGTCTGTAAACTGTGGCAATAATAGTAGATTGGGGGATAGAAACATTTAAAACAAGACACTCAAAAGAAGAGGGAGGAGGTATAGCTATAGGACTTAGACTGTAAAAAAGGTTGTAAATAACAATGATGCCCCCGCCTCTGCCTGAAAGACGCGGAAGGTCAAAGAAACCATATCCAGGAGGAACTAGTTGGTTGAACAGGAGTCCATCGTTTTGTTTGTGCCATGTTTCGGTTAAGCACAGAAGGTCCACAGAAGCATCAGAATCCTAATGTAACTGCAAGGCTCAGAAGAGCCCACACACTCAGCTCTTAACCCCAGTGTGCTGAAAGTGTCAAAACGTGTTTTTCAGCAGAAATAAACATGTTTCTGCAAGTTTGGTCAACCCCATGTAACTTATGGGGCAGTAACAGCACACTTTTCAAAACGTGTTTTTCAGCCCGAAATAAACACGTTTTTTCAGACATCAGAATCCTACTGTAACTGCAAGGCTCAGAAGAGCCCACACACTCAGCTCTTAACCCCAGTGTGCTGAAAGTGTCAAAACGTGTTTTTCAGCAGAAATAAACATGTTTCTGCAACTTTGGTCAACCCCATGTAACTTATGGTACAGTAACAGAACACTTTTCAAAACGTGTTTTTCAGCCCGAAATAAACGCGTTTTTTCAGACATCAGAATCCTAATGTAACTACAAGGCTCAGAAGAGCCCACACAGTCTGCTCTTAACCCCAGTGTGCTGAAAGTGTCAAAACGTGTTTTTCAGCAGAAATAAACATGTTTCTGCAAGTTTGGTCACCCCCTTGAAAGTTATGGGGCAGTAACAGCACACTTTTCAAAACGTGTTTTTCAGCCCGAAATAAACACGTTTTTTCAGACTGCAGAATGCCAATGTAACTGCAAGGCTCAGAAGAGCCCACACACTCTGCTCTTAACCCCAGTGTGCTGAAAGTGTCAAAACGTGTTTTTCAGCAGAAATAAACATGTTTCTGCAACTTTGGTCAACCCCATGTAACTCATGGAGCAGTAACAGAACACTTTTCAAAACGTGTTTTTCAGCCCGAAATAAACGCGTTTTTTCAGACATCAGAATCCTAATGTAACTGCAAGGCTCAGAAGAGCCCACACACTCTGCTCTTAACCCCAGTGTGCTGAAAGTGTCAAAACGTGTTTTTCAGCAGAAATAAACATGTTTCTGCAAGTTTGGTCACCCCCATGTAAGTTATGGGGCAGTAACAGCACACTTTTCAAAACGTGATTTTCAGCCCGAAATAAACACGTTTTTTCAGACTGCAGAATGCCAATGTAACTGCAAGGCTCAGAAGAGCCCACACACTCTGCTCTTAACCCCAGTGTGCTGAAAGTGTCAAAATGTGTTTTTCAGCAGAAATAAACATATTTCTGCAACTTTGGTCACCCCCATGTAAGTTATGGGGCAGTAACAGCACAGTTTTCAAAACGTGTTTTTCAGCCCGAAATAAACACGTTTTTTCAGACTGCAGAATGCCAATGTAACTGCAAGGCTCAGAAGAGCCCACACACTCTGCTCTTAACCCCAGTGTGCTGAAAGTTTCAAAACGTGTTTTTCAGCAGAAATAAACATGTTTCTGCAAGTTTGGTCACCCCCATGTAACTTATGGGGCAGTAACAGCACACATTTCAAAACGTGTTTTTCAGCCCGAAATAAACGCGTTTATTCAGACATCAGAATCCTAATGTAACTGCAAGGCTCAGAAGAGCCCACACACTCTGCTCTTAACCCCAGTGTGCTGAAAGTGTCAAAACGTGTTTTTCAGCAGAAATAAACATGTTTCTGCAAGTTTGGTCACCCCCATGTAAGTTATGGGGCAGTAACAGCACACTTTTCAAAACGTGTTTTTCAGCCCGAAATAAACGCGTTTTTTCAGACATCAGAATCCTACTGTAACTGCAAGGCTCAGAAGAGCCCACACACTCTGCTCTTAACCCCAGTGTGCTGAAAGTGTCAAAACGTGTTTTTCAGCAAAAATAAACATGTTTCTGCAAGTTTGGTCAACCCCATGTAAGTTATGGGGCAGTAACAGCACCCTTTTCAAAACGTGTTTTTCAGCCCGAAATAAACGCGTTTTTTCAGACATCAGAATCCTAATGTAACTGCAAGGCTCAGAAGAGCCCACACACTCTGCTCTTAACCCCAGTGTGCTGAAAGTGTCAAAACGTGTTTTTCAGCAGAAATAAACATGTTTCTGCAAGTTTGGACACCCCCATGTAAGTTATGGGGCAGTAACAGCACACTTTTCAAAACGTGTTTTTCAGCCCGAAATAAACACGTTTTTTCAGACTGCAGAATGCCAATGTAACTGCAAGGCTCAGAAGAGCCCACACACTCAGCTCTTAACCCCAGTGTGCTGAAAGTTTCAAAACGTGTTTTTCAGCAGAAATAAACATGTTTCTGCAAGTTTGGTCACCCCCATGTAACTTATGGGGCAGTAACAGCACACATTTCAAAACATGTTTTTCAGCCCGAAATAAACGCGTTTTTTCAGACATCAGAATCCTAATGTAACTGCAAGGCTCAGAAGAGCCCACACACTCTGCTCTTAACCCCAGTGTGCTGAAAGTGTCAAAACGTGTTTTTCAGCAGAAATAAACATGTTTCTGCAAGTTTGGTCAGCCCCATGTAAGTTATGGGGCAGTAACAGCACACTTTTCAAAACGTGTTTTTCAGCCCGAAATAAACACGTTTTTTCAGACTGCAGAATGCCAATGTAACTGCAAGGCTCAGAAGAGCCCACACACTCAGCTCTTAACCCCAGTGTGCTGAAAGTGTCAAAACGTGTTTTTCAGCAGAAATAAACATGTTTCTGCAAGTTTGGTCACCCCCATGTAAGTTATGGGGCAGTAACAGCACACTTTTCAAAACGTGTTTTTCAGCCCGAAATAAACACGTTTTTTCAGACTGCAGAATGCCAATGTAACTGCAAGGCTCAGAAGAGCCCACACACTCAGCTCTTAACCCCAGTGTGCTGAAAGTGTCAAAACGTGTTTTTCAGCAGAAATAAACATGTTTCTGCAAGTTTGGTCAACCCCATGTAACTTATGGAGCAGTAACAGAACACTTTTCAAAACGTGTTTTTCAGCCCGAAATAAACGTGTTTTTTCAGACATAGAATCCTAATGTAACTGAAAGGCTCAGAAGAGCCCACACACTCTGCTCTTAACCCCAGTGTGCTGAAAGTTTCAAAACGTGTTTTTCAGCAGAAATAAACATGTTTCTGCAAGTTTGGTCACCCCCATGTAACTTATGGGGCAGTAACAGCACACATTTCAAAACGTGTTTTTCAGCCCGAAATAAACGCGTTTTTTCAGACATCAGAATCCTAATGTAACTGCAAGGCTCAGAAGAGCCCACACACTCTGCTATTAACCCCAGTGTGCTGAAAGTGTCAATACGTGTTTTTCAGCAGAAATAAACATGTTTCTGCAAGTTTGGTCACCCCCATGTAAGTTATGGGGCAGTAACAGCACACTTTTCAAAACGTGTTTTTCAGCCCGAAATAAACGCGTTTTTTCAGACATCAGAATCCTAATGTAACTGCAAGGCTCAGAAGAGCCCACACACTCTGCTCTTAACCCCAGTGTGTTGAAAGTGTCAAAACGTGTTTTTCAGCATAAATAAACGTTTCTGCAAGTTTGGTCAACCCCATGTAAGTTATGGGGCAGTAACAGCACCCTTTTCAAAACGTGTTTTCAGCCCGAAATAAACGCGTTTTTTCAGACATCAGAATCCTAATGTAACTGCAAGGCTCAGAAGAGCCCACACACTCTGCTCTTAACCCCAGTGTGCTGAAAGTGTCAAAACGTGTTTTTCAGCAGAAATAAACATGTTTCTGCAAGTTTGGTCAACCCCATGTAAGTTATGGGGCAGTAACAGAACCCTTTTCAAAACGTGTTTTTCAGCCCGAAATAAACGATTTTTTCAGACATCAGAATCCTAATGTAACTGCAAGGCTCAGAAGAGCCCACACACTCAGCTCTTAACCCCAGTGTGCTGAAAGTGTCAAAACGTGTTTTTCAGCAGAAATAAACATGTTTCTGCAAGTTTGGTCAACCCCATGTAACTTATGGGGCAGTAACAGCACACTTTTCAAAACGTGTTTTTCAGCCCGAAATAAACGCGTTTTTTCAGACTTCAGAATCCTAATGTAACTGCAAGGCTCAGAAGAGCCCACACACTCTGCTCTTAACCCCAGTGTGCTGAAAGTGTCAAAACGTGTTTTTCAGCAGAAATAAACATGTTTCTGCAAGTTTGGTCACCCCCATGTAAGCTATGGGGCAGTAACAGCACACTTTTCAAAACGTGTTTTTCAGCCCGAAATAAACGCGTTTTTTCAGACATCAGAATCCTAATGTAACTGCAAGGCTCAGAAGAGCCCACACACTCAGCTCTTAACCCCAGTGTGCTGAAAGTTTCAAAACGTGTTTTTCAGCAGAAATAAACATGTTTCTGCAAGTTTGGTCAACCCCATGTAACTTATGGGGCAGTAACAGAACACTTTTCAAAACGTGTTTTTCAGCCCGAAATAAACGCGTTTTTTCAGACATCAGAATCCTAATGTAACTGCAAGGCTCAGAAGAGCCCACACACTCTGCTCTTAACCCCAGTGTGCTGAAAGTGTCAAAACGTGTTTTTCAGCAGAAATAAACACGTTTCTGTAAGTTTGGTCACCCCCATGTAAGTTATGGGGCAGTAACAGCACACTTTTCAAAACGTGTTTTTCAGCCCGAAATAAACACGTTTTTTCAGACATCAGAATCCTACTGTAACTGCAAGGCTCAGAAGAGCCCACACACTCAGCTCTTAACCCCAGTGTGCTGAAAGTGTCAAAACGTGTTTTTCAGCAGAAATAAACATGTTTCTGCAACTTTGGTCAACCCCATGTAACTTATGGTACAGTAACAGAACACTTTTCAAAACGTGTTTTTCAGCCCGAAATAAACGCGTTTTTTCAGACATCAGAATCCTAATGTAACTGCAAGGCTCAGAAGAGCCCACACACTCTGCTCTTAACCCCAGTGTGCTGAAAGTGTCAAAATGTGTTTTTCAGCAGAAATAAACATGTTTCTGCAAGTTTGGTCAACCCCATGTAACTTATGGAGCAGTAACAGAACACTTTTCAAAACGTGTTTTTCAGCCCGAAATAAACGCGTTTTTTCAGACATAGAATCCTAATGTAACTGAAAGGCTCAGAAGAGCCCACACACTCTGCTCTTAACCCCAGTGTGCTGAAAGTTTCAAAACGTGTTTTTCAGCAGAAATAAACATGTTTCTGCAAGTTTGGTCACCCCCATGTAACTTATGGGGCAGTAACAGCACACATTTCAAAACGTGTTTTTCAGCCCGAAATAAACGCGTTTTTTCAGACATCAGAATCCTAATGTAACTGCAAGGCTCAGAAGAGCCCACACACTCTGCTATTAACCCCAGTGTGTTGAAAGTGTCAATACGTGTTTTTCAGCAGAAATAAACATGTTTCTGCAAGTTTGGTCACCCCCATGTAAGTTATGGGGCAGTAACAGCACACTTTTCAAAACGTGTTTTTCAGCCCGAAATAAACGCGTTTTTTCAGACATCAGAATCCTAATGTAACTGCAAGGCTCAGAAGAGCCCACACACTCTGCTCTTAACCCCAGTGTGCTGAAAGTGTCAAAACGTGTTTTTCAGCATAAATAAACGTTTCTGCAAGTTTGGTCAACCCCATGTAAGTTATGGGGCAGTAACAGCACCCTTTTCAAAACGTGTTTTCAGCCCGAAATAAACGCGTTTTTTCAGACATCAGAATCCTAATGTAACTGCAAGGCTCAGAAGAGCCCACACACTCTGCTCTTAACCCCAGTGTGCTGAAAGTGTCAAAACGTGTTTTTCAGCAGAAATAAACATGTTTCTGCAAGTTTGGTCAACCCCATGTAAGTTATGGGGCAGTAACAGCACCCTTTTCAAAACGTGTTTTTCAGCCCGAAATAAACGATTTTTTCAGACATCAGAATCCTAATGTAACTGCAAGGCTCAGAAGAGCCCACACACTCAGCTCTTAACCCCAGTGTGCTGAAAGTGTCAAAACGTGTTTTTCAGCAGAAATAAACATGTTTCTGCAAGTTTGGTCAACCCCATGTAACTTATGGGGCAGTAACAGCACACTTTTCAAAACGTGTTTTTCAGCCCGAAATAAACGCGTTTTTTCAGACTTCAGAATCCTAATGTAACTGCAAGGCTCAGAAGAGCCCACACACTCTGCTCTTAACCCCAGTGTGCTGAAAGTTTCAAAACGTGTTTTTCAGCAGAAATAAACATGTTTCTGCAAGTTTGGTCACCCCCATGTAACTTATGGGGCAGTAACAGCACACATTTCAAAACGTGTTTTTCAGCCCGAAATAAACGCGTTTATTCAGACATCAGAATCCTAATGTAACTGCAAGGCTCAGAAGAGCCCACACACTCTGCTATTAACCCCAGTGTGCTGAAAGTGTCAATACGTGTTTTTCAGCAGAAATAAACATGTTTCTGCAAGTTTGGTCACCCCCATGTAAGTTATGGGGCAGTAACAGCACACTTTTCAAAACGTGTTTTTCAGCCCGAAATAAACGCGTTTTTTCAGACATCAGAATCCTAATGTAACTGCAAGGCTCAGAAGAGCCCACACACTCTGCTCTTAACCCCAGTGTGCTGAAAGTGTCAAAACGTGTTTTTCAGCATAAATAAACGTTTCTGCAAGTTTGGTCAACCCCATGTAAGTTATGGGGCAGTAACAGCACCCTTTTCAAAACGTGTTTTCAGCCCGAAATAAACGCGTTTTTTCAGACATCAGAATCCTAATGTAACTGCAAGGCTCAGAAGAGCCCACACACTCTGCTCTTAACCCCAGTGTGCTGAAAGTGTCAAAACGTGTTTTTCAGCAGAAATAAACATGTTTCTGCAAGTTTGGTCAACCCCATGTAAGTTATGGGGCAGTAACAGCACCCTTTTCAAAACGTGTTTTTCAGCCCGAAATAAACGATTTTTTCAGACATCAGAATCCTAATGTAACTGCAAGGCTCAGAAGAGCCCACACACTCAGCTCTTAACCCCAGTGTGCTGAAAGTGTCAAAACGTGTTTTTCAGCAGAAATAAACATGTTTCTGCAAGTTTGGTCAACCCCATGTAACTTATGGGGCAGTAACAGCACACTTTTCAAAACGTGTTTTTCAGCCCGAAATAAACGCGTTTTTTCAGACTTCAGAATCCTAATGTAACTACAAGGCTCAGAAGAGCCCACACAGTCTGCTCTTAACCCCAGTGTGCTGAAAGTGTCAAAACGTGTTTTTCAGCAGAAATAAACATGTTTCTGCAAGTTTGGTCACCCCCTTGAAAGTTATGGGGCAGTAACAGCACACTTTTCAAATCGTGTTTTTCAGCCCGAAATAAACACGTTTTTTCAGACTGCAGAATGCCAATGTAACTGCAAGGCTCAGAAGAGCCCACACACTCAGCTCTTAACCCCAGTGTGCTGAAAGTGTCAAAATGTGTTTTTCAGCAGAAATAAACATATTTCTGCAACTTTGGTCACCCCCATGTAAGTTATGGGGCAGTAACAGCACAGTTTTCAAAACGTGTTTTTCAGCCCGAAATAAACACGTTTTTTCAGACTGCAGAATGCCAATGTAACTGCAAGGCTCAGAAGAGCCCACACACTCAGCTCTTAACCCCAGTTAGCTGAAAGTGTCAAAACGTGTTTTTCAGCAGAAATAAACATGTTTCTGCAAGTTTGGTCAACCCCATGTAACTTATGGGGCAGTAACAGAACACTTTTCAAAACGTGTTTTTCAGCCCGAAATAAACGCGTTTTTTCAGACATCAGAATCCTAATGTATCTGCAAGGCTCAGAAGAGCCCACACACTCTGCTCTTAACCCCAGTGTGCTGAAAGTTTCAAAACGTGTTTTTCAGCAGAAACAAACATGTTTCTGCAAGTTTAGTCACCCCCATGTAACTTATGGGGCAGGAACAGCAGACTTTTCAAAACGTGTTTTTCAGCCCGAAATAAACACGCTTTTTCAGGCTGTTGAATCCCAATGTAACTGCTAGGCTCAGAAGAGCTCACTGACTCAGCTCTTAACCCCAGTGTGCAGAAACTGTCAAAATGTATTTTTCAGCAGAAACAAACATGTTTCTGCAAGTTTGGTCACCCCCATGTAACTTATGGGGCAGGATCAGCAGACTTTTCAAAACGTGTTTTTCAGCCCGAGATAAACAAGTTTTTGCAGACTGTTGAATCCCAATGTAACTGCTAGGCTCAGAAGAACTCACTGACAAGGCTCTTAACCCCATTGTGCAGAAAGTGTCAAAACGTGTTTTTCAGCAGAAAAAAACATGTTCTGCAATTTTGGTCACCGCTATGTAACTTATGGGGCAGGAAGACCAGACTTTTCAAAACGTGTTTTTCAGCCCAAAATAAACGCGTTTTTTCAGACTTTTGAATCCCTATGTAACTGCTAGGCTCAGAAGAGCTCACTGACTCAGCTCTTAACCCCATTGTGCAGAAAGTGTCAAAATGTATTTTTCAGCAGAAACAAACATGTTTCTGCAAGTTTGGTCACCCCCATGTAACTTATGGGGCAGGATAGGTAGACTTTTCAAAAGGTGTTTTTCAGTCCGAAATAAACGTGTGTAGCGGTGAGGCTTATTAATAAGGCAGAATTAAGTGTTTCTGAGCTTTCCCAAATTAGGCCTCATTTCTCTGTTCATCTCTATGGTGCAGCCACAGAGAAACCATGCAGGCTGATTTAGGGTTCCTTTGATAAAAGACAGCTCCCAAAGGGGGATGCACTTAGCTAAGCCTGGCTATCATGATCAATGGTCATCCATTGGCGCCTATCTGTCTAGGGAGTGCCAGTTGGACATCTGGACTGCATTACTAAGTGTCAGGACTAAGTGACTCATATCTCACCTTGATCAACCAATCAGGGACTGGTGGGGCCGAGTAACCCACGTGGGACTCTGATGCCCATGGAACTTTCAGCCAATCAATAAGCTGAAGTTCCTCCACGTAAAAACAGGCAACACAGAGAGCCTGGGAGATTCAGATTCAGAGAGATTCAGCAAGATTCAGAAGGAGATTCAGTAAGATTCTGGAGAGGATTCTGTGGACTGTTCTAAAGGGAATTCAAAGGAGAATTCCAGGGCAGGACGGCCCAGGAGCAGAAGGGTCCCAAGGGCAGGACATTCTCGCAGCGCCTCCTGACCATCCTGAGACACAGCCCGGACAACCACGGAACGGCCAGTGTGTCCGAGTGCCAGAACTTTCCTTTGTTCTAAGAGTCTAGAGCGGAGGTTGCCAGAGAATAACCAGAGGATCCACTCGAGGTTAGCACCAGCAGCAGGCCTCATGAATAGGTCGGAACTGTGGACAGCTGAATCACTATTCAGAACTAGCTCTTCATCAGGAACGAACCGGTCCTCTTCCTGACTTGCTGGGACCCACAGTCATCTTTTCTCCTGTGCACAAACTTTGCTAGTTAAAGCCAACAGTATACATCAGCAGCGCACCGTTGCAAGCCGCACAGCACAGCCTGGCACGGAGCCAGAGAGCGCGGATTGGACAGCAACAGCCTGCAACTGTTTCTTTGTGCCTGCAGGAGATCTGAATCCCCAGAAATTGGATGAGTATTCAACTTCAATGCATTACAGCTCGAGAGTTCAATTGTTATCCCAACCAGTTGATATCAATTTAATTCCTAAGAGTTATGTACTTGTTTCGAGTATCTAATGTAGAAGTTATAACCAAGTTCATTTATGAAACGGTCTAAATGAATGATATACTGAACGTATGTCCTCTTGATATGTGTAACACTTTGTAACTGACTGAATATATACCTTTTGTATTCTGATAACCCTCTCGATAAGATCTGTTAGGTTTAAGGCATATTTTATGTATTAATAAATGTATCCTCGTGTATTAGTACCTGTGTGTGTGCGTTGTTTGAGTTATGTCGCATGGTTGGACTCTAAAGCCATGAAAAGAATCAACTTTGTGATTTACTGCTACAATTAATAATTGTCTCAGTAAATGCCCAAACCCTACAGAACTGGTGCCTTCAGAGAGCCACTACATTTACATTTTGGCTATGATTACATATTTTGCGTCCCTGAACGGCTATGAATCACTACACGTGTTTTTTCAGACTGTTGAATCCCAATTGAACTGCTAGGCTCAGAAGAGCTCACTGACTCAGCTGTTAACCCCAGTGTGCAGAAAGTGTCAAAACGTGTTTTTCAGCAGAAAAAAACATGTTCTGCAAGTTTGGTCACCCCCATGTATCTTATGGGGCAGGAACAGCAGACTTTTCAAAACGTGTTTTTCAGCCGGAGATAAACACGTTTATTCAGACTGAAGAATCCCAATGTAACTGCTAGGCTCAGAAGAGCTCACTGACTCAGCTCTTAACCCAAGTGTGCAGAAAGTGTCAAAACCATGTTTTCAGCAGAAATAAACATGTTTCTGCAAATTTGGTCACCCCCATGTAACTTATGGGGAGGAATCAGCAGACTTTTCAAAACGTGTTTTTCAGCCCGAAATAAAAGCTTTTTTTCAGACTGTTGGATCCCAATGTAACTGTTAGGCTCAGAAGAGCTAACTGACTCAGCTCTTAACCCCAGTGTGCAGAAACTGTCAAAATGTATTTTTCAGCAGAAACAAACATGTTTCTGCAAGTTTGGTCACCCCCATGTAACTTATGGGGCAGGAACAGCAGACTTTTCAAAACGTGTTTTTCAGCCTGTGATAAACACGTTTATTCAGACTGAAGAATCCCAATGTAACTGCTAGGCTCAGAAGAGCTCACTGACTCAGCTCTTAACCCAAGTGTGCAGAAAGTGTCAAAACCATGTTTTCAGCAGAAATAAACATGTTTCTGCAAATTTGGTCACCCCCATGTAACTTATGGGGAGGAATCAGCAGACTTTTCAAAACGTGTTTTTCAGCCCAAAATAAACGTGTTTTTTCAGACTGTTGGATCCCAATGTAACTGCTAGGCTCAGAAGAGCTCACTGAATCAGCTCTTAACCCCACTGTGCAGATAGTGTCAAAACGTGTTTTTCTGCAGAAATAAACATGTTTCTGCAACTTTGGTCACCCCCATGTAACTTATGGGGCAGGAACAGCAGACTTTTCAAAACGTGTTTTTCAGCCCGAAATAAACACGTTTTTTCAGACTGTTGAATCCCAATGTAACTGCTAGGCTCAGAAGAGCTCACTGACTCAGCTCTTAACCCCAGTGTGCAGAAAGTGTCAAAACGTGGTTTTCAGCAGAAATAAACATGTTTCTGCAAGTTTGGTCACCCCCATGTAACTTATGGGGCAGGATCAGCAGACTTTTCAAAACGTGTTTTTCAGCCCGAAATAAACGCGTTTTTTCAGACTTCAGAATCCTAATGTAACTGCAAGGCTCAGAAGAGCCCACACACTCTGCTCTTAACCCCAGTGTGCTGAAAGTTTCAAAACGTGTTTTTCAGCAGAAATAAACATGTTTCTGCAAGTTTGGTCACCCCCATGTAACTTATGGGGCAGTAACAGCACACATTTCAAAACGTGTTTTTCAGCCCGAAATAAACGCGTTTATTCAGACATCAGAATCCTAATGTAACTGCAAGGCTCAGAAGAGCCCACACACTCTGCTATTAACCCCAGTGTGCTGAAAGTGTCAATACGTGTTTTTCAGCAGAAATAAACATGTTTCTGCAAGTTTGGTCACCCCCATGTAAGTTATGGGGCAGTAACAGCACACTTTTCAAAACGTGTTTTTCAGCCCGAAATAAACGCGTTTTTTCAGACATCAGAATCCTAATGTAACTGCAAGGCTCAGAAGAGCCCACACACTCTGCTCTTAACCCCAGTGTGCTGAAAGTGTCAAAACGTGTTTTTCAGCATAAATAAACGTTTCTGCAAGTTTGGTCAACCCCATGTAAGTTATGGGGCAGTAACAGCACCCTTTTCAAAACGTGTTTTCAGCCCGAAATAAACGCGTTTTTTCAGACATCAGAATCCTAATGTAACTGCAAGGCTCAGAAGAGCCCACACACTCTGCTCTTAACCCCAGTGTGCTGAAAGTGTCAAAACGTGTTTTTCAGCAGAAATAAACATGTTTCTGCAAGTTTGGTCAACCCCATGTAAGTTATGGGGCAGTAACAGCACCCTTTTCAAAACGTGTTTTTCAGCCCGAAATAAACGATTTTTTCAGACATCAGAATCCTAATGTAACTGCAAGGCTCAGAAGAGCCCACACACTCAGCTCTTAACCCCAGTGTGCTGAAAGTGTCAAAACGTGTTTTTCAGCAGAAATAAACATGTTTCTGCAAGTTTGGTCAACCCCATGTAACTTATGGGGCAGTAACAGCACACTTTTCAAAACGTGTTTTTCAGCCCGAAATAAACGCGTTTTTTCAGACTTCAGAATCCTAATGTAACTACAAGGCTCAGAAGAGCCCACACAGTCTGCTCTTAACCCCAGTGTGCTGAAAGTGTCAAAACGTGTTTTTCAGCAGAAATAAACATGTTTCTGCAAGTTTGGTCACCCCCTTGAAAGTTATGGGGCAGTAACAGCACACTTTTCAAATCGTGTTTTTCAGCCCGAAATAAACACGTTTTTTCAGACTGCAGAATGCCAATGTAACTGCAAGGCTCAGAAGAGCCCACACACTCAGCTCTTAACCCCAGTGTGCTGAAAGTGTCAAAATGTGTTTTTCAGCAGAAATAAACATATTTCTGCAACTTTGGTCACCCCCATGTAAGTTATGGGGCAGTAACAGCACAGTTTTCAAAACGTGTTTTTCAGCCCGAAATAAACACGTTTTTTCAGACTGCAGAATGCCAATGTAACTGCAAGGCTCAGAAGAGCCCACACACTCAGCTCTTAACCCCAGTTAGCTGAAAGTGTCAAAACGTGTTTTTCAGCAGAAATAAACATGTTTCTGCAAGTTTGGTCAACCCCATGTAACTTATGGGGCAGTAACAGAACACTTTTCAAAACGTGTTTTTCAGCCCGAAATAAACGCGTTTTTTCAGACATCAGAATCCTAATGTATCTGCAAGGCTCAGAAGAGCCCACACACTCTGCTCTTAACCCCAGTGTGCTGAAAGTTTCAAAACGTGTTTTTCAGCAGAAACAAACATGTTTCTGCAAGTTTAGTCACCCCCATGTAACTTATGGGGCAGTAACAGTACACATTTCAAAACGTGTTTTTCAGCCCGAAATAAACGCGTTTTTTCAGACATCAGAATCCTAATGTAACTGCAAGGCTCAGAAGAGCCCACACACTCTGCTCTTAACCCCAGTGTGCTGAAAGTGTCAAAACGTGTTTTTCAGCAGAAATAAACATGTTTCTGCAAGTTTGGTCACCCCCATGTAAGTTATGGGGCAGTAACAGCACACTTTTCAAAACGTGTTTTTCAGCCCGAAATAAACAGGTTTTTTTCAGACTGCAGAATGCCAATGTAACTGCAAGGCTCAGAAGAGCCCACACACTCAGCTCTTAACCCCAGTGTGCTGAAAGTGTCAAAACGTGTTTTTCAGCAGTAATAAACATGTTTTTGCAAGTTTGGTCACCCCCATGTAACTTTTGGGGCAGGAACAGTAGACTTTTCAAAAACGTGTTTTTCAGCCCGAAATAAACGTGTTTTTTCAGACTGTTGAATCCCAATTGAACTGCAAGGCTCAGAAGAGCTCACTGACTCAGCTCTTAACCCCAGTGTGCAAAAAGTGTCAAAACGTGTTTTTCAGCAGTAATAAACATGTTTTTGCAAGTTTGGTCACCCCCATATAACTTATAGGGCAGGATAGGTAGACTTTTAAAAACGTGCTTTTCAGCCCGAAATAAACGGGTTTTTCATACTGTTGTATCCCAATTGAACTGCTAGGCTCAGAAGAGCTCACTGACTCAGCTCTTAACCCCAGTGTGCAGAAAGTGTCAAAACGTGTTTTTCAGCAGAAATAAACGTTTCTGCAACTTTGGTCACCCCCATGTAACTTACGGGGCAGGAACAGCAGACTTTTCAAAACGTGTTTTTCAGCCCGAAATAAACACGTTTTTTCAGTCTGTTGAATCCCAATGTAACTGCTAGGCTCAGAAGAGCTCACTGACTCAGCTCTTAACCCCAGTGTGCAGAAACTGTCAAAATGTATATTTCAGCAGAAACAAACATGTTTCTGCAAGTTTGGTCACCCCCATGTAACTTGTGGTTCAGGAACAGCAGACTTTTCAAAACGTGTTTTTCAGCCCGAGATAAACACGTTTATTCAGACTGAAGAATCCCAATGTAACTGCTAGGCTCAGAAGAGCTCATTGACTCAGCTCTTAACCCAAGTGTGCAGAAAGTGTCAAAACGTGGTTTTCAGCAGAAATAAACATGTTTCTGCAAATTTGGTCACCCCCATGTAACTTATGGGGAAGAATCAGCAGACTTTTCAAAACGTGTTTTTCAGCCCGAAATAAACTTGTTTTTTCAGACTGTTGGATCCCAATGTAACTGCTAGGCTCAGAAGAGCTCACTGACTCAGCTCTTAACTCCACTGTGCAGATAGTGTCAAGACGTGTTTTTCTGCAGAAATAAACATGTTTCTACAAGTTTGGTCAGCCCCATGTAACTTATGGGGCAGGAACAGCAGACTTTTCAAAACTTGTTTTTCAGCCCGAAATAAACACGTTTTTTCAGACTGTTGAATCCCAATGTAACTGCTAGGCTCAGAAGAGCTCACTGACTCAGCTCTTAACCCCAGTGTGCAGAAACTGTCAAAATGTATTTTTCAGCAGAAATAAACATGTTTCTGCAACTTTGGTCACCCCCATGTAACTTATGGGGCAGGAACAGCAGACTTTTCAAAACGTGTTTTTCAGCCCGAAATAAACACGCTTTTTCAGGCTGTTGAATCCCAATGTAACTGCTAGGCTCAGAAGAGCTCACTGACTCAGCTCTTAACCCCAGTGTGCAGAAACTGTCAAAATGTATTTTTCAGCAGAAACAAACATGTTTCTGCAAGTTTGGTCACCCCCATGTAACTTATGGGGCAGGATCAGCAGACTTTTCAAAACGTGTTTTTCAGCCCGAGATAAACAAGTTTTTGCAGACTGTTGAATCCCAATGTAACTGCTAGGCTCAGAAGAACTCACTGACAAGGCTCTTAACCCCATTGTGCAGAAAGTGTCAAAACGTGTTTTTCAGCAGAAAAAAACATGTTCTGCAATTTTGGTCACCGCTATGTAACTTATGGGGCAGGAAGACCAGACTTTTCAAAACGTGTTTTTCAGCCCAAAATAAACGCGTTTTTTCAGACTTTTGAATCCCTATGTAACTGCTAGGCTCAGAAGAGCTCACTGACTCAGCTCTTAACCCCATTGTGCAGAAAGTGTCAAAATGTATTTTTCAGCAGAAACAAACATGTTTCTGCAAGTTTGGTCACCCCCATGTAACTTATGGGGCAGGATAGGTAGACTTTTCAAAAGGTGTTTTTCAGTCCGAAATAAACGTGTGTAGCGGTGAGGCTTATTAATAAGGCAGAATTAAGTGTTTCTGAGCTTTCCCAAATTAGGCCTCATTTCTCTGTTCATCTCTATGGTGCAGCCACAGAGAAACCATGCAGGCTGATTTAGGGTTCCTTTGATAAAAGACAGCTCCCAAAGGGGGATGCACTTAGCTAAGCCTGGCTATCATGATCAATGGTCATCCATTGGCGCCTATCTGTCTAGGGAGTGCCAGTTGGACATCTGGACTGCATTACTAAGTGTCAGGACTAAGTGACTCATATCTCACCTTGATCAACCAATCAGGGACTGGTGGGGCCGAGTAACCCACGTGGGACTCTGATGCCCATGGAACTTTCAGCCAATCAATAAGCTGAAGTTCCTCCACGTAAAAACAGGCAACACAGAGAGCCTGGGAGATTCAGATTCAGAGAGATTCAGCAAGATTCAGAAGGAGATTCAGTAAGATTCTGGAGAGGATTCTGTGGACTGTTCTAAAGGGAATTCAAAGGAGAATTCCAGGGCAGGACGGCCCAGGAGCAGAAGGGTCCCAAGGGCAGGACATTCTCGCAGCGCCTCCTGACCATCCTGAGACACAGCCCGGACAACCACGGAACGGCCAGTGTGTCCGAGTGCCAGAACTTTCCTTTGTTCTAAGAGTCTAGAGCGGAGGTTGCCAGAGAATAACCAGAGGATCCACTCGAGGTTAGCACCAGCAGCAGGCCTCATGAATAGGTCGGAACTGTGGACAGCTGAATCACTATTCAGAACTAGCTCTTCATCAGGAACGAACCGGTCCTCTTCCTGACTTGCTGGGACCCACAGTCATCTTTTCTCCTGTGCACAAACTTTGCTAGTTAAAGCCAACAGTATACATCAGCAGCGCACCGTTGCAAGCCGCACAGCACAGCCTGGCACGGAGCCAGAGAGCGCGGATTGGACAGCAACAGCCTGCAACTGTTTCTTTGTGCCTGCAGGAGATCTGAATCCCCAGAAATTGGATGAGTATTCAACTTCAATGCATTACAGCTCGAGAGTTCAATTGTTATCCCAACCAGTTGATATCAATTTAATTCCTAAGAGTTATGTACTTGTTTCGAGTATCTAATGTAGAAGTTATAACCAAGTTCATTTATGAAACGGTCTAAATGAATGATATACTGAACGTATGTCCTCTTGATATGTGTAACACTTTGTAACTGACTGAATATATACCTTTTGTATTCTGATAACCCTCTCGATAAGATCTGTTAGGTTTAAGGCATATTTTATGTATTAATAAATGTATCCTCGTGTATTAGTACCTGTGTGTGTGCGTTGTTTGAGTTATGTCGCATGGTTGGACTCTAAAGCCATGAAAAGAATCAACTTTGTGATTTACTGCTACAATTAATAATTGTCTCAGTAAATGCCCAAACCCTACAGAACTGGTGCCTTCAGAGAGCCACTACATTTACATTTTGGCTATGATTACATATTTTGCGTCCCTGAACGGCTATGAATCACTACACGTGTTTTTTCAGACTGTTGAATCCCAATTGAACTGCTAGGCTCAGAAGAGCTCACTGACTCAGCTGTTAACCCCAGTGTGCAGAAAGTGTCAAAACGTGTTTTTCAGCAGAAAAAAACATGTTCTGCAAGTTTGGTCACCCCCATGTATCTTATGGGGCAGGAACAGCAGACTTTTCAAAACGTGTTTTTCAGCCGGAGATAAACACGTTTATTCAGACTGAAGAATCCCAATGTAACTGCTAGGCTCAGAAGAGCTCACTGACTCAGCTCTTAACCCAAGTGTGCAGAAAGTGTCAAAACCATGTTTTCAGCAGAAATAAACATGTTTCTGCAAATTTGGTCACCCCCATGTAACTTATGGGGAGGAATCAGCAGACTTTTCAAAACGTGTTTTTCAGCCCGAAATAAAAGCTTTTTTTCAGACTGTTGGATCCCAATGTAACTGTTAGGCTCAGAAGAGCTAACTGACTCAGCTCTTAACCCCAGTGTGCAGAAACTGTCAAAATGTATTTTTCAGCAGAAACAAACATGTTTCTGCAAGTTTGGTCACCCCCATGTAACTTATGGGGCAGGAACAGCAGACTTTTCAAAACGTGTTTTTCAGCCTGTGATAAACACGTTTATTCAGACTGAAGAATCCCAATGTAACTGCTAGGCTCAGAAGAGCTCACTGACTCAGCTCTTAACCCAAGTGTGCAGAAAGTGTCAAAACCATGTTTTCAGCAGAAATAAACATGTTTCTGCAAATTTGGTCACCCCCATGTAACTTATGGGGAGGAATCAGCAGACTTTTCAAAACGTGTTTTTCAGCCCAAAATAAACGTGTTTTTTCAGACTGTTGGATCCCAATGTAACTGCTAGGCTCAGAAGAGCTCACTGAATCAGCTCTTAACCCCACTGTGCAGATAGTGTCAAAACGTGTTTTTCTGCAGAAATAAACATGTTTCTGCAACTTTGGTCACCCCCATGTAACTTATGGGGCAGGAACAGCAGACTTTTCAAAACGTGTTTTTCAGCCCGAAATAAACACGTTTTTTCAGACTGTTGAATCCCAATGTAACTGCTAGGCTCAGAAGAGCTCACTGACTCAGCTCTTAACCCCAGTGTGCAGAAAGTGTCAAAACGTGGTTTTCAGCAGAAATAAACATGTTTCTGCAAGTTTGGTCACCCCCATGTAACTTATGGGGCAGGATCAGCAGACTTTTCAAAACGTGTTTTTCAGCCCGAAATAAACGCGTTTTTTCAGACTGTTGAATCCCAATTGAACTGCTAGGCTCAGAAGAGCTCACTGACTCAGCTCTTAACCCCAGTGTGCAGAAAGTGTCAAAACGTGTTTTTCAGCAGAAATAAACATGTTTCTGCAAGTTTGGTCACCCCCATGTAACTTATGGGGCAGGATCAGCAGACTTTTCAAAACGTGTTTTTCAGCCCGAAATAAACGCGTTTTTTCAGACTGTTGAATCCCAATGTAACTGCTAGGATCAGAAGAGCTGACAGACTCATCTCTTAACCACAGTGTGCAGAAAGTGTCAAAACGTGTTTAATTCAGAAATAAACATGTTTCTGCAAGTTTGGTCACCCCCATGTAACTTATGGGGAAGGATCAGAAGACTTTTTAAAACATGTTTTTCAGCCCGAAATAAACGCGTTTTTTCAGACTGTTGGATCCCAATGTAACTGCTAGGCTCAGAAGAGCTCACTGACTCAGCTCTTAACCCCACTGTGCAGAAAGTGTCAAAACGTGTTTTTCAGCAGAAAAAAACATGTTCTGCAATTTTGGTCACCGCTATGTAACTTATGGGGCAGGAACACCAGACTTTTCAAAACGTGTTTTTCAGCCCGAAATAAACGCGTTTTTTCAGACTGTTGAATCCCAATTGATCTGCTAGGCTCAGAAGAGCTCACTGACTCAGCTCTTAACCCCAGTGTGCAGAAAGTGTCAAAACGTGTTTTTCAGCAGAAATAAACATGTTTCTGTAAGTTTGGTCAACCCCATGTAACTTATGGGGCAGGATCAGCAGACTTTTCAAAACGTGTTTTTCAGCCCGAAATGAACGCGTTTTTTCAGTCTGTTGAATCCCAATGTAACTGCTAGGCTCAGAAGAGCTCACTGACTCAGCTCTTAACCCCAGTGTGCAGAAACTGTCAAAATGTATTTTTCAGCAGAAACAAACATGTTTCTGCAAGTTTGGTCACCCCCATGTAACTTATGGGGCAGGAACAGCAGACTTTTCAAAACGTGTTTTTCAGCCCGAGATAAACACGTTTATTCAGACTGAAGAATCCCAATGTAACTGCTAGGCTCAGAAGAGCTCACTGACTCAGCTCTTAACCCCAGTGTGCAGAAACTGTCAAAATGTATTTTTCAGCAGAAATAAACATGTTTCTGCACCTTTGGTCACCCCAAGGTAACTTATGGGGCAGGAACAGCAGACTTTTCAAAACGTGTTTTTCAGCCCGAAGTAAACATGTTTTTTCAGACTGTTGAATCCCCATGTAACTACTAGGCTCAGAAGAGCTAACTGACTCAGCTCTTAACCCCAGTGTGCAGAAACTGTCAAAATGTATTTTTCAGCAGAAACAAACATGTTTCTGCAAGTTTGGTCACCCCCATGTAACTTATTGGGCAGGAACAGCAGACTTTTCAAAACGTGTTTTTCAGCCCGTGATAAACACGTTTATTCAGACTGAAGAATCCCAATGTAACTGCTAGGCTCAGAAGAGCTCACTGACTCAGCTCTTAACCCAAGTGTGCAGAAAGTGTCAAAACCATGTTTTCAGCAGAAATAAACATGTTTCTGCAAATTTGGTCACCCCCATGTAACTTATGGGGAGGATTCAGCAGACTTTTCAAAAAGTGTTTTTCAGCCCGAAATAAAAGCTTTTTTTCAGACTGTTGGATCCCAATGTAACTGTTAGGCTCAGAAGAGCTAACTGACTCAGCTCTTAACCCCAGTGTGCAGAAACTGTCAAAATGTATTTTTCAGCAGAAACAAACATGTTTCTGCAAGTTTGGTCACCCCCATGTAACTTATGGGGCAGGAACAGCAGACTTTTCAAAACGTGTTTTTCAGCCCGTGATAAACACGTTTATTCAGACTGAAGAATCCCAATGTAACTGCTAGGCTCAGAAGAGCTCACTGACTCAGCTCTTAACCCAAGTGTGCAGAAAGTGTCAAAACCATGTTTTCAGCAGAAATAAACATGTTTCTGCAAATTTGGTCACCCCCATGTAACTTATGGGGAGGAATCAGCAGACTTTTCAAAACGTGTTTTTCAGCCCAAAATAAACGTGTTTTTTCAGACTGTTGGATCCCAATGTAACTGCTAGGCTCAGAAGAGCTCACTGACTCAGCTCTTAACCCCACTGTGCAGATAGTGTCAAAACGTGTTTTTCTGCAGAAATAAACATGTTTCTGCAACTTTGGTCACCCCCATGTAACTTATGGGGCAGGATCAGCAGACTTTTCAAAACGTGTTTTTCAGCCCGAAATAAACACGTTTTTTCAGACTGTTGAATCCCAATTGAACTGCTAGGCTCAGAAGAGCTCACTGACTCAGCTCTTAACCCCAGTGTGCAGAAAGTGTCAAAACGTGTTTTTCAGCAGTAATAAACTTGTTTTTGCAAGTTTGGTCACCCCATGTAACTTATGGGGCAGGAACAGCAGACTTTTCAAAATGTGTTTTTCAGCCCGAAATAAACGCGTTTTTTCAGACTGTTGAATCCCAATGTAACTGCTAGGATCAGAAGAGCTGACAGACTCATCTCTTAACCACAGTGTGCAGAAAGTGTCAAAACGTGTTTAATTCAGAAATAAACATGTTTCTGCAAGTTTGGTCACCCCCATGTAACTTATGAGGAAGGATCAGAAGACTTTTTAAAACATGTTTTTCAGCCCGAAATAAACGCGTTTTTTCAGACTGTTGGATCCCAATGTAACTGCTAGGCTCAGAAGAGCTCACTGACTCAGCTCTTAACCCCACTGTGCAGAAAGTGTCAAAACGTGTTTTTCAGCAGAAAAAAACATGTTCTGCAATTTTGGTCACCGCTATGTAACTTATGGGGCAGGAACACCAGACTTTTCAAAACGTGTTTTTCAGCCCGAAATAAACGCGTTTTTTCAGACTGTTGAATCCCAATTGATCTGCTAGGCTCAGAAGAGCTCACTGACTCAGCTCTTAACCCCAGTGTGAAGAAAGTGTCAAAACGTGTTTTTCAGCAGAAATAAACATGTTTCTGTAAGTTTGGTCAACCCCATGTAACTTATGGGGCAGGATCAGCAGACTTTTCAAAACGTGTTTTTAAGCCCGAAATGGACGCGTTTTTTCAGTCTGTTGAATCCCAATGTAACTGCTAGGCTCAGAAGAGCTCACTGACTCAGCTCTTAACCCCAGTGTGCAGAAACTGTCAAAATGTATTTTTCAGCAGAAACAAACATGTTTCTGCAAGTTTGGTCACCCCCATGTAACTTATGGGGCAGGAACAGCAGACTTTTCAAAACGTGTTTTTCAGCCCGAAGTAAACATGTTTTTTCAGACTGTTGAATCCCCATGTAACTGCTAGGCTCAGAAGAGCTCACTGACTCAGCTCTTAACCCCATTGTCCAGAAAGTGTCAAAATGTATTTTTCAGCAGAAACAAACATGTTTCTGCAAGTTTGGTCACCCCCATGTAACTTATGGGGCAGGATAGGTAGACTTTTCAAAAGGTGTTTTTCAGTCCGAAATAAACGTGTGTAGCGGTGAGGCTTATTAATAAGGCAGAATTAAGTGTTTCTGAGCTTTCCCAAATTAGGCCTCATTTCTCTGTTCATCTCTATGGTGCAGCCACAGAGAAACCATGCAGGCTGATTTAGGGTTCCTTTGATAAAAGACAGCTCCCAAAGGGGGATGCACTTAGCTAAGCCTGGCTATCATGATCAATGGTCATCCATTGGTGCCTATCTGTCTAGGGAGTGCCAGTTGGACATCTGGACTGCATTACTAAGTGTCAGGACTAAGTGACTCATATCTCACCTTGATCAACCAATCAGGGACTGGTAGGGCCGAGTAACCCACGTGGGACTCTGATGCCCATGGAACTTTCAGCCAATCAATAAGCTGAAGTTCCTCCACGTAAAAACAGGCAACACAGAGAGCCTGGGAGATTCAGATTCAGAGAGATTCAGCAAGATTCAGAAGGAGATTCAGTAAGATTCTGGAGAGGATTCTGTGGACTGTTCTAAAGGGAATTCAAAGGAGAATTCCAGGGCAGGACGGCCCAGGAGCAGAAGGGTCCCAAGGGCAGGACATTCTCGCAGCGCCTCCTGACCATCCTGAGACACAGCCCGGACAACCACGGAACGGCCAGTGTGTCCGAGTGCCAGAACTTTCCTTTGTTCTAAGAGTCTAGAGCGGAGGTTGCCAGAGAATAACCAGAGGATCCACTCGAGGTTAGCACCAGCAGCAGGCCTCATGAATAGGTCGGAACTGTGGACAGCTGAATCACTATTCAGAACTAGCTCTTCATCAGGAACGAACCGGTCCTCTTCCTGACTTGCTGGGACCCACAGTCATCTTTTCTCCTGTGCACAAACTTTGCTAGTTAAAGCCAACAGTATACATCAGCAGCGCACCGTCGCAAGCCGCACAGCACAGCCTGGCACGGAGCCAGAGAGCGCGGATTGGACAGCAACAGCCTGCAACTGTTTCTTTGTGCCTGCAGGAGATCTGAATCCCCAGAAATTGGATGAGTATTCAACTTCAATGCATTACAGCTCGAGAGTTCAATTGTTATCCCAACCAGTTGATATCAATTTAATTCCTAAGAGTTATGTACTTGTTTCGAGTATCTAATGTAGAAGTTATAACCAAGTTCATTTATGAAACGGTCTAAATGAATGATATACTGAACGTATGTCCTCTTGATATGTGTAACACTTTGTAACTGACTGAATATATACCTTTTGTATTCTGATAACCCTCTCGATAAGATCTGTTAGGTTTAAGGCATATTTTATGTATTAATAAATGTATCCTCGTGTATTAGTACCTGTGTGTGTGCGTTGTTTGAGTTATGTCGCATGGTTGGACTCTAAAGCCATGAAAAGAATCAACTTTGTGATTTACTGCTACAATTAATAATTGTCTCAGTAAATGCCCAAACCCTACAGAACTGGTGCCTTCAGAGAGCCACTACATTTACATTTTGGCTATGATTACATATTTTGCGTCCCTGAACGGCTATGAATCACTACACGTGTTTTTTCAGACTGTTGAATCCCAATTGAACTGCTAGGCTCAGAAGAGCTCACTGACTCAGCTGTTAACCCCAGTGTGCAGAAAGTGTCAAAACATGTTTTTCAGCAGAAAAAAACATGTTCTGCAAGTTTGGTCACCCCCATGTAACTTATGGGGCAGGAACAGCAGACTTTTCAAAACGTGTTTTTCAGCCCGAAGTAAACATGTTTTTTCAGACTGTTGAATCCCCATGTAACTGCTAGGCTCAGAAGAGCTCACTGACTCAGCTCTTAACCCCATTGTGCAGAAAGTGTCAAAATGTATTTTTCAGCAGAAACAAACATGTTTCTGCAAGTTTGGTCACCCCCATGTAACTTATGGGGCAGGATAGGTAGACTTTTCAAAAGGTGTTTTTCAGTCCGAAATAAACGTGTGTAGCGGTGAGGCTTATTAATAAGGCAGAATTAAGTGTTTCTGAGCTTTCCCAAATTAGGCCTCATTTCTCTGTTCATCTCTATGGTGCAGCCACAGAGAAACCATGCAGGCTGATTTAGGGTTCCTTTGATAAAAGACAGCTCCCAAAGGGGGATGCACTTAGCTAAGCCTGGCTATCATGATCAATGGTCATCCATTGGTGCCTATCTGTCTAGGGAGTGCCAGTTGGACATCTGGACTGCATTACTAAGTGTCAGGACTAAGTGACTCATATCTCACCTTGATCAACCAATCAGGGACTGGTAGGGCCGAGTAACCCACGTGGGACTCTGATGCCCATGGAACTTTCAGCCAATCAATAAGCTGAAGTTCCTCCACGTAAAAACAGGCAACACAGAGAGCCTGGGAGATTCAGATTCAGAGAGATTCAGCAAGATTCAGAAGGAGATTCAGTAAGATTCTGGAGAGGATTCTGTGGACTGTTCTAAAGGGAATTCAAAGGAGAATTCCAGGGCAGGACGGCCCAGGAGCAGAAGGGTCCCAAGGGCAGGACATTCTCGCAGCGCCTCCTGACCATCCTGAGACACAGCCCGGACAACCACGGAACGGCCAGTGTGTCCGAGTGCCAGAACTTTCCTTTGTTCTAAGAGTCTAGAGCGGAGGTTGCCAGAGAATAACCAGAGGATCCACTCGAGGTTAGCACCAGCAGCAGGCCTCATGAATAGGTCGGAACTGTGGACAGCTGAATCACTATTCAGAACTAGCTCTTCATCAGGAACGAACCGGTCCTCTTCCTGACTTGCTGGGACCCACAGTCATCTTTTCTCCTGTGCACAAACTTTGCTAGTTAAAGCCAACAGTATACATCAGCAGCGCACCGTCGCAAGCCGCACAGCACAGCCTGGCACGGAGCCAGAGAGCGCGGATTGGACAGCAACAGCCTGCAACTGTTTCTTTGTGCCTGCAGGAGATCTGAATCCCCAGAAATTGGATGAGTATTCAACTTCAATGCATTACAGCTCGAGAGTTCAATTGTTATCCCAACCAGTTGATATCAATTTAATTCCTAAGAGTTATGTACTTGTTTCGAGTATCTAATGTAGAAGTTATAACCAAGTTCATTTATGAAACGGTCTAAATGAATGATATACTGAACGTATGTCCTCTTGATATGTGTAACACTTTGTAACTGACTGAATATATACCTTTTGTATTCTGATAACCCTCTCGATAAGATCTGTTAGGTTTAAGGCATATTTTATGTATTAATAAATGTATCCTCGTGTATTAGTACCTGTGTGTGTGCGTTGTTTGAGTTATGTCGCATGGTTGGACTCTAAAGCCATGAAAAGAATCAACTTTGTGATTTACTGCTACAATTAATAATTGTCTCAGTAAATGCCCAAACCCTACAGAACTGGTGCCTTCAGAGAGCCACTACATTTACATTTTGGCTATGATTACATATTTTGCGTCCCTGAACGGCTATGAATCACTACACGTGTTTTTTCAGACTGTTGAATCCCAATTGAACTGCTAGGCTCAGAAGAGCTCACTGACTCAGCTGTTAACCCCAGTGTGCAGAAAGTGTCAAAACATGTTTTTCAGCAGAAAAAAACATGTTCTGCAAGTTTGGTCACCCCCATGTATCTTATGGGGCAGGAACAGCAGACTTTTCAAAACGTGTTTTTCAGCCCGTGATAAACACGTTTATTCAGACTGAAGAATCCCAATGTAACTGCTAGGCTCAGAAGAGCTCACTGACTCAGCTCTTAACCCAAGTGTGCAGAAAGTGTCAAAACCATGTTTTCAGCAGAAATAAACATGTTTCTGCAAATTTGGTCACCCCCATGTAACTTATGGGGAGGATTCAGCAGACTTTTCAAAACGTGTTTTTCAGCCCGAAATAAAAGCTTTTTTTCAGACTGTTGGATCCCAATGTAACTGCTAGGCTCAGAAGAGCTCACTGACTCAGCTCTTAACCCCACTGTGCAGATAGTGTCAAAACGTGTTTTTCTGCAGAAATAAACATGTTTCTGCAAGTTTGGTCACCCCCATGTAACTTATGGGGCAGGATCAGCAGACTTTTCAAAACGTGTTTTTCAGCCCGAAATAAACGCGTTTTTTCAGACTGTTGAATCCCAATTGAACTGCTAGGCTCAGAAGAGCTCACTGACTCAGCTCTTAACCCCAGTGTGCAGAAAGTGTCAAAACGTGTTTTTCAGCAGTAATAAACTTGTTTTTGCAAGTTTGGTCACCCCATGTAACTTATGGGGCAGGAACAGCAGACTTTTCAAAATGTGTTTTTCAGCCCGAAATAAACGCGTTTTTTCAGACTGTTGAATCCCAATGTAACTGCTAGGATCAGAAGAGCTGACAGACTCATCTCTTAACCACAGTGTGCAGAAAGTGTCAAAACGTGTTTAATTCAGAAATAAACATGTTTCTGCAAGTTTGGTCACCCCCATGTAACTTATGGGGAAGGATCAGAAGACTTTTTAAAACATGTTTTTCAGCCCGAAATAAACGCGTTTTTTCAGACTGTTGGATCCCAATGTAACTGCTAGGCTCAGAAGAGCTCACTGACTCAGCTCTTAACCCCACTGTGCAGAAAGTGTCAAAACGTGTTTTTCAGCAGAAAAAAACATGTTCTGCAATTTTGGTCACCGCTATGTAACTTATGGGGCAGGAACACCAGACTTTTCAAAACGTGTTTTTCAGCCCGAAATAAACGCGTTTTTTCAGACTGTTGAATCCCAATTGATCTGCTAGGCTCAGAAGAGCTCACTGACTCAGCTCTTAACCCCAGTGTGCAGAAAGTGTCAAAACGTGTTTTTCAGCAGAAATAAACATGTTTCTGTAAGTTTGGTCAACCCCATGTAACTTATGGGGCAGGATCAGCAGACTTTTCAAAACGTGTTTTTCAGCCCGAAATGGACGCGTTTTTTCAGTCTGTTGAATCCCAATGTAACTGCTAGGCTCAGAAGAGCTCACTGACTCAGCTCTTAACCCCAGTGTGCAGAAACTGTCAAAATGTATTTTTCAGCAGAAACAAACATGTTTCTGCAAGTTTGGTCACCCCCATGTAACTTATGGGGCAGGAACAGCAGACTTTTCAAAACGTGTTTTTCAGCCCGAGATAAACACGTTTATTCAGACTGAAGAATCCCAATGTAACTGCTAGGCTCAGAAGAGCTCACTGACTCAGCTCTTAACCCCAGTGTGCAGAAACTGTCAAAATGTATTTTTCAGCAGAAATAAACATGTTTCTGCACCTTTGGTCACCCCAAGGTAACTTATGGGGCAGGAACAGCAGACTTTTCAAAACGTGTTTTTCAGCCCGAAGTAAACATGTTTTTTCAGACTGTTGAATCCCCATGTAACTGCTAGGCTCAGAAGAGCTCACTGACTCAGCTCTTAACCCCATTGTGCAGAAAGTGTCAAAATGTATTTTTCAGCAGAAACAAACATGTTTTTGCAAGTTTGGTCACCCCCATGTAACTTATGGGGCAGGATAGGTAGACTTTTCAAAAGTTGTTTTTCAGTCCGAAATAAACGTGTGTAGCGGTGAGGCTTATTAATAAGGCAGAATTAAGTGTTTCTGAGCTTTCCCAAATTAGGCCTCATTTCTCTGTTCATCTCTATGGTGCAGCCACAGAGAAACCATGCAGGCTGATTTAGGGTTCCTTTGATAAAAGACAGCTCCCAAAGGGGGATGCACTTAGCTAAGCCTGGCTATCATGATCAATGGTCATCCATTGGCGCCTATCTGTCTAGGGAGTGCCAGTTGGACATCTGGACTGCATTACTAAGTGTCAGGACTAAGTGACTCATATCTCACCTTGATCAACCAATCAGGGACTGGTAGGGCCGAGTAACCCACGTGGGACTCTGATGCCCATGGAACTTTCAGCCAATCAATAAGCTGAAGTTCCTCCACGTAAAAACAGGCAACACAGAGAGCCTGGGAGATTCAGATTCAGAGAGATTCAGCAAGATTCAGAAGGAGATTCAGTAAGATTCTGGAGAGGATTCTGTGGACTGTTCTAAAGGGAATTCAAAGGAGAATTCCAGGGCAGGACGGCCCAGGAGCAGAAGGGTCCCAAGGGCAGGACATTCTCGCAGCGCCTCCTGACCATCCTGAGACACAGCCCGGACAACCACGGAACGGCCAGTGTGTCCGAGTGCCAGAACTTTCCTTTGTTCTAAGAGTCTAGAGCGGAGGTTGCCAGAGAATAACCAGAGGATCCACTCAAGGTTAGGACCAGCAGCAGGCCTCATGAATAGGTCGGAACTGTGGACAGCTGAATCACTATTCAGAACTAGCTCTTCATCAGGAATGAACCGGTCCTCTTCCTGACTTGCTGGGACCCACAGTCATCTTTTCTCCTGTGCACAAACTTTGCTAGTTAAAGCCAACAGTATACATCAGCAGCGCACCGTCGCAAGCCGCACAGCACAGCCTGGCACGGAGCCAGAGAGCGCGGATTGGACAGCAACAGCCTGCAACTGTTTCTTTGTGCCTGCAGGAGATCTGAATCCCCAGAAATTGGATGAGTATTCAACTTCAATGCATTACAGCTCGAGAGTTCAATTGTTATCCCAACCAGTTGATATCAATTTAATTCCTAAGAGTTATGTACTTGTTTCGAGTATCTAATGTAGAAGTTATAACCAAGTTCATTTATGAAACGGTCTAAATGAATGATATACTGAACGTATGTCCTCTTGATATGTGTAACACTTTGTAACTGACTGAATATATACCTTTTGTATTCTGATAACCCTCTCGATAAGATCTGTTAGGTTTAAGGCATATTTTATGTATTAATAAATGTATCCTCGTGTATTAGTACCCGTGTGTGTGCGTTGTTTGAGTTATGTCGCATGGTTGGACTCTAAAGCCATGAAAAGAATCAACTTTGTGATTTACTGCTACAATTAATAATTGTCTCAGTAAATGCCCAAACCCTACAGAACTGGTGCCTTCAGAGAGCCACTACATTTACATTTTGGCTATGATTACATATTTTGCGTCCCTGAACGGCTATGAATCACTACACGTGTTTTTTCAGACTGTTGAATCCCAATTGAACTGCTAGGCTCAGAAGAGCTCACTGACTCAGCTGTTAACCCCAGTGTGCAGAAAGTGTCAAAACGTGTTTTTCAGTAGAAAAAAACATGTTCTGCAAGTTTGGTCACCCCCATGTATCTTATGGGGCAGGAACAGCAGACTTTTCAAAACGTGTTTTTCAGCCGGAGATAAACACGTTTATTCAGACTGAAGAATCCCAATGTAACTGCTAGGCTCAGAAGAGCTCACTGACTCAGCTCTTAACCCCAGTGTGCAGAAAGTGTCAAAACGTGTTTTTCAGCAGAAAAAAACATGTTCTGCAAGTTTGGTCACCCCCATGTATCTTATGGGGCAGGAACAGCAGACTTTTCAAAACGTGTTTTTCAGCCCGAAATAAAAGCTTTTTTTCAGACTGTTGGATCCCAATGTAACTGATAGGCTCAGAAGAGCTAACTGACTCAGCTCTTAACCCCACTGTGCAGAAACTGTCAAAATGTATTTTTCAGCAGAAACAAACATGTTTCTGCAAGTTTGGTCACCCCCATGTAACTTATGGGGCAGGAACAGCAGACTTTTCAAAACGTGTTTTTCAGCCCGTGATAAACACGTTTATTCAGACTGAAGAATCCCAATGTAACTGCTAGGCTCAGAAGAGCTCACTGACTCAGCTCTTAACCCAAGTGTGCAGAAAGTGTCAAAACCATGTTTTCAGCAGAAATAAACATGTTTCTGCAAATTTGGTCACCCCCATGTAACTTATGGGGAGGAATCAGCAGACTTTTCAAAACGTGTTTTTCAGCCCAAAATAAACGTGTTTTTTCAGACTGTTGGATCCCAATGTAACTGCTAGGCTCAGAAGAGCTCACTGACTCAGCTCTTAACCCCACTGTGCAGATAGTGTCAAAACGTGTTTTTCTGCAGAAATAAACATGTTTCTGCAACTTTGGTCACCCCCATGTAACTTATGGGGCAGGAACAGCAGACTTTTCAAAACGTGTTTTTCAGCCCGAAATAAACACGTTTTTTCAGTCTGTTGAATCCCAATGTAACTGCTAGGCTCAGAAGAGCTCACTGACTCAGCTCTTAACCCCAGTGTGCAGAAAGTGTCAAAACGTGGTTTTCAGCAGAAATAAACATGTTTCTGCAAGTTTGGTCACCCCCATGTAACTTATGGGGCAGGATCAGCAGACTTTTCAAAACGTGTTTTTCAGCCCGAAATAAAAGCTTTTTTTCAGACTGTTGGATCCCAATGTAACTGTTAGGCTCAGAAGAGCTAACTGACTCAGCTCTTAACCCCAGTGTGCAGAAACTGTCAAAATGTATTTTTCAGCAGAAACAAACATGTTTCTGCAAGTTTGGTCACCCCCATGTAACTTATGGGGCAGGAACAGCAGACTTTTCAAAACGTGTTTTTCAGCCCGTGATAAACACGTTTATTCAGACTGAAGAATCCCAATGTAACTGCTAGGCTCAGAAGAGCTCACTGACTCAGCTCTTAACCCCAGTGTGCAGAAAGTGTCAAAACGTGTTTTTCAGCAGAAAAAAACATGTTCTGCAAGTTTGGTCACCCCCATGTATCTTATGGGGCAGGAACAGCAGACTTTTCAAAACGTGTTTTTCAGCCCGAAATAAAAGCTTTTTTTCAGACTGTTGGATCCCAATGTAACTGTTAGGCTCAGAAGAGCTCACTGACTCAGCTCTTAACCCCACTGTGCAGAAACTGTCAAAATGTATTTTTCAGCAGAAACAAACATGTTTCTGCAAGTTTGGTCACCCCCATGTAACTTATGGGGCAGGAACAGCAGACTTTTCAAAACGTGTTTTTCAGCCCGTGATAAACACGTTTATTCAGACTGAAGAATCCCAATGTAACTGCTAGGCTCAGAAGAGCTCACTGACTCAGCTCTTAACCCAAGTGTGCAGAAAGTGTCAAAACCATGTTTTCAGCAGAAATAAACATGTTTCTGCAAATTTGGTCACCCCCATGTAACTTATGGGGAGGAATCAGCAGACTTTTCAAAACGTGTTTTTCAGCCCGAAATAAACGTTTTTTCAGACTGTTGGATCCCAATGTAACTGCTAGGCTCAGAAGAGCTCACTGACTCAGCTCTTAACCCCACTGTGCAGATAGTGTCAAAACGTGTTTTTCTGCAGAAATAAACATGTTTCTGCAACTTTGGTCACCCCCATGTAACTTATGGGGCAGGAACAGCAGACTTTTCAAAACGTGTTTTTCAGCCCGAAATAAACACGTTTTTTCAGACTGTTGAATCCCAATGTAACTGCTAGGCTCAGAAGAGCTCACTGACTCAGCTCTTAACCCCAGTGTGCAGAAAGTGTCAAAACGTGGTTTTCAGCAGAAATAAACATGTTTCTGCAAGTTTGGTCACCCCCATGTAACTTATGGGGCAGGATCAGCAGACTTTTCAAAACGTGTTTTTCAGCCCGAAATAAACGCGTTTTTTCAGACTGTTGAATCCCAATTGAACTGCTAGGCTCAGAAGAGCTCACTGACTCAGCTCTTAACCCCAGTGTGCAGAAAGTGTCAAAACGTGTTTTTCAGCAGTAATAAACTTGTTTTTGCAAGTTTGGTCACCCCATGTAACTTATGGGGCAGGAACAGCAGACTTTTCAAAATGTGTTTTTCAGCCCGAAATAAACGCGTTTTTTCAGACTGTTGAATCCCAATGTAACTGCTAGGATCAGAAGAGCTGACAGACTCATCTCTTAACCACAGTGTGCAGAAAGTGTCAAAACGTGTTTAATTCAGAAATAAACATGTTTCTGCAAGTTTGGTCAACCCCATGTAACTTATGGGGCAGGATCAGCAGACTTTTCAAAACGTGTTTTTCAGCCCGAAATGAACGCGTTTTTTCAGTCTGTTGAATCCCAATGTAACTGCTAGGCTCAGAAGAGCTCACTGACTCAGCTCTTAACCCCAGTGTGCAGAAACTGTCAAAATGTATTTTTCAGCAGAAATAAACATGTTTCTGCACCTTTGGTCACCCCAAGGTAACTTATGGGGCAGGAACAGCAGACTTTTGAAAACGTGTTTTTCAGCCCGAAATAAACATGTTTTTTCAGTCTGTTGAATCCCCATGTAACTGCTAGGCTCAGAAGAGCTCACTGACTCAGCTCTTAACCCCAGTGTGCAGAAACTGTCAAAATGTATTTTTCAGCAGAAACAAACATGTTTCTGCAAGTTTGGTCACCCCCATGTAACTTATGGGGCAGGAACAGCAGACTTTTCAAAACGTGTTTTTCAGCCCGAGATAAACACGTTTATTCAGACTGAAGAATCCCAATGTAACTGCTAGGCTCAGAAGAGCTCACTGACTCAGCTCTTAACCCCAGTGTGCAGAAACTGTCAAAATGTATTTTTCAGCAGAAATAAACGTTTCTGCACCTTTGGTCACCCCAAGGTAGCTTATGGGGCAGGAACAGCAGACTTTTCAAAACGTGTTTTTCAGCCCGAAGTAAACATGTTTTTTCAGACTGTTGAATCCCCATGTAACTGCTAGGCTCAGAAGAGCTCACTGACTCAGCTCTTAACCCCAGTGTGCTGAAAGTGTCAAAACGTGTTTTTCAGTAAAAAAAAACATGTTCTGCAAGTTTGGTCACCCCCATGTATCTTATGGGGCAGGAACAGCAGACTTTTCAAAACGTGTTTTTCAGCCGGAGATAAACACGTTTATTCAGACTGAAGAATCCCAATGTAACTGCTAGGCTCAGAAGAGCTCACTGACTCAGCTCTTAACCCCAGTGTGCAGAAAGTGTCAAAACGTGTTTTTCAGCAGAAAAAAACATGTTCTGCAAGTTTGGTCACCCCCATGTATCTTATGGGGCAGGAACAGCAGACTTTTCAAAACGTGTTTTTCAGCCCGAAATAAAAGCTTTTTTTCAGACTGTTGGATCCCAATGTAACTGTTAGGCTCAGAAGAGCTAACTGACTCAGCTCTTAACCCCACTGTGCAGAAACTGTCAAAATGTATTTTTCAGCAGAAACAAACATGTTTCTGCAAGTTTGGTCACCCCCATGTAACTTATGGGGCAGGAACAGCAGACTTTTCAAAACGTGTTTTTCAGCCCGTGATAAACACGTTTATTCAGACTGAAGAATCCCAATGTAACTGCTAGGCTCAGAAGAGCTCACTGACTCAGCTCTTAACCCAAGTGTGCAGAAAGTGTCAAAACCATGTTTTCAGCAGAAATAAACATGTTTCTGCAAATTTGGTCACCCCCATGTAACTTATGGGGAGGAATCAGCAGACTTTTCAAAACGTGTTTTTCAGCCCAAAATAAACGTGTTTTTTCAGACTGTTGGATCCCAATGTAACTGCTAGGCTCAGAAGAGCTCACTGACTCAGCTCTTAACCCCACTGTGCAGATAGTGTCAAAACGTGTTTTTCTGCAGAAATAAACATGTTTCTGCAACTTTGGTCACCCCCATGTAACTTATGGGGCAGGAACAGCAGACTTTTCAAAACGTGTTTTTCAGCCCGAAATAAACACGTTTTTTCAGACTGTTGAATCCCAATGTAACTGCTAGGCTCAGAAGAGCTCACTGACTCAGCTCTTAACCCCAGTGTGCAGAAAGTGTCAAAACGTGGTTTTCAGCAGAAATAAACATGTTTCTGCAAGTTTGGTCACCCCCATGTAACTTATGGGGCAGGATCAGCAGACTTTTCAAAACGTGTTTTTCAGCCCGAAATAAACGCGTTTTTTCAGACTGTTGAATCCCAATTGAACTGCTAGGCTCAGAAGAGCTCACTGACTCAGCTCTTAACCCCAGTGTGCAGAAAGTGTCAAAACGTGTTTTTCAGCAGTAATAAACTTGTTTTTGCAAGTTTGGTCACCCCATGTAACTTATGGGGCAGGAACAGCAGACTTTTCAAAATGTGTTTTTCAGCCCGAAATAAACGCGTTTTTTCAGACTGTTGAATCCCAATGTAACTGCTAGGCTCAGAAGAGCTCACTGACTCAGCTCTTAACCCCAGTGTGCAGAAACTGTCAAAATGTATTTTTCAGCAGAAACAAACATGTTTCTGCAAGTTTGGTCACCCCAAGGTAACTTATGGGGCAGGAACAGCAGACTTTTCAAAACGTGTTTTTCAGCCCGAAGTAAACATGTTTTTTCAGACTGTTGAATCCCCATGTAACTGCTAGGCTCAGAAGAGCTCACTGACTCAGCTCTTAACCCCAGTGTGCTGAAAGTGTCAAAACGTGTTTTTCAGTAAAAAAAAAAACATGTTCTGCAAGTTTGGTCACCCCCATGTATCTTATGGGGCAGGAACAGCAGACTTTTCAAAACGTGTTTTTCAGCCGGAGATAAACACGTTTATTCAGACTGAAGAATCCCAATGTAACTGCTAGGCTCAGAAGAGCTCACTGACTCAGCTCTTAACCCCAGTGTGCAGAAAGTGTCAAAACGTGTTTTTCAGCAGAAAAAAACATGTTCTGCAAGTTTGGTCACCCCCATGTATCTTATGGGGCAGGAACAGCAGACTTTTCAAAACGTGTTTTTCAGCCCGAAATAAAAGCTTTTTTTCAGACTGTTGGATCCCAATGTAACTGTTAGGCTCAGAAGAGCTAACTGACTCAGCTCTTAACCCCACTGTGCAGAAACTGTCAAAATGTATTTTTCAGCAGAAACAAACATGTTTCTGCAAGTTTGGTCACCCCCATGTAACTTATGGGGCAGGAACAGCAGACTTTTCAAAACGTGTTTTTCAGCCCGTGATAAACACGTTTATTCAGACTGAAGAATCCCAATGTAACTGCTAGGCTCAGAAGAGCTCACTGACTCAGCTCTTAACCCAAGTGTGCAGAAAGTGTCAAAACCATGTTTTCAGCAGAAATAAACATGTTTCTGCAAATTTGGTCACCCCCATGTAACTTATGGGGAGGAATCAGCAGACTTTTCAAAACGTGTTTTTCAGCCCAAAATAAACGTGTTTTTTCAGACTGTTGGATCCCAATGTAACTGCTAGGCTCAGAAGAGCTCACTGACTCAGCTCTTAACCCCACTGTGCAGATAGTGTCAAAACGTGTTTTTCTGCAGAAATAAACATGTTTCTGCAACTTTGGTCACCCCCATGTAACTTATGGGGCAGGAACAGCAGACTTTTCAAAACGTGTTTTTCAGCCCGAAATAAACACGTTTTTTCAGACTGTTGAATCCCAATGTAACTGCTAGGCTCAGAAGAGCTCACTGACTCAGCTCTTAACCCCAGTGTGCAGAAAGTGTCAAAACGTGGTTTTCAGCAGAAATAAACATGTTTCTGCAAGTTTGGTCACCCCCATGTAACTTATGGGGCAGGATCAGCAGACTTTTCAAAACGTGTTTTTCAGCCCGAAATAAAAGCTTTTTTTCAGACTGTTGGATCCCAATGTAACTGTTAGGCTCAGAAGAGCTAACTGACTCAGCTCTTAACCCCACTGTGCAGAAACTGTCAAAATGTATTTTTCAGCAGAAACAAACATGTTTCTGCAAGTTTGGTCACCCCAATGTAACTTATGGGGCAGGAACAGCAGACTTTTCAAAACGTGTTTTTCAGCCCGTGATAAACACGTTTATTCAGACTGAAGAATCCCAATGTAACTGCTAGGCTCAGAAGAGCTCACTGACTCAGCTCTTAACCACAGTGTGCAGAAAGTGTCAAAACGTGTTTAATTCAGAAATAAACATGTTTCTGCAAGTTTGGTCAACCCCATGTAACTTATGGGGCAGGATCAGCAGACTTTTCAAAACGTGTTTTTCAGCCCGAAATGAACGCGTTTTTTCAGTCTGTTGAATCCCAATGTAACTGCTAGGCTCAGAAGAGCTCACTGACTCAGCTCTTAACCCCAGTGTGCAGAAACTGTCAAAATGTATTTTTCAGCAGAAACAAACATGTTTCTGCAAGTTTGGTCACCCCCATGTAACTTATGGGGCAGGAACAGCAGACTTTTCAAAACGTGTTTTTCAGCCCGAGATAAACACGTTTATTCAGACTGAAGAATCCCAATGTAACTGCTAGGCTCAGAAGAGCTCACTGACTCAGCTCTTAACCCCAGTGTGCAGAAACTGTCAAAATGTATTTTTCAGCAGAAATAAACGTTTCTGCACCTTTGGTCACCCCAAGGTAACTTATGGGGCAGGAACAGCAGACTTTTCAAAACGTGTTTTTCAGCCCGAAGTAAACATGTTTTTTCAGACTGTTGAATCCCCATGTAACTGCTAGGCTCAGAAGAGCTCACTGACTCAGCTCTTAACCCCAGTGTGCTGAAAGTGTCAAAACGTGTTTTTCAGTAAAAAAAAACATGTTCTGCAAGTTTGGTCACCCCCATGTATCTTATGGGGCAGGAACAGCAGACTTTTCAAAACGTGTTTTTCAGCCGGAGATAAACACGTTTATTCAGACTGAAGAATCCCAATGTAACTGCTAGGCTCAGAAGAGCTCACTGACTCAGCTCTTAACCCCAGTGTGCAGAAAGTGTCAAAACGTGTTTTTCAGCAGAAAAAAACATGTTCTGCAAGTTTGGTCACCCCCATGTATCTTATGGGGCAGGAACAGCAGACTTTTCAAAACGTGTTTTTCAGCCCGAAATAAAAGCTTTTTTTCAGACTGTTGGATCCCAATGTAACTGTTAGGCTCAGAAGAGCTAACTGACTCAGCTCTTAACCCCACTGTGCAGAAACTGTCAAAATGTATTTTTCAGCAGAAACAAACATGTTTCTGCAAGTTTGGTCACCCCCATGTAACTTATGGGGCAGGAACAGCAGACTTTTCAAAACGTGTTTTTCAGCCCGTGATAAACACGTTTATTCAGACTGAAGAATCCCAATGTAACTGCTAGGCTCAGAAGAGCTCACTGACTCAGCTCTTAACCCAAGTGTGCAGAAAGTGTCAAAACCATGTTTTCAGCAGAAATAAACATGTTTCTGCAAATTTGGTCACCCCCATGTAACTTATGGGGAGGAATCAGCAGACTTTTCAAAACGTGTTTTTCAGCCCAAAATAAACGTGTTTTTTCAGACTGTTGGATCCCAATGTAACTGCTAGGCTCAGAAGAGCTCACTGACTCAGCTCTTAACCCCAGTGTGCAGAAAGTGTCAAAACGTGGTTTTCAGCAGAAATAAACATGTTTCTGCAAGTTTGGTCACCCCCATGTAACTTATGGGGCAGGATCAGCAGACTTTTCAAAACGTGTTTTTCAGCCCGAAATAAACGCGTTTTTTCAGACTGTTGAATCCCAATTGAACTGCTAGGCTCAGAAGAGCTCACTGACTCAGCTCTTAACCCCAGTGTGCAGAAAGTGTCAAAACGTGTTTTTCAGCAGTAATAAACTTGTTTTTGCAAGTTTGGTCACCCCATGTAACTTATGGGGCAGGATCAGCAGACTTTTCAAAACGTGTTTTTCAGCCCGAAATAAACGCGTTTTTTCAGACTGTTGAATCCCAATTGAACTGCTAGGCTCAGAAGAGCTCACTGACTCAGCTCTTAACCCCAGTGTGCAGAAAGTGTCAAAACGTGTTTTTCAGCAGTAATAAACTTGTTTTTGCAAGTTTGGTCACCCCATGTAACTTATGGGGCAGGAACAGCAGACTTTTCAAAATGTGTTTTTCAGCCCGAAATAAACGCGTTTTTTCAGACTGTTGAATCCCAATGTAACTGCTAGGATCAGAAGAGCTGACAGACTCATCTCTTAACCACAGTGTGCAGAAAGTGTCAAAACGTGTTTAATTCAGAAATAAACATGTTTCTGCAAGTTTGGTCACCCCCATGTAACTTATGGGGAAGGATCAGAAGACTTTTTAAAACATGTTTTTCAGCCCGAAATAAACGCGTTTTTTCAGACTGTTGGATCCCAATGTAACTGCTAGGCTCAGAAGAGCTCACTGACTCAGCTCTTAACCCCAGTGTGCAGAAAGTGTCAAAACGTGTTTTTCAGCAGAAATAAACATGTTTCTGTAAGTTTGGTCAACCCCATGTAACTTATGGGGCAGGATCAGCAGACTTTTCAAAACGTGTTTTTCAGCCCGAAATGAACGCGTTTTTTCAGTCTGTTGAATCCCAATGTAACTGCTAGGCTCAGAAGAGCTCACTGACTCAGCTCTTAACCACAGTGTGCAGAAACTGTCAAAATGTATTTTTCAGCAGAAACAAACATGTTTCTGCAAGTTTGGTCACCCCCATGTAACTTATGGGGCAGGAACAGCAGACTTTTCAAAACATGTTTTTCAGCCCGAGATAAACACGTTTATTCAGACTGAAGAATCCCAATGTAACTGCTAGGCTCAGAAGAGCTCACTGACTCAGCTCTTAACCCCAGTGTGCAGAAACTGTCAAAATGTATTTTTCAGCAGAAATAAACGTTTCTGCACCTTTGGTCACCCCAAGGTAACTTATGGGGCAGGAACAGCAGACTTTTCAAAACGTGTTTTTCAGCCCGAAGTAAACATGTTTTTTCAGACTGTTGAATCCCCATGTAACTGCTAGGCTCAGAAGAGCTCACTGACTCAGCTCTTAACCCCAGTGTGCTGAAAGTGTCAAAACGTGTTTTTCAGTAAAAAAAAACATGTTCTGCAAGTTTGGTCACCCCCATGTATCTTATGGGGCAGGAACAGCAGACTTTTCAAAACGTGTTTTTCAGCCGGAGATAAACACGTTTATTCAGACTGAAGAATCCCAATGTAACTGCTAGGCTCAGAAGAGCTCACTGACTCAGCTCTTAACCCCAGTGTGCAGAAAGTGTCAAAACGTGTTTTTCAGCAGAAAAAAACATGTTCTGCAAGTTTGGTCACCCCCATGTATCTTATGGGGCAGGAACAGCAGACTTTTCAAAACGTGTTTTTCAGCCCGAAATTAAAGCTTTTTTTCAGACTGTTGGATCCCAATGTAACTGTTAGGCTCAGAAGAGCTAACTGACTCAGCTCTTAACCCCACTGTGCAGAAACTGTCAAAATGTATTTTTCAGCAGAAACAAACATGTTTCTGCAAGTTTGGTCACCCCCATGTAACTTATGGGGCAGGAACAGCAGACTTTTCAAAACGTGTTTTTCAGCCCGTGATAAACACGTTTATTCAGACTGAAGAATCCCAATGTAACTGCTAGGCTCAGAAGAGCTCACTGACTCAGCTCTTAACCCAAGTGTGCAGAAAGTGTCAAAACCATGTTTTCAGCAGAAATAAACATGTTTCTGCAAATTTGGTCACCCCCATGTAACTTATGGGGAGGAATCAGCAGACTTTTCAAAACGTGTTTTTCAGCCCAAAATAAACGTGTTTTTTCAGACTGTTGGATCCCAATGTAACTGCTAGGCTCAGAAGAGCTCACTGACTCAGCTCTTAACCCCACTGTGCAGATAGTGTCAAAACGTGTTTTTCTGCAGAAATAAACATGTTTCTGCAACTTTGGTCACCCCCATGTAACTTATGGGGCAGGAACAGCAGACTTTTCAAAACGTGTTTTTCAGCCCGAAATAAACACGTTTTTTCAGTCTGTTGAATCCCAATGTAACTGCTAGGATCAGAAGAGCTGACAGACTCATCTCTTAACCACAGTGTGCAGAAAGTGTCAAAACGTGTTTAATTCAGAAATAAACATGTTTCTGCAAGTTTGGTCAACCCCATGTAACTTATGGGGCAGGATCAGCAGACTTTTCAAAACGTGTTTTTCAGCCCGAAATGAACGCGTTTTTTCAGTCTGTTGAATCCCAATGTAACTGCTAGGCTCAGAAGAGCTCACTGACTCAGCTCTTAACCCCAGTGTGCAGAAAGTGTCAAAATGTGGTTTTCAGCAGAAATAAACATGTTTCTGCAAGTTTGGTCACCCCCATGTAACTTATGGGGCAGGATCAGCAGACTTTTCAAAACGTGTTTTTCAGCCCGAAATAAACGCGTTTTTTCAGACTGTTGAATCCCAATTGAACTGCTAGGCTCAGAAGAGCTCACTGACTCAGCTCTTAACCCCAGTGTGCAGAAAGTGTCAAAACGTGTTTTTCAGCAGTAATAAACTTGTTTTTGCAAGTTTGGTCACCCCATGTAACTTATGGGGCAGGAACAGCAGACTTTTCAAAATGTGTTTTTCAGCCCGAAATAAACGCGTTTTTTCAGTCTGTTGAATCCCAATGTAACTGCTAGGATCAGAAGAGCTGACAGACTCATCTCTTAACCACAGTGTGCAGAAAGTGTCAAAACGTGTTTAATTCAGAAATAAACATGTTTCTGCAAGTTTGGTCAACCCCATGTAACTTATGGGGCAGGATCAGCAGACTTTTCAAAACGTGTTTTTCAGCCCGAAATGAACGCGTTTTTTCAGTCTGTTGAATCCCAATGTAACTGCTAGGCTCAGAAGAGCTCACTGACTCAGCTCTTAACCCCAGTGTGCAGAAACTGTCAAAATGTATTTTTCAGCAGAAACAAACATGTTTCTGCAAGTTTGGTCACCCCCATGTAACTTATGGGGCAGGAACAGCAGACTTTTTAAAACGTGTTTTTCAGCCCGAGATAAACACGTTTATTCAGACTGAAGAATCCCAATGTAACTGCTAGGCTCAGAAGAGCTCACTGACTCAGCTCTTAACCCCAGTGTGCAGAAACTGTCAAAATGTATTTTTCAGCAGAAATAAACATGTTTCTGCACCTTTGGTCACCCCAAGGTAACTTATGGGGCAGGAACAGCAGACTTTTGAAAACGTGTTTTTCAGCCCGAAATAAACATGTTTTTTCAGTCTGTTGAATCCCCATGTAACTGCTAGGCTCAGAAGAGCTCACTGACTCAGCTCTTAACCCCATTGTGCAGAAAGTGTCAAAATGTATTTTTCAGCAGAAACAAACATGTTTCTGCAAGTTTGGTCACCCCCATGTAACTTATGGGGCAGTTTAGGTAGACTTTTCAAAAGGTGTTTTTCAGTCCGAAATAAACGTGTGTAGCGGTGAGGCTTATTAATAAGGCAGAATTAAGTGTTTCTGAGCTTTCCCAAATTAGGCCTCATTTCTCTGTTCATCTCTATGGTGCAGCCACAGAGAAACCATGCAGGCTGATTTAGGGTTCCTTTGATAAAAGACAGCTCCCAAAGGGGGATGCACTTAGCTAAGCCTGGCTATCATGATCAATGGTCATCCATTGGCGCCTATCTGTCTAGGGAGTGCCAGTTGGACATCTGGACTGCATTACTAAGTGTCAGGACTAAGTGACTCATATCTCACCTTGATCAACCAATCAGGGACTGGTAGGGCCGAGTAACCCACGTGGGACTCTGATGCCCATGGAACTTTCAGCCAATCAATAAGCTGAAGTTCCTCCACGTAAAAACAGGCAACACAGAGAGCCTGGGAGATTCAGATTCAGAGAGATTCAGCAAGATTCAGAAGGAGATTCAGTAAGATTCTGGAGAGGATTCTGTGGACTGTTCTAAAGGGAATTCAAAGGAGAATTCCAGGGCAGGACGGCCCAGGAGCAGAAGGGTCCCAAGGGCAGGACATTCTCGCAGCGCCTCCTGACCATCCTGAGACACAGCCCGGACAACCACGGAACGGCCAGTGTGTCCGAGTGCCAGAACTTTCCTTTGTTCTAAGAGTCTAGAGCGGAGGTTGCCAGAGAATAACCAGAGGATCCACTCGAGGTTAGCACCAGCAGCAGGCCTCATGAATAGGTCGGAACTGTGGACAGCTGAATCACTATTCAGAACTAGCTCTTCATCAGGAACGAACCGGTCCTCTTCCTGACTTGCTGGGACCCACAGTCATCTTTTCTCCTGTGCACAAACTTTGCTAGTTAAAGCCAACAGTATACATCAGCAGCGCACCGTCGCAAGCCGCACAGCACAGCCTGGCACGGAGCCAGAGAGCGCGGATTGGACAGCAACAGCCTGCAACTGTTTCTTTGTGCCTGCAGGAGATCTGAATCCCCAGAAATTGGATGAGTATTCAACTTCAATGCATTACAGCTCGAGAGTTCAATTGTTATCCCAACCAGTTGATATCAATTTAATTCCTAAGAGTTATGTACTTGTTTCGAGTATCTAATGTAGAAGTTATAACCAAGTTCATTTATGAAACGGTCTAAATGAATGATATACTGAACGTATGTCCTCTTGATATGTGTAACACTTTGTAACTGACTGAATATATACCTTTTGTATTCTGATAACCCTCTCGATAAGATCTGTTAGGTTTAAGGCATATTTTATGTATTAATAAATGTATCCTCGTGTATTAGTACCTGTGTGTGTGCGTTGTTTGAGTTATGTCGCATGGTTGGACTCTAAAGCCATGAAAAGAATCAACTTTGTGATTTACTGCTACAATTAATAATTGTCTCAGTAAATGCCCAAACCCTACAGAACTGGTGCCTTCAGAGAGCCACTACATTTACATTTTGGCTATGATTACATATTTTGCGTCCCTGAACGGCTATGAATCACTACACGTGTTTTTTCAGACTGTTGAATCCCAATTGAACTGCTAGGCTCAGAAGAGCTCACTGACTCAGCTGTTAACCCCAGTGTGCAGAAAGTGTCAAAACCATGTTTTCAGCAGAAATAAACATGTTTCTGCAAATTTGGTCACCCCCATGTAACTTATGGGGAGGAATCAGCAGACTTTTCAAAACGTGTTTTTCAGCCCAAAATAAACGTGTTTTTTCAGACTGTTGGATCCCAATGTAACTGCTAGGCTCAGAAGAGCTCACTGACTCAGCTCTTAACCCCACTGTGCAGATAGTGTCAAAACGTGTTTTTCTGCAGAAATAAACATGTTTCTGCAACTTTGGTCACCCCCATGTAACTTATGGGGCAGGAACAGCAGACTTTTCAAAACGTGTTTTTCAGCCCGAAATAAACACGTTTTTTCAGACTGTTGAATCCCAATGTAACTGCTAGGCTCAGAAGAGCTCACTGACTCAGCTCTTAACCCCAGTGTGCAGAAAGTGTCAAAACGTGGTTTTCAGCAGAAATAAACATGTTTCTGCAAGTTTGGTCACCCCCATGTAACTTATGGGGCAGGAACAGCAGACTTTTCAAAACGTGTTTTTCAGCCCGTGATAAACACGTTTATTCAGACTGAAGAATCCCAATGTAACTGCTAGGCTCAGAAGAGCTCACTGACTCAGCTCTTAACCCAAGTGTGCAGAAAGTGTCAAAACCATGTTTTCAGCAGAAATAAACATGTTTCTGCAAATTTGGTCACCCCCATGTAACTTATGGGGAGGAATCAGCAGACTTTTCAAAACGTGTTTTTCAGCCCAAAATAAACGTGTTTTTTCAGACTGTTGGATCCCAATGTAACTGCTAGGCTCAGAAGAGCTCACTGACTCAGCTCTTAACCCCACTGTGCAGATAGTGTCAAAACGTGTTTTTCTGCAGAAATAAACATGTTTCTGCAACTTTGGTCACCCCCATGTAACTTATGGGGCAGGAACAGCAGACTTTTCAAAACGTGTTTTTCAGCCCGAAATAAACACGTTTTTTCAGACTGTTGAATCCCAATGTAACTGCTAGGCTCAGAAGAGCTCACTGACTCAGCTCTTAACCCCAGTGTGCAGAAAGTGTCAAAACGTGGTTTTCAGCAGAAATAAACATGTTTCTGCAAGTTTGGTCACCCCCATGTAACTTATGGGGCAGGATCAGCAGACTTTTCAAAACGTGTTTTTCAGCCCGAAATAAACGCGTTTTTTCAGACTGTTGAATCCCAATTGAACTGCTAGGCTCAGAAGAGCTCACTGACTCAGCTCTTAACCCCAGTGTGCAGAAAGTGTCAAAACGTGTTTTTCAGCAGTAATAAACTTGTTTTTGCAAGTTTGGTCACCCCATGTAACTTATGGGGCAGGAACAGCAGACTTTTCAAAATGTGTTTTTCAGCCCGAAATAAACGCGTTTTTTCAGTCTGTTGAATCCCAATGTAACTGCTAGGATCAGAAGAGCTGACAGACTCATCTCTTAACCACAGTGTGCAGAAAGTGTCAAAACGTGTTTAATTCAGAAATAAACATGTTTCTGCAAGTTTGGTCAACCCCATGTAACTTATGGGGCAGGATCAGCAGACTTTTCAAAACGTGTTTTTCAGCCCGAAATGAACGCGTTTTTTCAGTCTGTTGAATCCCAATGTAACTGCTAGGCTCAGAAGAGCTCACTGACTCAGCTCTTAACCCCAGTGTGCAGAAAGTGTCAAAATGTGGTTTTCAGCAGAAATAAACATGTTTCTGCAAGTTTGGTCACCCCCATGTAACTTATGGGGCAGGATCAGCAGACTTTTCAAAACGTGTTTTTCAGCCCGAAATAAACGCGTTTTTTCAGACTGTTGAATCCCAATTGAACTGCTAGGCTCAGAAGAGCTCACTGACTCAGCTCTTAACCCCAGTGTGCAGAAAGTGTCAAAACGTGTTTTTCAGCAGTAATAAACTTGTTTTTGCAAGTTTGGTCACCCCATGTAACTTATGGGGCAGGAACAGCAGACTTTTCAAAATGTGTTTTTCAGCCCGAAATAAACGCGTTTTTTCAGTCTGTTGAATCCCAATGTAACTGCTAGGATCAGAAGAGCTGACAGACTCATCTCTTAACCACAGTGTGCAGAAAGTGTCAAAACGTGTTTAATTCAGAAATAAACATGTTTCTGCAAGTTTGGTCAACCCCATGTAACTTATGGGGCAGGATCAGCAGACTTTTCAAAACGTGTTTTTCAGCCCGAAATGAACGCGTTTTTTCAGTCTGTTGAATCCCAATGTAACTGCTAGGCTCAGAAGAGCTCACTGACTCAGCTCTTAACCCCAGTGTGCAGAAACTGTCAAAATGTATTTTTCAGCAGAAACAAACATGTTTCTGCAAGTTTGGTCACCCCCATGTAACTTATGGGGCAGGAACAGCAGACTTTTCAAAACGTGTTTTTCAGCCCGAGATAAACACGTTTATTCAGACTGAAGAATCCCAATGTAACTGCTAGGCTCAGAAGAGCTCACTGACTCAGCTCTTAACCCCAGTGTGCAGAAACTGTCAAAATGTATTTTTCAGCAGAAATAAACATGTTTCTGCACCTTTGGTCACCCCAAGGTAACTTATGGGGCAGGAACAGCAGACTTTTGAAAACGTGTTTTTCAGCCCGAAATAAACATGTTTTTTCAGTCTGTTGAATCCCCATGTAACTGCTAGGCTCAGAAGAGCTCACTGACTCAGCTCTTAACCCCATTGTGCAGAAAGTGTCAAAATGTATTTTTCAGCAGAAACAAACATGTTTCTGCAAGTTTGGTCACCCCCATGTAACTTATGGGGCAGTTTAGGTAGACTTTTCAAAAGGTGTTTTTCAGTCCGAAATAAACGTGTGTAGCGGTGAGGCTTATTAATAAGGCAGAATTAAGTGTTTCTGAGCTTTCCCAAATTAGGCCTCATTTCTCTGTTCATCTCTATGGTGCAGCCACAGAGAAACCATGCAGGCTGATTTAGGGTTCCTTTGATAAAAGACAGCTCCCAAAGGGGGATGCACTTAGCTAAGCCTGGCTATCATGATCAATGGTCATCCATTGGCGCCTATCTGTCTAGGGAGTGCCAGTTGGACATCTGGACTGCATTACTAAGTGTCAGGACTAAGTGACTCATATCTCACCTTGATCAACCAATCAGGGACTGGTAGGGCCGAGTAACCCACGTGGGACTCTGATGCCCATGGAACTTTCAGCCAATCAATAAGCTGAAGTTCCTCCACGTAAAAACAGGCAACACAGAGAGCCTGGGAGATTCAGATTCAGAGAGATTCAGCAAGATTCAGAAGGAGATTCAGTAAGATTCTGGAGAGGATTCTGTGGACTGTTCTAAAGGGAATTCAAAGGAGAATTCCAGGGCAGGACGGCCCAGGAGCAGAAGGGTCCCAAGGGCAGGACATTCTCGCAGCGCCTCCTGACCATCCTGAGACACAGCCCGGACAACCACGGAACGGCCAGTGTGTCCGAGTGCCAGAACTTTCCTTTGTTCTAAGAGTCTAGAGCGGAGGTTGCCAGAGAATAACCAGAGGATCCACTCGAGGTTAGCACCAGCAGCAGGCCTCATGAATAGGTCGGAACTGTGGACAGCTGAATCACTATTCAGAACTAGCTCTTCATCAGGAACGAACCGGTCCTCTTCCTGACTTGCTGGGACCCACAGTCATCTTTTCTCCTGTGCACAAACTTTGCTAGTTAAAGCCAACAGTATACATCAGCAGCGCACCGTCGCAAGCCGCACAGCACAGCCTGGCACGGAGCCAGAGAGCGCGGATTGGACAGCAACAGCCTGCAACTGTTTCTTTGTGCCTGCAGGAGATCTGAATCCCCAGAAATTGGATGAGTATTCAACTTCAATGCATTACAGCTCGAGAGTTCAATTGTTATCCCAACCAGTTGATATCAATTTAATTCCTAAGAGTTATGTACTTGTTTCGAGTATCTAATGTAGAAGTTATAACCAAGTTCATTTATGAAACGGTCTAAATGAATGATATACTGAACGTATGTCCTCTTGATATGTGTAACACTTTGTAACTGACTGAATATATACCTTTTGTATTCTGATAACCCTCTCGATAAGATCTGTTAGGTTTAAGGCATATTTTATGTATTAATAAATGTATCCTCGTGTATTAGTACCTGTGTGTGTGCGTTGTTTGAGTTATGTCGCATGGTTGGACTCTAAAGCCATGAAAAGAATCAACTTTGTGATTTACTGCTACAATTAATAATTGTCTCAGTAAATGCCCAAACCCTACAGAACTGGTGCCTTCAGAGAGCCACTACATTTACATTTTGGCTATGATTACATATTTTGCGTCCCTGAACGGCTATGAATCACTACACGTGTTTTTTCAGACTGTTGAATCCCAATTGAACTGCTAGGCTCAGAAGAGCTCACTGACTCAGCTGTTAACCCCAGTGTGCAGAAAGTGTCAAAACCATGTTTTCAGCAGAAATAAACATGTTTCTGCAAATTTGGTCACCCCCATGTAACTTATGGGGAGGAATCAGCAGACTTTTCAAAACGTGTTTTTCAGCCCAAAATAAACGTGTTTTTTCAGACTGTTGGATCCCAATGTAACTGCTAGGCTCAGAAGAGCTCACTGACTCAGCTCTTAACCCCACTGTGCAGATAGTGTCAAAACGTGTTTTTCTGCAGAAATAAACATGTTTCTGCAACTTTGGTCACCCCCATGTAACTTATGGGGCAGGAACAGCAGACTTTTCAAAACGTGTTTTTCAGCCCGAAATAAACACGTTTTTTCAGACTGTTGAATCCCAATGTAACTGCTAGGCTCAGAAGAGCTCACTGACTCAGCTCTTAACCCCAGTGTGCAGAAAGTGTCAAAACGTGGTTTTCAGCAGAAATAAACATGTTTCTGCAAGTTTGGTCACCCCCATGTAACTTATGGGGCAGGATCAGCAGACTTTTCAAAACGTGTTTTTCAGCCCGAAATAAACGCGTTTTTTCAGACTGTTGAATCCCAATTGAACTGCTAGGCTCAGAAGAGCTCACTGACTCAGCTCTTAACCCCAGTGTGCAGAAAGTGTCAAAACGTGTTTTTCAGCAGTAATAAACTTGTTTTTGCAAGTTTGGTCACCCCATGTAACTTATGGGGCAGGAACAGCAGACTTTTCAAAATGTGTTTTTCAGCCCGAAATAAACGCGTTTTTTCAGTCTGTTGAATCCCAATGTAACTGCTAGGATCAGAAGAGCTGACAGACTCATCTCTTAACCACAGTGTGCAGAAAGTGTCAAAACGTGTTTAATTCAGAAATAAACATGTTTCTGCAAGTTTGGTCAACCCCATGTAACTTATGGGGCAGGATCAGCAGACTTTTCAAAACGTGTTTTTCAGCCCGAAATGAACGCGTTTTTTCAGTCTGTTGAATCCCAATGTAACTGCTAGGCTCAGAAGAGCTCACTGACTCAGCTCTTAACCCCAGTGTGCAGAAACTGTCAAAATGTATTTTTCAGCAGAAACAAACATGTTTCTGCAAGTTTGGTCACCCCCATGTAACTTATGGGGCAGGAACAGCAGACTTTTCAAAACGTGTTTTTCAGCCCGAGATAAACACGTTTATTCAGACTGAAGAATCCCAATGTAACTGCTAGGCTCAGAAGAGCTCACTGACTCAGCTCTTAACCCCAGTGTGCAGAAACTGTCAAAATGTATTTTTCAGCAGAAATAAACATGTTTCTGCACCTTTGGTCACCCCAAGGTAACTTATGGGGCAGGAACAGCAGACTTTTGAAAACGTGTTTTTCAGCCCGAAATAAACATGTTTTTTCAGACTGTTGAATCCCCATGTAACTGCTAGGCTCAGAAGAGCTCACTGACTCAGCTCTTAACCCCATTGTGCAGAAAGTGTCAAAATGTATTTTTCAGCAGAAACAAACATGTTTCTGCAAGTTTGGTCACCCCCATGTAACTTATGGGGCAGTTTAGGTAGACTTTTCAAAAGGTGTTTTTCAGTCCGAAATAAACGTGTGTAGCGGTGAGGCTTATTAATAAGGCAGAATTAAGTGTTTCTGAGCTTTCCCAAATTAGGCCTCATTTGATTGACTTCCGGTTCCGGTCGAGAGGGAACGCTGGCGCATTTGGCTGCCGCTCCTCTCACCAGTTTTTCATTTCTATCTACTTATTTATGTTTTTTTTCCCTTTTTCTCCTCGATTGCACTGATTTCTAGTTTATCTATTTTCATCCGCTTCACGTTACAAGTTCACGGGTGCGACTTCCACTGCATTGTGAACTTACTCAACTGAAGACTTTCACCTCTTGCTACCGCCTTCTCTGGATTTCCTTCCCGTCTCGTTTCATCAATCATGTCTCTGAGGTACACTGCACTGCAACTTCTTCAACTAAAACAAAGCTACTTCCTGGTCAAAGACACATTCGATTACTGCCGTTTTACTGGGATTTTACGACCGACTCGCTACATCCATCGCAGCACAGGACACCGTTCTCTACGTTCGTCTGCCTGCGGAGTCTCTATCCCTGCCTTTCGCCGCACGTCTGTAAGTCCATCACGTACCGGCGCCGATCTAAAAAATCTCCTCTCACTACCGCACCTGGACCGCACTCCGCTTCCCCCCGCATCCCCGAGACTGGCCAGATCAGCGCTACTCAACACCCGCTCCGTTAACAGCAAGGCTCTTCTTTTATGTGACATTATCAAAGAAAAACAACTGGACCTTCTGTGCTTAACCGAAACATGGCACAAACAAAACGATGGACTCCTGTTCAACCAACTAGTTCCTCCTGGATATGGTTTCTTTGACCTTCCGCGTCTTTCAGGCAGAGGCGGGGGCATCATTGTTATTTACAACCTTTTTTACAGTCTAAGTCCTATAGCTATACCTCCTCCCTCTTCTTTTGAGTGTCTTGTTTTAAATGTTTCTATCCCCCAATCTACTATTATTGCCACAGTTTACAGACCACCCAAACCCAGTGGAGTCTTCTTAGGTGAGTTTGCTGATTTTCTCTCATTCTTATCCCTTACATTTAAAAGGATCCTTATTCTAGGGGACTTTAATATACACATTGATTCAACTTCCTCCAGTCTGGCTAAAGACTTCCTTTCTCTTTTGGGATGCTTTGACCTTGCTCAGTTTGTTTGTACCCCTACACATAACAAAGGACACACCTTAGATCTAATTATTGCAAATGACTCCTTTGTCTCCCACTGCTCCCCCCTTGATCTAGGCCTCTCTGACCACTTAGCCATTCTCTTCAATCTGGAATTACCTGTTTCTAACACTTCCCCCTCACGCTCTGTAAATTTCCGCAACTGGCGATCAATTGATCACCCAAGGTTTGCTAATTCTGTTCTGTCCTCCTTATCCTGTTTCTCTTCCTCTGACCCTCTAGAGGACAAAATACAGTTACTTGACAATGCTCTTTTATCTACCCTCGACACCTTTGCTCCTTTAAAAACTCGAACCATCTCCTTCTCTCGCCCTGCCCCCTGGTACAATGACCATCTGCGTTTCATGAAGGCAGCCTCTCGCAAACTTGAGCGTAGGTGGCGTCTTTCCGGCCTAAATGTACATTATCAGGCCTGGAGAGATTACTTATCTGATTATAAGGTTACTATAGAGTCTGCTAGATCCACCTACTTCTCTCACATCATTGAAAATCACCAAAACAATCCCAGACATCTTTTCTCCACCATCAACAGACTGCTCAAGCCAAACTGCCCCACCACATTACCTGCCTCATCACAACTTTGCAACACATTCTTAGATTTCTTTAGTTCTAAGATTGACAACATCCGGCATCACATTCTCTCCACTACGTATATAATTTCCACACCTCCTCCCTCCTCATCCAACTTCTCTGGTTCCCGTCTCTCCAGCTTCTCTCTTCTTGACTCAGCATCCCTAAACAAACTAGTTACGCGCATGAAACCCACCACATCTATTTTAGATCCCATTCCCACCACTTTATTCCAGTCCTGTTTCTCTTCTCTCTGTCCCATTGTCCTCAATATAATACATGAATCCTTGAGCACCGGCATTGTACCAACGGTCCTCAAAACTGCTGCTATTACCCCAGTGCCAAAGAAGCCTAACATGGCTCTCGACAATCTTAACAACTTTCGCCCCATCTCCAACTTACCCTTTCTCTCTAAAATTCTAGAACGTGCTGTCACACTTCAGTTACATAACCACCTCATGACAAACAACCTTTTCGAACCCCTCCAATCTGGCTTCCGTCAACTTCACAGCACAGAAACCGCCCTAGTCAAAGTCACCAACGATCTCCTAATAGCTTCTGATTCTGGTTCTCTTTCCATACTCATCCTTCTTGATCTCAGTGCTGCCTTTGACACTGTTGACCATAACATCTTGCTTTCTCGTCTCGAGACTGTGTTTGGAGTCTCTGACACTGCCCTCAAATGGTTTAAGTCTTACCTCACTGATCGCTGTCACTTTGTCTCTCTCAATGGGTACAGGTCTGAAATTGGTCTTGTCAAGTCTGGTGTCCCTCAGGGCTCAATACTGGGCCCCTTGCTCTTCAGCATTTACATGTTCCCACTTGGTCAGCTTTTAAGATCACATGGCCTCAGCTTTCATTTTTACGCTGACGATACTCAAATATACATCCATACCAAACCCGACACTGATGTGGCTGTCTCTATTCTATCTAATTGCATCTCTGACATAAAAATTTGGATGACTCAAAACTTCCTTCATCTTAACTGTGACAAGACTGAAGTCATGCTTATTGGTACCCCCCATCAACTTCGCAAAGCCAGTCCTGTAACCCTTTCTGTAGATGGCTCTGTACTTGAGCTCCAATCAAAATTGAAAAACCTTGGGGTTATATTCGATTCTGGCTTAACATTCGACCCACATGTACAGCATACTGTCAAAACATCTTTTTTTCACCTTAGAAATATCGCAAGACTACGCCCTATGCTATCATTAACTGTGGCTGAAAAGCTGATCAACATATTTGTATTCTCTCGAATTGACTACTGCAATGCTCTGCTCCCTGGGGTATCTAAATCTACTCTGAACAAGCTGCAGTATGTCCAAAATTCAGCAGCCAGAATCCTGACCAGATCTAGTGCAAGTGTTCACATTACTCCTATCCTGGAGTCCTTGCACTGGCTTCCGGTCAAATTCCGCGTAGACTTTAAAATCCTCATGCTCACCTACAAGGCTTTACATGGCTTGGCACCTCAATACCTGTCTGAACTTTTATCGCCCTACTCCCCACCTCGCAACCTCCGCTCTTCAAATTCTGCCCTCCTTACTGTCCCCCAAGCCCGTCTACATTGTATGGGCGACAGGGCCTTCTCCTGCTATGCCCCCAAGCTCTGGAACTCCTTGCCCAAGGATATTAGAGAGTCACCTTCTCTAAACTCCTTCAAATCCAGACTCAAAACCCTCCTTTTCAGAAAAGCCTTTACTTAACTGGTTCCATTCTTCACCCCTCTGCTCTTCTTAATACCATCTTCCACGGTCTCCTCTATTGTTATTGTTGTATTGCTGTAATTATAATTGTGTCCTGTCTTGTGAAATTTTTCTTATTTATTGTTGTAGTCTTCTTATTTATTGTTATTGTCATCCTGTAAAGCGCTTTGAGAAGCCACCTTTAAAGGCGCTATATAAAATAAAGTTTATTATTATTATTATTATTTCTCTGTTCATCTCTATGGTGCAGCCACAGAGAAACCATGCAGGCTGATTTAGGGTTCCTTTGATAAAAGACAGCTCCCAAAGGGGGATGCACTTAGCTAAGCCTGGCTATCATGATCAATGGTCATCCATTGGCGCCTATCTGTCTAGGGAGTGCCAGTTGGACATCTGGACTGCATTACTAAGTGTCAGGACTAAGTGACTCATATCTCACCTTGATCAACCAATCAGGGACTGGTAGGGCCGAGTAACCCACGTGGGACTCTGATGCCCATGGAACTTTCAGCCAATCAATAAGCTGAAGTTCCTCCACGTAAAAACAGGCAACACAGAGAGCCTGGGAGATTCAGATTCAGAGAGATTCAGCAAGATTCAGAAGGAGATTCAGTAAGATTCTGGAGAGGATTCTGTGGACTGTTCTAAAGGGAATTCAAAGGAGAATTCCAGGGCAGGACGGCCCAGGAGCAGAAGGGTCCCAAGGGCAGGACATTCTCGCAGCGCCTCCTGACCATCCTGAGACACAGCCCGGACAACCACGGAACGGCCAGTGTGTCCGAGTGCCAGAACTTTCCTTTGTTCTAAGAGTCTAGAGTGGAGGTTGCCAGAGAATAACCAGAGGATCCACTCGAGGTTAGCACCAGCAGCAGGCCTCATGAATAGGTCGGAACTGTGGACAGCTGAATCACTATTCAGAACTAGCTCTTCATCAGGAACGAACCGGTCCTCTTCCTGACTTGCTGGGACCCACAGTCATCTTTTCTCCTGTGCACAAACTTTGCTAGTTAAAGCCAACAGTATACATCAGCAGCGCACCGTCGCAAGCCGCACAGCACAGCCTGGCACGGAGCCAGAGAGCGCGGATTGGACAGCAACAGCCTGCAACTGTTTCTTTGTGCCTGCAGGAGATCTGAATCCCCAGAAATTGGATGAGTATTCAACTTCAATGCATTACAGCTCGAGAGTTCAATTGTTATCCCAACCAGTTGATATCAATTTAATTCCTAAGAGTTATGTACTTGTTTCGAGTATCTAATGTAGAAGTTATAACCAAGTTCATTTATGAAACGGTCTAAATGAATGATATACTGAACGTATGTCCTCTTGATATGTGTAACACTTTGTAACTGACTGAATATATACCTTTTGTATTCTGATAACCCTCTCGATAAGATCTGTTAGGTTTAAGGCATATTTTATGTATTAATAAATGTATCCTCGTGTATTAGTACCTGTGTGTGTGCGTTGTTTGAGTTATGTCGCATGGTTGGACTCTAAAGCCATGAAAAGAATCAACTTTGTGATTTACTGCTACAATTAATAATTGTCTCAGTAAATGCCCAAACCCTACAGAACTGGTGCCTTCAGAGAGCCACTACATTTACATTTTGGCTATGATTACATATTTTGCGTCCCTGAACGGCTATGAATCACTACACGTGTTTTTTCAGACTGTTGAATCCCAATTGAACTGCTAGGCTCAGAAGAGCTCACTGACTCAGCTGTTAACCCCAGTGTGCAGAAAGTGTCAAAACGTGTTTTTCAGCAGAAAAAAACATGTTCTGCAAGTTTGGTCACCCCCATGTATCTTATGGGGCAGGAACAGCAGACTTTTCAAAATGTGTTTTTCAGCCCGAAATAAAAGCTTTTTTTCAGACTGTTGGATCCCAATGTAACTGTTAGGCTCAGAAGAGCTAACTGACTCAGCTCTTAACCCCAGTGTGCAGAAACTGTCAAAATGTATTTTTCAGCAGAAACAAACATGTTTCTGCAAGTTTGGTCACCCCCATGTATCTTATGGGGCAGGAACAGCAGACTTTTCAAAACGTGTTTTTCAGCCGGAGATAAACACGTTTATTCAGACTGAAGAATCCCAATGTAACTGCTAGGCTCAGAAGAGCTCACTGACTCAGCTCTTAACCCCAGTGTGCAGAAAGTGTCAAAACGTGTTTTTCAGCAGAAAAAAACATGTTCTGCAAGTTTGGTCACCCCCATGTATCTTATGGGGCAGGAACAGCAGACTTTTCAAAACGTGTTTTTCAGCCCGAAATAAAAGCTTTTTTTCAGACTGTTGGATCCCAATGTAACTGTTAGGCTCAGAAGAGCTAACTGACTCAGCTCTTAACCCCAGTGTGCAGAAACTGTCAAAATGTATTTTTCAGCAGAAACAAACATGTTTCTGCAAGTTTGGTCACCCCCATGTAACTTATGGGGCAGGAAAAGCAGACTTTTCAAAACGTGTTTTTCAGCCCGTGATAAACACGTTTATTCAGACTGAAGAATCCCAATGTAACTGCTAGGCTCAGAAGAGCTCACTGACTCAGCTCTTAACCCAAGTGTGCAGAAAGTGTCAAAAACATGTTTTCAGCAGAAATAAACATGTTTCTGCAAATTTGGTCACCCCATGTAACTTATGGGGAGGAATCAGCAGACTTTTCAAAACGTGTTTTTCAGCCCAAAATAAACGTGTTTTTTCAGACTGTTGGATCCCAATGTAACTGCTAGGCTCAGAAGAGCTCACTGACTCAGCTCTTAACCCCACTGTGCAGATAGTGTCAAAACGTGTTTTTCTGCAGAAATAAACATGTTTCTGCAACTTTGGTCACCCCCATGTAACTTATGGGGCAGGAACAGCAGACTTTTCAAAACGTGTTTTTCAGCCCGAAATAAACACGTTTTTTCAGACTGTTGAATCCCCATGTAACTGCTAGGCTCAGAAGAGCTCACTGACTCAGCTCTTAACCCCAGTGTGCTGAAAGTGTCAAAACGTGTTTTTCAGTAAAAAAAAACATGTTCTGCAAGTTTGGTCACCCCCATGTATCTTATGGGGCAGGAACAGCAGACTTTTCAAAACGTGTTTTTCAGCCGGAGATAAACACGTTTATTCAGACTGAAGAATCCCAATGTAACTGCTAGGCTCAGAAGAGCTCACTGACTCAGCTCTTAACCCCAGTGTGCAGAAAGTGTCAAAACGTGTTTTTCAGCAGAAAAAAACATGTTCTGCAAGTTTGGTCACCCCCATGTATCTTATGGGGCAGGAACAGCAGACTTTTCAAAACGTGTTTTTCAGCCCGAAATAAAAGCTTTTTTTCAGACTGTTGGATCCCAATGTAACTGTTAGGCTCAGAAGAGCTCACTGACTCAGCTCTTAACCCAAGTGTGCAGAAAGTGTCAAAACCATGTTTTCAGCAGAAATAAACATGTTTCTGCAAATTTGGTCACCCCCATGTAACTTATGGGGAGGAATCAGCAGACTTTTCAAAACGTGTTTTTCAGCCCAAAATAAACGTGTTTTTTCAGACTGTTGGATCCCAATGTAACTGCTAGGCTCAGAAGAGCTCACTGACTCAGCTCTTAACCCCACTGTGCAGATAGTGTCAAAACGTGTTTTTCTGCAGAAATAAACATGTTTCTGCAACTTTGGTCACCCCCATGTAACTTATGGGGCAGGAACAGCAGACTTTTCAAAACGTGTTTTTCAGCCCGAAATAAACACGTTTTTTCAGACTGTTGAATCCCAATGTAACTGCTAGGCTCAGAAGAGCTCACTGACTCAGCTCTTAACCCCAGTGTGCAGAAAGTGTCAAAACGTGGTTTTCAGCAGAAATAAACATGTTTCTGCAAGTTTGGTCACCCCCATGTAACTTATGGGGCAGGATCAGCAGACTTTTCAAAACGTGTTTTTCAGCCCGAAATAAACGCGTTTTTTCAGACTGTTGAATCCCAATTGAACTGCTAGGCTCAGAAGAGCTCACTGACTCAGCTCTTAACCCCAGTGTGCAGAAAGTGTCAAAACGTGTTTTTCAGCAGTAATAAACTTGTTTTTGCAAGTTTGGTCACCCCATGTAACTTATGGGGCAGGAACAGCAGACTTTTCAAAATGTGTTTTTCAGCCCGAAATAAACGCGTTTTTTCAGTCTGTTGAATCCCAATGTAACTGCTAGGATCAGAAGAGCTGACAGACTCATCTCTTAACCACAGTGTGCAGAAAGTGTCAAAACGTGTTTAATTCAGAAATAAACATGTTTCTGCAAGTTTGGTCAACCCCATGTAACTTATGGGGCAGGATCAGCAGACTTTTCAAAACGTGTTTTTCAGCCCGAAATGAACGCGTTTTTTCAGACTGTTGAATCCCAATGTAACTGCTAGGCTCAGAAGAGCTCACTGACTCAGCTCTTAACCCCAGTGTGCAGAAAGTGTCAAAATGTGGTTTTCAGCAGAAATAAACATGTTTCTGCAAGTTTGGTCACCCCCATGTAACTTATGGGGCAGGATCAGCAGACTTTTCAAAACGTGTTTTTCAGCCCGAAATAAACGCGTTTTTTCAGACTGTTGAATCCCAATTGAACTGCTAGGCTCAGAAGAGCTCACTGACTCAGCTCTTAACCCCAGTGTGCAGAAAGTGTCAAAACGTGTTTTTCAGCAGTAATAAACTTGTTTTTGCAAGTTTGGTCACCCCATGTAACTTATGGGGCAGGAACAGCAGACTTTTCAAAATGTGTTTTTCAGCCCGAAATAAACGCGTTTTTTCAGTCTGTTGAATCCCAATGTAACTGCTAGGATCAGAAGAGCTGACAGACTCATCTCTTAACCACAGTGTGCAGAAAGTGTCAAAACGTGTTTAATTCAGAAATAAACATGTTTCTGCAAGTTTGGTCAACCCCATGTAACTTATGGGGCAGGATCAGCAGACTTTTCAAAACGTGTTTTTCAGCCCGAAATGAACGCGTTTTTTCAGTCTGTTGAATCCCAATGTAACTGCTAGGCTCAGAAGAGCTCACTGACTCAGCTCTTAACCCCAGTGTGCAGAAACTGTCAAAATGTATTTTTCAGCAGAAACAAACATGTTTCTGCAAGTTTGGTCACCCCCATGTAACTTATGGGGCAGGAACAGCAGACTTTTCAAAACGTGTTTTTCAGCCCGAGATAAACACGTTTATTCAGACTGAAGAATCCCAATGTAACTGCTAGGCTCAGAAGAGCTCACTGACTCAGCTCTTAACCCCAGTGTGCAGAAACTGTCAAAATGTATTTTTCAGCAGAAATAAACATGTTTCTGCACCTTTGGTCACCCCAAGGTAACTTATGGGGCAGGAACAGCAGACTTTTGAAAACGTGTTTTTCAGCCCGAAATAAACATGTTTTTTCAGTCTGTTGAATCCCCATGTAACTGCTAGGCTCAGAAGAGCTCACTGACTCAGCTCTTAACCCCATTGTGCAGAAAGTGTCAAAATGTATTTTTCAGCAGAAACAAACATGTTTCTGCAAGTTTGGTCACCCCCATGTAACTTATGGGGCAGTTTAGGTAGACTTTTCAAAAGGTGTTTTTCAGTCCGAAATAAACGTGTGTAGCGGTGAGGCTTATTAATAAGGCAGAATTAAGTGTTTCTGAGCTTTCCCAAATTAGGCCTCATTTCTCTGTTCATCTCTATGGTGCAGCCACAGAGAAACCATGCAGGCTGATTTAGGGTTCCTTTGATAAAAGACAGCTCCCAAAGGGGGATGCACTTAGCTAAGCCTGGCTATCATGATCAATGGTCATCCATTGGCGCCTATCTGTCTAGGGAGTGCCAGTTGGACATCTGGACTGCATTACTAAGTGTCAGGACTAAGTGACTCATATCTCACCTTGATCAACCAATCAGGGACTGGTAGGGCCGAGTAACCCACGTGGGACTCTGATGCCCATGGAACTTTCAGCCAATCAATAAGCTGAAGTTCCTCCACGTAAAAACAGGCAACACAGAGAGCCTGGGAGATTCAGATTCAGAGAGATTCAGCAAGATTCAGAAGGAGATTCAGTAAGATTCTGGAGAGGATTCTGTGGACTGTTCTAAAGGGAATTCAAAGGAGAATTCCAGGGCAGGACGGCCCAGGAGCAGAAGGGTCCCAAGGGCAGGACATTCTCGCAGCGCCTCCTGACCATCCTGAGACACAGCCCGGACAACCACGGAACGGCCAGTGTGTCCGAGTGCCAGAACTTTCCTTTGTTCTAAGAGTCTAGAGTGGAGGTTGCCAGAGAATAACCAGAGGATCCACTCGAGGTTAGCACCAGCAGCAGGCCTCATGAATAGGTCGGAACTGTGGACAGCTGAATCACTATTCAGAACTAGCTCTTCATCAGGAACGAACCGGTCCTCTTCCTGACTTGCTGGGACCCACAGTCATCTTTTCTCCTGTGCACAAACTTTGCTAGTTAAAGCCAACAGTATACATCAGCAGCGCACCGTCGCAAGCCGCACAGCACAGCCTGGCACGGAGCCAGAGAGCGCGGATTGGACAGCAACAGCCTGCAACTGTTTCTTTGTGCCTGCAGGAGATCTGAATCCCCAGAAATTGGATGAGTATTCAACTTCAATGCATTACAGCTCGAGAGTTCAATTGTTATCCCAACCAGTTGATATCAATTTAATTCCTAAGAGTTATGTACTTGTTTCGAGTATCTAATGTAGAAGTTATAACCAAGTTCATTTATGAAACGGTCTAAATGAATGATATACTGAACGTATGTCCTCTTGATATGTGTAACACTTTGTAACTGACTGAATATATACCTTTTGTATTCTGATAACCCTCTCGATAAGATCTGTTAGGTTTAAGGCATATTTTATGTATTAATAAATGTATCCTCGTGTATTAGTACCTGTGTGTGTGCGTTGTTTGAGTTATGTCGCATGGTTGGACTCTAAAGCCATGAAAAGAATCAACTTTGTGATTTACTGCTACAATTAATAATTGTCTCAGTAAATGCCCAAACCCTACAGAACTGGTGCCTTCAGAGAGCCACTACATTTACATTTTGGCTATGATTACATATTTTGCGTCCCTGAACGGCTATGAATCACTACACGTGTTTTTTCAGACTGTTGAATCCCAATTGAACTGCTAGGCTCAGAAGAGCTCACTGACTCAGCTGTTAACCCCAGTGTGCAGAAAGTGTCAAAACGTGTTTTTCAGCAGAAAAAAACATGTTCTGCAAGTTTGGTCACCCCCATGTATCTTATGGGGCAGGAACAGCAGACTTTTCAAAATGTGTTTTTCAGCCCGAAATAAAAGCTTTTTTTCAGACTGTTGGATCCCAATGTAACTGTTAGGCTCAGAAGAGCTAACTGACTCAGCTCTTAACCCCAGTGTGCAGAAACTGTCAAAATGTATTTTTCAGCAGAAACAAACATGTTTCTGCAAGTTTGGTCACCCCCATGTATCTTATGGGGCAGGAACAGCAGACTTTTCAAAACGTGTTTTTCAGCCGGAGATAAACACGTTTATTCAGACAGAAGAATCCCAATGTAACTGCTAGGCTCAGAAGAGCTCACTGACTCAGCTCTTAACCCCAGTGTGCAGAAAGTGTCAAAACGTGTTTTTCAGCAGAAAAAAACATGTTCTGCAAGTTTGGTCACCCCCATGTATCTTATGGGGCAGGAACAGCAGACTTTTCAAAACGTGTTTTTCAGCCCGAAATAAAAGCTTTTTTTCAGACTGTTGGATCCCAATGTAACTGTTAGGCTCAGAAGAGCTCACTGACTCAGCTCTTAACCCAAGTGTGCAGAAAGTGTCAAAACCATGTTTTCAGCAGAAATAAACATGTTTCTGCAAATTTGGTCACCCCCATGTAACTTATGGGGAGGAATCAGCAGACTTTTCAAAACGTGTTTTTCAGCCCGAAATAAACACGTTTTTTCAGACTGTTGAATCCCAATTGAACTGCTAGGCTCAGAAGAGCTCACTGACTCAGCTCTTAACCCAAGTGTGCAGAAAGTGTCAAAACCATGTTTTCAGCAGAAATAAACATGTTTCTGCAACTTTGGTCACCCCCATGTAACTTATGGGGCAGGAACAGCAGACTTTTCAAAACGTGTTTTTCAGCCCGAAATAAACACGTTTTTTCAGACTGTTGAATCCCAATTGAACTGCTAGGCTCAGAAGAGCTCACTGACTCAGCTCTTAACCCCAGTGTGCAGAAAGTGTCAAAACGTGTTTTTCAGCAGTAATAAACTTGTTTTTGCAAGTTTGGTCACCCCATGTAACTTATGGGGCAGGAACAGCAGACTTTTCAAAATGTGTTTTTCAGCCCGAAATAAACGCGTTTTTTCAGTCTGTTGAATCCCAATGTAACTGCTAGGATCAGAAGAGCTGACAGACTCATCTCTTAACCACAGTGTGCAGAAAGTGTCAAAACGTGTTTAATTCAGAAATAAACATGTTTCTGCAAGTTTGGTCAACCCCATGTAACTTATGGGGCAGGATCAGCAGACTTTTCAACACGTGTTTTTCAGCCCGAAATGAACACGTTTTTTCAGTCTGTTGAATCCCAATGTAACTGCTAGGCTCAGAAGAGCTCACTGACTCAGCTCTTAACCCCAGTGTGCAGAAAGTGTCAAAATGTGGTTTTCAGCAGAAATAAACATGTTTCTGCAAGTTTGGTCACCCCCATGTAACTTATGGGGCAGGATCAGCAGACTTTTCAAAACGTGTTTTTCAGCCCGAAATAAACGCGTTTTTTCAGACTGTTGAATCCCAATTGAACTGCTAGGCTCAGAAGAGCTCACTGACTCAGCTCTTAACCCCAGTGTGCAGAAAGTGTCAAAACGTGTTTTTCAGCAGTAATAAACTTGTTTTTGCAAGTTTGGTCACCCCATGTAACTTATGGGGCAGGAACAGCAGACTTTTCAAAATGTGTTTTTCAGCCCGAAATAAACGCGTTTTTTCAGTCTGTTGAATCCCAATGTAACTGCTAGGATCAGAAGAGCTGACAGACTCATCTCTTAACCACAGTGTGCAGAAAGTGTCAAAACGTGTTTAATTCAGAAATAAACATGTTTCTGCAAGTTTGGTCAACCCCATGTAACTTATGGGGCAGGATCAGCAGACTTTTCAAAACGTGTTTTTCAGCCCGAAATGAACGCGTTTTTTCAGTCTGTTGAATCCCAATGTAACTGCTAGGCTCAGAAGAGCTCACTGACTCAGCTCTTAACCCCAGTGTGCAGAAACTGTCAAAATGTATTTTTCAGCAGAAACAAACATGTTTCTGCAAGTTTGGTCACCCCCATGTAACTTATGGGGCAGGAACAGCAGACTTTTCAAAACGTGTTTTTCAGCCCGAGATAAACACGTTTATTCAGACTGAAGAATCCCAATGTAACTGCTAGGCTCAGAAGAGCTCACTGACTCAGCTCTTAACCCCAGTGTGCAGAAACTGTCAAAATGTATTTTTCAGCAGAAATAAACATGTTTCTGCACCTTTGGTCACCCCAAGGTAACTTATGGGGCAGGAACAGCAGACTTTTCAAAATGTGTTTTTCAGCCCGAAATAAACGCGTTTTTTCAGTCTGTTGAATCCCAATGTAACTGCTAGGATCAGAAGAGCTGACAGACTCATCTCTTAACCACAGTGTGCAGAAAGTGTCAAAACGTGTTTAATTCAGAAATAAACATGTTTCTGCAAGTTTGGTCAACCCCATGTAACTTATGGGGCAGGATCAGCAGACTTTTCAAAACGTGTTTTTCAGCCCGAAATGAACGCGTTTTTTCAGTCTGTTGAATCCCAATGTAACTGCTAGGCTCAGAAGAGCTCACTGACTCAGCTCTTAACCCCAGTGTGCAGAAACTGTCAAAATGTATTTTTCAGCAGAAACAAACATGTTTCTGCAAGTTTGGTCACCCCCATGTAACTTATGGGGCAGGAACAGCAGACTTTTCAAAACGTGTTTTTCAGCCCGAGATAAACACGTTTATTCAGACTGAAGAATCCCAATGTAACTGCTAGGCTCAGAAGAGCTCACTGACTCAGCTCTTAACCCCAGTGTGCAGAAACTGTCAAAATGTATTTTTCAGCAGAAATAAACATGTTTCTGCACCTTTGGTCACCCCAAGGTAACTTATGGGGCAGGAACAGCAGACTTTTGAAAACGTGTTTTTCAGCCCGAAATAAACATGTTTTTTCAGACTGTTGAATCCCCATGTAACTGCTAGGCTCAGAAGAGCTCACTGACTCAGCTCTTAACCCCATTGTGCAGAAAGTGTCAAAATGTATTTTTCAGCAGAAACAAACATGTTTCTGCAAGTTTGGTCACCCCCATGTAACTTATGGGGCAGTTTAGGTAGACTTTTCAAAAGGTGTTTTTCAGTCCGAAATAAACGTGTGTAGCGGTGAGGCTTATTAATAAGGCAGAATTAAGTGTTTCTGAGCTTTCCCAAATTAGGCCTCATTTCTCTGTTCATCTCTATGGTGCAGCCACAGAGAAACCATGCAGGCTGATTTAGGGTTCCTTTGATAAAAGACAGCTCCCAAAGGGGGATGCACTTAGCTAAGCCTGGCTATCATGATCAATGGTCATCCATTGGCGCCTATCTGTCTAGGGAGTGCCAGTTGGACATCTGGACTGCATTACTAAGTGTCAGGACTAAGTGACTCATATCTCACCTTGATCAACCAATCAGGGACTGGTAGGGCCGAGTAACCCACGTGGGACTCTGATGCCCATGGAACTTTCAGCCAATCAATAAGCTGAAGTTCCTCCACGTAAAAACAGGCAACACAGAGAGCCTGGGAGATTCAGATTCAGAGAGATTCAGCAAGATTCAGAAGGAGATTCAGTAAGATTCTGGAGAGGATTCTGTGGACTGTTCTAAAGGGAATTCAAAGGAGAATTCCAGGGCAGGACGGCCCAGGAGCAGAAGGGTCCCAAGGGCAGGACATTCTCGCAGCGCCTCCTGACCATCCTGAGACACAGCCCGGACAACCACGGAACGGCCAGTGTGTCCGAGTGCCAGAACTTTCCTTTGTTCTAAGAGTCTAGAGCGGAGGTTGCCAGAGAATAACCAGAGGATCCACTCGAGGTTAGCACCAGCAGCAGGCCTCATGAATAGGTCGGAACTGTGGACAGCTGAATCACTATTCAGAACTAGCTCTTCATCAGGAACGAACCGGTCCTCTTCCTGACTTGCTGGGACCCACAGTCATCTTTTCTCCTGTGCACAAACTTTGCTAGTTAAAGCCAACAGTATACATCAGCAGCGCACCGTCGCAAGCCGCACAGCACAGCCTGGCACGGAGCCAGAGAGCGCGGATTGGACAGCAACAGCCTGCAACTGTTTCTTTGTGCCTGCAGGAGATCTGAATCCCCAGAAATTGGATGAGTATTCAACTTCAATGCATTACAGCTCGAGAGTTCAATTGTTATCCCAACCAGTTGATATCAATTTAATTCCTAAGAGTTATGTACTTGTTTCGAGTATCTAATGTAGAAGTTATAACCAAGTTCATTTATGAAACGGTCTAAATGAATGATATACTGAACGTATGTCCTCTTGATATGTGTAACACTTTGTAACTGACTGAATATATACCTTTTGTATTCTGATAACCCTCTCGATAAGATCTGTTAGGTTTAAGGCATATTTTATGTATTAATAAATGTATCCTCGTGTATTAGTACCTGTGTGTGTGCGTTGTTTGAGTTATGTCGCATGGTTGGACTCTAAAGCCATGAAAAGAATCAACTTTGTGATTTACTGCTACAATTAATAATTGTCTCAGTAAATGCCCAAACCCTACAGAACTGGTGCCTTCAGAGAGCCACTACATTTACATTTTGGCTATGATTACATATTTTGCGTCCCTGAACGGCTATGAATCACTACACGTGTTTTTTCAGACTGTTGAATCCCAATTGAACTGCTAGGCTCAGAAGAGCTCACTGACTCAGCTGTTAACCCCAGTGTGCAGAAAGTGTCAAAACGTGTTTTTCAGCAGAAAAAAACATGTTCTGCAAGTTTGGTCACCCCCATGTATCTTATGGGGCAGGAACAGCAGACTTTTCAAAATGTGTTTTTCAGCCCGAAATAAAAGCTTTTTTTCAGACTGTTGGATCCCAATGTAACTGTTAGGCTCAGAAGAGCTAACTGACTCAGCTCTTAACCCCAGTGTGCAGAAACTGTCAAAATGTATTTTTCAGCAGAAACAAACATGTTTCTGCAAGTTTGGTCACCCCCATGTATCTTATGGGGCAGGAACAGCAGACTTTTCAAAACGTGTTTTTCAGCCGGAGATAAACACGTTTATTCAGACTGAAGAATCCCAATGTAACTGCTAGGCTCAGAAGAGCTCACTGACTCAGCTCTTAACCCCAGTGTGCAGAAAGTGTCAAAACGTGTTTTTCAGCAGAAAAAAACATGTTCTGCAAGTTTGGTCACCCCCATGTATCTTATGGGGCAGGAACAGCAGACTTTTCAAAACGTGTTTTTCAGCCCGAAATAAAAGCTTTTTTTCAGACTGTTGGATCCCAATGTAACTGTTAGGCTCAGAAGAGCTAACTGACTCAGCTCTTAACCCCAGTGTGCAGAAACTGTCAAAATGTATTTTTCAGCAGAAACAAACATGTTTCTGCAAGTTTGGTCACCCCCATGTAACTTATGGGGCAGGAAAAGCAGACTTTTCAAAACGTGTTTTTCAGCCCGTGATAAACACGTTTATTCAGACTGAAGAATCCCAATGTAGCTGCTAGGCTCAGAAGAGCTCACTGACTCAGCTCTTAACCCAAGTGTGCAGAAAGTGTCAAAACCATGTTTTCAGCAGAAATAAACATGTTTCTGCAAATTTGGTCACCCCATGTAACTTATGGGGAGGAATCAGCAGACTTTTCAAAACGTGTTTTTCAGCCCAAAATAAACGTGTTTTTTCAGACTGTTGGATCCCAATGTAACTGCTAGGCTCAGAAGAGCTCACTGACTCAGCTCTTAACCCCACTGTGCAGATAGTGTCAAAACGTGTTTTTCTGCAGAAATAAACATGTTTCTGCAACTTTGGTCACCCCCATGTAACTTATGGGGCAGGAACAGCAGACTTTTCAAAACGTGTTTTTCAGCCCGAAATAAACACGTTTTTTCAGACTGTTGAATCCCCATGTAACTGCTAGGCTCAGAAGAGCTCACTGACTCAGCTCTTAACCCCAGTGTGCTGAAAGTGTCAAAACGTGTTTTTCAGTAAAAAAAAACATGTTCTGCAAGTTTGGTCACCCCCATGTATCTTATGGGGCAGGAACAGCAGACTTTTCAAAACGTGTTTTTCAGCCGGAGATAAACACGTTTATTCAGACTGAAGAATCCCAATGTAACTGCTAGGCTCAGAAGAGCTCACTGACTCAGCTCTTAACCCCAGTGTGCAGAAAGTGTCAAAACGTGTTTTTCAGCAGAAAAAAACATGTTCTGCAAGTTTGGTCACCCCCATGTATCTTATGGGGCAGGAACAGCAGACTTTTCAAAACGTGTTTTTCAGCCCGAAATAAAAGCTTTTTTTCAGACTGTTGGATCCCAATGTAACTGTTAGGCTCAGAAGAGCTAACTGACTCAGCTCTTAACCCCACTGTGCAGAAACTGTCAAAATGTATTTTTCAGCAGAAACAAACATGTTTCTGCAAGTTTGGTCACCCCCATGTAACTTATGGGGCAGGAACAGCAGACTTTTCAAAACGTGTTTTTCAGCCCGTGATAAACACGTTTATTCAGACTGAAGAATCCCAATGTAACTGCTAGGCTCAGAAGAGCTCACTGACTCAGCTCTTAACCCAAGTGTGCAGAAAGTGTCAAAACCATGTTTTCAGCAGAAATAAACATGTTTCTGCAAATTTGGTCACCCCCATGTAACTTATGGGGAGGAATCAGCAGACTTTTCAAAACGTGTTTTTCAGCCCAAAATAAACGTGTTTTTTCAGACTGTTGGATCCCAATGTAACTGCTAGGCTCAGAAGAGCTCACTGACTCAGCTCTTAACCCCACTGTGCAGATAGTGTCAAAACGTGTTTTTCTGCAGAAATAAACATGTTTCTGCAACTTTGGTCACCCCCATGTAACTTATGGGGCAGGAACAGCAGACTTTTCAAAATGTGTTTTTCAGCCCGAAATAAACGCGTTTTTTCAGTCTGTTGAATCCCAATGTAACTGCTAGGATCAGAAGAGCTGACAGACTCATCTCTTAACCACAGTGTGCAGAAAGTGTCAAAACGTGTTTAATTCAGAAATAAACATGTTTCTGCAAGTTTGGTCAACCCCATGTAACTTATGGGGCAGGATCAGCAGACTTTTCAAAACGTGTTTTTCAGCCCGAAATGAACACGTTTTTTCAGTCTGTTGAATCCCAATGTAACTGCTAGGCTCAGAAGAGCTCACTGACTCAGCTCTTAACCCCAGTGTGCAGAAACTGTCAAAATGTATTTTTCAGCAGAAACAAACATGTTTCTGCAAGTTTGGTCACCCCCATGTAACTTATGGGGCAGGAACAGCAGACTTTTCAAAACGTGTTTTTCAGCCCGAGATAAACACGTTTATTCAGACTGAAGAATCCCAATGTAACTGCTAGGCTCAGAAGAGCTCACTGACTCAGCTCTTAACCCCAGTGTGCAGAAACTGTCAAAATGTATTTTTCAGCAGTAATAAACATGTTTCTGCACCTTTGGTCACCCCAAGGTAACTTATGGGGCAGGAACAGCAGACTTTTGAAAACGTGTTTTTCAGCCCGAAATAAACATGTTTTTTCAGTCTGTTGAATCCCCATGTAACTGCTAGGCTCAGAAGAGCTCACTGACTCAGCTCTTAACCCCATTGTGCAGAAAGTGTCAAAATGTATTTTTCAGCAGAAACAAACATGTTTCTGCAAGTTTGGTCACCCCCATGTAACTTATGGGGCAGTTTAGGTAGACTTTTCAAAAGGTGTTTTTCAGTCCGAAATAAACGTGTGTAGCGGTGAGGCTTATTAATAAGGCAGAATTAAGTGTTTCTGAGCTTTCCCAAATTAGGCCTCATTTCTCTGTTCATCTCTATGGTGCAGCCACAGAGAAACCATGCAGGCTGATTTAGGGTTCCTTTGATAAAAGACAGCTCCCAAAGGGGGATGCACTTAGCTAAGCCTGGCTATCATGATCAATGGTCATCCATTGGCGCCTATCTGTCTAGGGAGTGCCAGTTGGACATCTGGACTGCATTACTAAGTGTCAGGACTAAGTGACTCATATCTCACCTTGATCAACCAATCAGGGACTGGTAGGGCCGAGTAACCCACGTGGGACTCTGATGCCCATGGAACTTTCAGCCAATCAATAAGCTGAAGTTCCTCCACGTAAAAACAGGCAACACAGAGAGCCTGGGAGATTCAGATTCAGAGAGATTCAGCAAGATTCAGAAGGAGATTCAGTAAGATTCTGGAGAGGATTCTGTGGACTGTTCTAAAGGGAATTCAAAGGAGAATTCCAGGGCAGGACGGCCCAGGAGCAGAAGGGTCCCAAGGGCAGGACATTCTTGCAGCGCCTCCTGACCATCCTGAGACACAGCCCGGACAACCACGGAACGGCCAGTGTGTCCGAGTGCCAGAACTTTCCTTTGTTCTAAGAGTCTAGAGCGGAGGTTGCCAGAGAATAACCAGAGGATCCACTCGAGGTTAGCACCAGCAGCAGGCCTCATGAATAGGTCGGAACTGTGGACAGCTGAATCACTATTCAGAACTAGCTCTTCATCAGGAACGAACCGGTCCTCTTCCTGACTTGCTGGGACCCACAGTCATCTTTTCTCCTGTGCACAAACTTTGCTAGTTAAAGCCAACAGTATACATCAGCAGCGCACCGTCGCAAGCCGCACAGCACAGCCTGGCACGGAGCCAGAGAGCGCGGATTGGACAGCAACAGCCTGCAACTGTTTCTTTGTGCCTGCAGGAGATCTGAATCCCCAGAAATTGGATGAGTATTCAACTTCAATGCATTACAGCTCGAGAGTTCAATTGTTATCCCAACCAGTTGATATCAATTTAATTCCTAAGAGTTATGTACTTGTTTCGAGTATCTAATGTAGAAGTTATAACCAAGTTCATTTATGAAACGGTCTAAATGAATGATATACTGAACGTATGTCCTCTTGATATGTGTAACACTTTGTAACTGACTGAATATATACCTTTTGTATTCTGATAACCCTCTCGATAAGATCTGTTAGGTTTAAGGCATATTTTATGTATTAATAAATGTATCCTCGTGTATTAGTACCTGTGTGTGTGCGTTGTTTGAGTTATGTCGCATGGTTGGACTCTAAAGCCATGAAAAGAATCAACTTTGTGATTTACTGCTACAATTAATAATTGTCTCAGTAAATGCCCAAACCCTACAGAACTGGTGCCTTCAGAGAGCCACTACATTTACATTTTGGCTATGATTACATATTTTGCGTCCCTGAACGGCTATGAATCACTACACGTGTTTTTTCAGACTGTTGAATCCCAATTGAACTGCTAGGCTCAGAAGAGCTCACTGACTCAGCTGTTAACCCCAGTGTGCAGAAAGTGTCAAAACGTGTTTTTCAGCAGAAAAAAACATGTTCTGCAAGTTTGGTCACCCCCATGTATCTTATGGGGCAGGAACAGCAGACTTTTCAAAATGTGTTTTTCAGCCCGAAATAAAAGCTTTTTTTCAGACTGTTGGATCCCAATGTAACTGTTAGGCTCAGAAGAGCTAACTGACTCAGCTCTTAACCCCAGTGTGCAGAAACTGTCAAAATGTATTTTTCAGCAGAAACAAACATGTTTCTGCAAGTTTGGTCACCCCCATGTATCTTATGGGGCAGGAACAGCAGACTTTTCAAAACGTGTTTTTCAGCCGGAGATAAACACGTTTATTCAGACTGAAGAATCCCAATGTAACTGCTAGGCTCAGAAGAGCTCACTGACTCAGCTCTTAACCCCAGTGTGCAGAAAGTGTCAAAACGTGTTTTTCAGCAGAAAAAAACATGTTCTGCAAGTTTGGTCACCCCCATGTATCTTATGGGGCAGGAACAGCAGACTTTTCAAAACGTGTTTTTCAGCCCGAAATAAAAGCTTTTTTTCAGACTGTTGGATCCCAATGTAACTGTTAGGCTCAGAAGAGCTAACTGACTCAGCTCTTAACCCCAGTGTGCAGAAACTGTCAAAATGTATTTTTCAGCAGAAACAAACATGTTTCTGCAAGTTTGGTCACCCCCATGTAACTTATGGGGCAGGAAAAGCAGACTTTTCAAAACGTGTTTTTCAGCCCGTGATAAACACGTTTATTCAGACTGAAGAATCCCAATGTAACTGCTAGGCTCAGAAGAGCTCACTGACTCAGCTCTTAACCCAAGTGTGCAGAAAGTGTCAAAACCATGTTTTCAGCAGAAATAAACATGTTTCTGCAAATTTGGTCACCCCATGTAACTTATGGGGAGGAATCAGCAGACTTTTCAAAACGTGTTTTTCAGCCCAAAATAAACGTGTTTTTTCAGACTGTTGGATCCCAATGTAACTGCTAGGCTCAGAAGAGCTCACTGACTCAGCTCTTAACCCCACTGTGCAGATAGTGTCAAAACGTGTTTTTCTGCAGAAATAAACATGTTTCTGCAACTTTGGTCACCCCCATGTAACTTATGGGGCAGGAACAGCAGACTTTTCAAAACGTGTTTTTCAACCCGAAATAAACACGTTTTTTCAGACTGTTGAATCCCAATGTAACTGCTAGGCTCAGAAGAGCTCACTGACTCAGCTCTTAACCCCAGTGTGCAGAAAGTGTCAAAACGTGGTTTTTAGCAGAAATAAACATGTTTCTGCAAGTTTGGTCACCCCCATGTAACTTATGGGGCAGGATCAGCAGACTTTTCAAAACGTGTTTTTCAGCCCGAAATAAACGCGTTTTTTCAGACTGTTGAATCCCAATTGAACTGCTAGGCTCAGAAGAGCTCACTGACTCAGCTCTTAACCCCAGTGTGCAGAAAGTGTCAAAACGTGTTTTTCAGCAGTAATAAACTTGTTTTTGCAAGTTTGGTCACCCCATGTAACTTATGGGGCAGGAACAGCAGACTTTTCAAAATGTGTTTTTCAGCCCGAAATAAACGCGTTTTTTCAGTCTGTTGAATCCCAATGTAACTGCTAGGATCAGAAGAGCTGACAGACTCATCTCTTAACCACAGTGTGCAGAAAGTGTCAAAACGTGTTTAATTCAGAAATAAACATGTTTCTGCAAGTTTGGTCACCCCCATGTAACTTATGGGGAAGGATCAGAAGACTTTTTAAAACATGTTTTTCTGCCCGAAATAAACGCGTTTTTTCAGACTGTTGGATCCCAATGTAACTGCTAGGCTCAGAAGAGCTCACTGACTCAGCTCTTAACCCCACTGTGCAGAAAGTGTCAAAACGTGTTTTTCAGCAGAAAAAAACATGTTCTGCAATTTTGGTCACCGCTATGTAACTTATGGGGCAGGAACACCAGACTTTTCAAAACGTGTTTTTCAGCCCGAAATAAACGCGTTTTTTCAGACTGTTGAATCCCAATTGATCTGCTAGGCTCAGAAGAGCTCACTGACTCAGCTCTTAACCCCAGTGTGCAGATAGTGTCAAAACGTGTTTTTCAGCAGAAATAAACATGTTTCTGCAAGTTTGGTCACCCCCATGTAACTTATGGGGCAGGATCAGCAGACTTTTCAAAACGTGTTTTTCAGCCCGAAATGAACGCGTTTTTTCAGTCTGTTGAATCCCAATGTAACTGCTAGGCTCAGAAGAGCTCACTGACTCAGCTCTTAACCCCAGTGTGCAGAAACTGTCAAAATGTATTTTTCAGCAGAAACAAACATGTTTCTGCAAGTTTGGTCACCCCCATGTAACTTATGGGGCAGGAACAGCAGACTTTTCAAAACGTGTTTTTCAGCCCGAGATAAACACGTTTATTCAGACTGAAGAATCCCAATGTAACTGCTAGGCTCAGAAGAGCTCACTGACTCAGCTCTTAACCCCAGTGTGCAGAAACTGTCAAAATGTATTTTTCAGCAGAAATAAACATGTTTCTGCACCTTTGGTCACCCCAAGGTAACTTATGGGGCAGGAACAGCAGACTTTTCAAAACGTGTTTTTCAGCCCGAAATAAACATGTTTTTTCAGACTGTTGAATCCCCATGTAACTGCTAGGCTCAGAAGAGCTCACTGACTCAGCTCTTAACCCCATTGTGCAGAAAGTGTCAAAATGTATTTTTCAGCAGAAACAAACATGTTTCTGCAAGTTTGGTCACCCCCATGTAACTTATGGGGCAGGATAGGTAGACTTTTCAAAAGGTGTTTTTCAGTCCGAAATAAACGTGTGTAGCGGTGAGGCTTATTAATAAGGCAGAATTAAGTGTTTCTGAGCTTTCCCAAATTAGGCCTCATTTCTCTGTTCATCTCTATGGTGCAGCCACAGAGAAACCATGCAGGCTGATTTAGGGTTCCTTTGATAAAAGACAGCTCCCAAAGGGGGATGCACTTAGCTAAGCCTGGCTATCATGATCAATGGTCATCCATTGGCGCCTATCTGTCTAGGGAGTGCCAGTTGGACATCTGGACTGCATTACTAAGTGTCAGGACTAAGTGACTCATATCTCACCTTGATCAACCAATCAGGGACTGGTAGGGCCGAGTAACCCACGTGGGACTCTGATGCCCATGGAACTTTCAGCCAATCAATAAGCTGAAGTTCCTCCACGTAAAAACAGGCAACACAGAGAGCCTGGGAGATTCAGATTCAGAGAGATTCAGCAAGATTCAGAAGGAGATTCAGTAAGATTCTGGAGAGGATTCTGTGGACTGTTCTAAAGGGAATTCAAAGGAGAATTCCAGGGCAGGACGGCCCAGGAGCAGAAGGGTCCCAAGGGCAGGACATTCTCGCAGCGCCTCCTGACCATCCTGAGACACAGCCCGGACAACCACGGAATGGCCAGTGTGTCCGAGTGCCAGAACTTTCCTTTGTTCTAAGAGTCTAGAGCGGAGGTTGCCAGAGAATAACCAGAGGATCCACTCGAGGTTAGCACCAGCAGCAGGCCTCATGAATAGGTCGGAACTGTGGACAGCTGAATCACTATTCAGAACTAGCTCTTCATCAGGAACGAACCGGTCCTCTTCCTGACTTGCTGGGACCCACAGTCATCTTTTCTCCTGTGCACAAACTTTGCTAGTTAAAGCCAACAGTATACATCAGCAGAGCACCGTCGCAAGCCGCACAGCACAGCCTGGCACGGAGCCAGAGAGCGCGGATTGGACAGCAACAGCCTGCAACTGTTTCTTTGTGCCTGCAGGAGATCTGAATCCCCAGAAATTGGATGAGTATTCAACTTCAATGCATTACAGCTCGAGAGTTCAATTGTTATCCCAACCAGTTGATATCAATTTAATTCCTAAGAGTTATGTACTTGTTTCGAGTATCTAATGTAGAAGTTATAACCAAGTTCATTTATGAAACGGTCTAAATGAATGATATACTGAACGTATGTCCTCTTGATATGTGTAACACTTTGTAACTGACTGAATATATACCTTTTGTATTCTGATAACCCTCTCGATAAGATCTGTTAGGTTTAAGGCATATTTTATGTATCAATAAATGTATCCTCGTGTATTAGTACCTGTGTGTGTACGTTGTTTGAGTTATGTCGCATGGTTGGACTCTAAAGCCATGAAAAGAATCAACTTTGTGATTTACTGCTACAATTAATAATTGTCTCAGTAAATGCCCAAACCCTACAGAACTGGTGCCTTCAGAGAGCCACTACATTTACATTTTGGCTATGATTACATATTTTGCGTCCCTGAACGGCTATGAATCACTACACGTGTTTTTTCAGACTGTTGAATCCCAATTGAACTGCTAGGCTCAGAAGAGCTCACTGACTCAGCTGTTAACCCCAGTGTGCAGAAAGTGTCAAAACGTGTTTTTCAGCAGAAAAAAATATGTTCTGCAAGTTTGGTCACCCCCATGTATCTTATGGGGCAGGAACAGCAGACTTTTCAAAACGTGTTTTTCAGCCGGAGATAAACACGTTTATTCAGACTGAAGAATCCCAATGTAACTGCTAGGCTCAGAAGAGCTCACTGACTCAGCTCTTAACCCCAGTGTGCAGAAAGTGTCAAAACGTGTTTTTCAGCAGAAAAAAACATGTTCTGCAAGTTTGGTCACCCCCATGTATCTTATGGGGCAGGAACAGCAGACTTTTCAAAACGTGTTTTTCAGCCCGAAATAAAAGCTTTTTTTCAGACTGTTGGATCCCAATGTAACTGTTAGGCTCAGAAGAGCTAACTGACTCAGCTCTTAACCCCAGTGTGCAGAAACTGTCAAAATGTATTTTTCAGCAGAAACAAACATGTTTCTGCAAGTTTGGTCACCCCCATGTAACTTATGGGGCAGGAAAAGCAGACTTTTCAAAACGTGTTTTTCAGCCCGTGATAAACACGTTTATTCAGACTGAAGAATCCCAATGTAACTGCTAGGCTCAGAAGAGCTCACTGACTCAGCTCTTAACCCAAGTGTGCAGAAAGTGTCAAAACCATGTTTTCAGCAGAAATAAACATGTTTCTGCAAATTTGGTCACCCCATGTAACTTATGGGGAGGAATCAGCAGACTTTTCAAAACGTGTTTTTCAGCCCAAAATAAACGTGTTTTTTCAGACTGTTGGATCCCAATGTAACTGCTAGGCTCAGAAGAGCTCACTGACTCAGCTCTTAACCCCACTGTGCAGATAGTGTCAAAACGTGTTTTTCTGCAGTAACAAACATGTTTCTGCAACTTTGGTCACCCCCATGTAACTTATGGGGCAGGAACAGCAGACTTTTCAAAACGTGTTTTTCAGCCCGAAATAAACACGTTTTTTCAGACTGTTGAATCCCAATGTAACTGCTAGGCTCAGAAGAGCTCACTGACTTAGCTCTTAACCCCAGTGTGCAGAAAGTGTCAAAACGTGGTTTTCAGCAGAAATAAACATGTTTCTGCAAGTTTGGTCACCCCCATGTAACTTATGGGGCAGGATCAGCAGACTTTTCAAAACGTGTTTTTCAGCCCGAAATGAACGCGTTTTTTCAGATTGTTGAATCCCAATTGAACTGCTAGGCTCAGAAGAGCTCACTGACTCAGCTCTTAACCCCAGTGTGCAGAAAGTGTCAAAACGTGTTTTTCAGCAGAAATAAACATGTTTCTGTAAGTTTGGTCAACCCCATGTAACTTATGGGGCAGGATCAGCAGACTTTTCAAAACGTGTTTTTCAGCCCGAAATGAACGCGTTTTTTCAGTCTGTTGAATCCCAATGTAACTGCTAGGCTCAGAAGAGCTCACTGACTCAGCTCTTAACCCCAGTGTGCAGAAACTGTCAAAATGTATTTTTCAGCAGAAACAAACATGTTTCTGCAAGTTTGGTCACCCCCATGTAACTTATGGGGCAGGAACAGCAGACTTTTCAAAATGTGTTTTTCAGCCCGAAATAAAAGCTTTTTTTCAGACTGTTGGATCCCAATGTAACTGTTAGGCTCAGAAGAGCTAACTGACTCAGCTCTTAACCCCAGTGTGCAGAAACTGTCAAAATGTATTTTTCAGCAGAAACAAACATGTTTCTGCAAGTTTGGTCACCCCCATGTATCTTATGGGGCAGGAACAGCAGACTTTTCAAAACGTGTTTTTCAGCCGGAGATAAACACGTTTATTCAGACTGAAGAATCCCAATGTAACTGCTAGGCTCAGAAGAGCTCACTGACTCAGCTCTTAACCCCAGTGTGCAGAAAGTGTCAAAACGTGTTTTTCAGCAGAAAAAAACATGTTCTGCAAGTTTGGTCACCCCCATGTATCTTATGGGGCAGGAACAGCAGACTTTTCAAAACGTGTTTTTCAGCCCGAAATAAAAGCTTTTTTTCAGACTGTTGGATCCCAATGTAACTGTTAGGCTCAGAAGAGCTAACTGACTCAGCTCTTAACCCCAGTGTGCAGAAACTGTCAAAATGTATTTTTCAGCAGAAACAAACATGTTTCTGCAAGTTTGGTCACCCCCATGTAACTTATGGGGCAGGAAAAGCAGACTTTTCAAAACGTGTTTTTCAGCCCGTGATAAACACGTTTATTCAGACTGAAGAATCCCAATGTAACTGCTAGGCTCAGAAGAGCTCACTGACTCAGCTCTTAACCCAAGTGTGCAGAAAGTGTCAAAACCATGTTTTCAGCAGAAATAAACATGTTTCTGCAAATTTGGTCACCCCATGTAACTTATGGGGAGGAATCAGCAGACTTTTCAAAACGTGTTTTTCAGCCCAAAATAAACGTGTTTTTTCAGACTGTTGGATCCCAATGTAACTGCTAGGCTCAGAAGAGCTCACTGACTCAGCTCTTAACCCCACTGTGCAGATAGTGTCAAAACGTGTTTTTCTGCAGAAATAAACATGTTTCTGCAACTTTGGTCACCCCCATGTAACTTATGGGGCAGGAACAGCAGACTTTTCAAAACGTGTTTTTCAACCCGAAATAAACACGTTTTTTCAGACTGTTGAATCCCAATGTAACTGCTAGGCTCAGAAGAGCTCACTGACTCAGCTCTTAACCCCAGTGTGCAGAAAGTGTCAAAACGTGGTTTTTAGCAGAAATAAACATGTTTCTGCAAGTTTGGTCACCCCCATGTAACTTATGGGGCAGGATCAGCAGACTTTTCAAAACGTGTTTTTCAGCCCGAAATAAACGCGTTTTTTCAGACTGTTGAATCCCAATTGAACTGCTAGGCTCAGAAGAGCTCACTGACTCAGCTCTTAACCCCAGTGTGCAGAAAGTGTCAAAACGTGTTTTTCAGCAGTAATAAACTTGTTTTTGCAAGTTTGGTCACCCCATGTAACTTATGGGGCAGGAACAGCAGACTTTTCAAAATGTGTTTTTCAGCCCGAAATAAACGCGTTTTTTCAGACTGTTGAATCCCAATGTAACTGCTAGGATCAGAAGAGCTGACAGACTCATCTCTTAACCCCAGTGTGCAGAAAGTGTCAAAACGTGTTTAATTCAGAAATAAACATGTTTCTGCAAGTTTGGTCACCCCCATGTAACTTATGGGGAAGGATCAGAAGACTTTTTAAAACATGTTTTTCAGCCCGAAATAAACGCGTTTTTTCAGACTGTTGGATCCCAATGTAACTGCTAGGCTCAGAAGAGCTCACTGACTCAGCTCTTAACCCCACTGTGCAGAAAGTGTCAAAACGTGTTTTTCAGCAGAAAAAAACATGTTCTGCAATTTTGGTCACCGCTATGTAACTTATGGGGCAGGAACACCAGACTTTTCAAAACGTGTTTTTCAGCCCGAAATAAACGCGTTTTTTCAGACTGTTGAATCCCAATTGAACTGCTAGGCTCAGAAGAGCTCACTGACTCAGCTCTTAACCCCAGTGTGCAGAAAGTGTCAAAACGTGTTTTTCAGCAGTAATAAACTTGTTTTTGCAAGTTTGGTCACCCCCATGTAACTTATGGGGCAGGAACAGCAGACTTTTCAAAACGTGTTTTTCAGCCCGAAATGAACGCGTTTTTTCAGACTTTTGAATCCCAATGTAACTGTTAGGCTCAGAAGAGCTCACTGACTCAGCTCTTAACCCCAGTGTGCAGAAATGTCAAAATGTGGTTTTCAGCAGAAATAAACATGTTTCTGCAAGTTTGGTCACCCCCATGTAACATATGGGGCAGGATCAGCAGACTTTTCAAAACGTGTTTTTCAGCCCGAAATAAACGCGTTTTTTTCAGACTGTTGAATCCCAATGTAACTGCTAGGCTCAGAAGAGCTCACTGACTCAGCTCTTAACCCCAGTGTGCAGAAAGTGTCAAAACGTGGTTTTCAGCAGAAATAAACATGTTTCTGCAAGTTTGGTCACCCCCATGTAACTTATGGGGCAGGATCAGCAGACTTTTCAAAACGTGTTTTTCAGCCCGAAATAAACGCGTTTTTTCCGACTGTTGAATCCCAATTGAACTGCTAGGCTCAGAAGAGCTCACTGACTCAGCTCTTAACCCCAGTGTGCAGAAAGTGTCAAAACGTGTTTTTCAGCAGTAATAAACTTGTTTTTGCAAGTTTGGTCACCCCCATGTAACTTATGGGGCAGGAACAGCAGACTTTTCAAAACGTGTTTTTCAGCCCGAAATAAACGCGTTTTTTCAGACTGTTGAATCCCAATGTAACTGTTAGGCTCAGAAGAGCTCACTGACTCAGCTCTTAACCCCAGTGTGCAGAAATGTCAAAATGTGGTTTTCAGCAGAAATAAACATGTTTCTGCAAGTTTGGTCACCCCCATGTAACATATGGGGCAGGATCAGCAGACTTTTCAAAACGTGTTTTTCAGCCCGAAATAAACACGTTTTTTTCAGACTGTTGAATCCCAATGTAACTTCTAGGCTCAGAAGAGCTCACTGACTCAGCTCTTAACCCCACTGTGCAGATAGTGTCAAAACGTGGTTTTCAGCAGAAATAAACATGTTTCTGCAAGTTTGGTCACCCCCATGTAACTTATGGGGGAGGATCAGCAGACTTTTCAAAACGTGTTATTCAGCCCGAAATAAACGCGTTTTTTCAGACTGTTGAATCCCAATTGAACTGCTAGGCTCAGAAGAGCTCACTGACTCAGCTCTTAACCCCAGTGTGCAGAAAGTGTCAAAACGTGTTTTTCAGCAGTAATAAACTTGTTTTTGCAAGTTTGGTCACCCCATGTAACTTATGGGGCAGGAACAGCAGACTTTTCAAAATGTGTTTTTCAGCCCGAAATAAACGCGTTTTTTCAGGCTGTTGAATCCCAATGTAACTGCTAGGATCAGAAGAGCTGACAGACTCATCTCTTAACCCCAGTGTGCAGAAAGTGTCAAAACGTGTTTAATTCAGAAATAAACATGTTTCTGCAAGTTTGGTCACCCCCATGTAACTTATGGGGAAGGATCAGAAGACTTTTTAAAACATGTTTTTCAGCCCGAAATAAACGCGTTTTTTCAGACTGTTGGATCCCAATGTAACTGCTAGGCTCAGAAGAGCTCACTGACTCAGCTCTTAACCCCACTGTGCAGAAAGTGTCAAAACGTGTTTTTCAGCAGAAAAAAACATGTTCTGCAATTTTGGTCACCGCTATGTAACTTATGGGGCAGGAACACCAGACTTTTCAAAACGTGTTTTTCAGCCCGAAATAAACGCGTTTTTTCAGACTGTTGAATCCCAATTGATCTGCTAGGCTCAGAAGAGCTCACTGACTCAGCTCTTAACCCCAGTGTGCAGAAAGTATCAAAACGTGTTTTTCAGCAGAAATAAACATGTTTTTGCAAGTTTGGTCACCCCCATGTAACTTATGGGGCAGGATCAGCAGACTTTTCAAAACGTGTTTTTCAGCCCGAAATGAACGCGTTTTTTCAGTCTGTTGAATCCCAATGTAACTGCTAGGCTCAGAAGAGCTCACTGACTCAGCTCTTAACCCCAGTGTGCAGAAACTGTCAAAATGTATTTTTCAGCAGAAATAAACATGTTTCTGCACCTTTGGTCACCCCCATGTAACTTATGGGGCAGGATAGGTAGACTTTTCAAAAGGTTTTTTTCAGTCCGAAATAAACGTGTGTAGCGGTGAGGCTTATTAATAAGGCAGAATTAAGTGTTTCTGAGCTTTCCCAAATTAGGCCTCATTTCTCTGTTCATCTCTATGGTGCAGCCACAGAGAAACCATGCAGGCTGATTTAGGGTTCCTTTGATAAAAGACAGCTCCCAAAGGGGGATGCACTTAGCTAAGCCTGGCTATCATGATCAATGGTCATCCATTGGCGCCTATCTGTCTAGGGAGTGCCAGTTGGACATCTGGACTGCATTACTAAGTGTCAGGACTAAGTGACTCATATCTCACCTTGATCAACCAATCAGGGACTGGTAGGGCCGAGTAACCCACGTGGGACTCTGATGCCCATGGAACTTTCAGCCAATCAATAAGCTGAAGATCCTCCACGTAAAAACAGGCAACACAGAGAGCCTGGGAGATTCAGATTCAGAGAGATTCAGCAAGATTCAGAAGGAGATTCAGTAAGATTCTGGAGAGGATTCTGTGGACTGTTCTAAAGGGAATTCAAAGAAGAATTCCAGGGCAGGACGGCCCAGGAGCAGAAGGGTCCCAAGGGCAGGACATTCTCGCAGCGCCTCCTGACCATCCTGAGACACAGCCCGGACAACCACGGAACGGCCAGTGTGTCCGAGTGCCAGAACTTTCCTTTGTTCTAAGAGTCTAGAGCGGAGGTTGCCAGAGAATAACCAGAGGATCCACTCGAGGTTAGCACCAGCAGCAGGCCTCATGAATAGGTCGGAACTGTGGACAGCTGAATCACTATTCAGAACTAGCTCTTCA